>NC_080060.1:24678574-24998574 GCF_026212465.1 Amaranthus tricolor
TTTATTCGTCATTGACCATTGATCCTTGTTCATTCTTCATCGTTCATTCTTCATTGATCTTTGATCCTTGTTCATTCTTCATCGTTCATTCTATATTGATCTTTGATCCTTGTTCATTCTTCATCGTCCATTCGTCATTGATCATTGATCCTTGTTCATTCTTCATCGTTCATTCTTCATTGATCATTGATCCTTGTTCATTCTTCATCGTTCATTCGTCATTGACGATTGATCCTTGCTCATTCTTCATCGTTCATTCTTCATTGATCATTGATCCTTGTTCATTCTTCATCGTTCATTCTTCATTGATCATTATTCCTTGTTCATTCTTCATCGTTCATTCTTCATTGATCATTGATCCTTGTTCATTCTTCATCGTTCATTCGTCATTGACGATTGATCCTTGTTCATTCTTCATCGTTCATTCTTCATTGATCATTGATCCTTGTTCATTCTTCATCGTTCATTCTTCATTGATCATTGATCCTTGTTCATTCTTCATCGTTCATTCTTCATTGATCATTAATCCTTGTTCATTCTTCATCGTTCATTCTTCATTGATCATTGATCCTTGTTCATTCTTCATCGTTCATTCGTCATTGATCATTGATCCTTGTTCATTCTTTATCGTTCATTCTTCATTGAGCATTGATCCTTGTTCATTCTTCGTCGTTCATTCTTCATTGAGCATTGATCCTTGTTCATTCTTCGTCGTTCATTCGTCATTGACCATTGATCCTTGTTCATTCTTCATCGTTCATTCTTCATTGATCTTTGATCCTTGTTCATTCTTCATCGTTCATTCTATATTGATCTTTGATCCTTGTTCATTCTTCATCGTCCATTCGTCATTGATCATTGATCCTTGTTCATTCTTCATCGTTCATTCTTCATTGATCATTGATCCTTGTTCATTCTTCATCGTTCATTCGTCATTGACGATTGATCCCTTCTCATTCTTCATCGTTCATTCTTCATTGATCATTGATCCTTGTTCATTCTTCATCGTTCATTCTTCATTGATCATTAATCCTTGTTCATTCTTCATCGTTCATTCTTCATTGATCATTGATCCTTGTTCATTCTTCATCGTTCATTCGTCATTGACGATTGATCCTTGTTCATTCTTCATCGTTCATTCTTCATTGATCATTGATCCTTGTTCATTCTTCATCGTTCATTCTTCATTGATCATTGATCCTTGTTCATTCTTCATCGTTCATTCTTCATTGATCATTAATCCTTGTTCATTCTTCATCGTTCATTCTTCATTGATCATTGATCCTTGTTCATTCTTGATCGTTCATTCGTCATTGATCATTGATCCTTGTTCATTCTTTATCGTTCATTCTTCATTGAGCATTGATCCTTGTTCATTCTTCGTCGTTCATTCTTCATTGAGCATTGATCCTTGTTCATTCTTCGTCGTTCATTCGTCATTGACCATTGATCCTTGTTCATTCTTCATCGTTCATTCTTCATTGATCTTTGATCCTTGTTCATTCTTCATCGTTCATTCTATATTGATCTTTCATCCTTGTTCATTCTTCATCGTCCATTCGTCATTGATCATTGATCCTTGTTCATTCTTCATCGTTCATTCTTCATTGATCATTGATCCTTGTTCATTCTTCATCGTTCATTCGTCATTGACGATTGATCCTTGCTCATTCTTCATCGTTCATTCTTCATTGATCATTGATCCTTGTTCATTCTTCATCGTTCATTCTTCATTGATCATTATTCCTTGTTCATTCTTCATCGTTCATTCTTCATTGATCATTGATCCTTGTTCATTCTTCATCGTTCATTCGTCATTGACGATTGATCCTTGTTCATTCTTCATCGTTCATTCTTCATTGATTATTGATCCTTGTTCATTCTTCATCGTTCATTCTTCATTGATCATTGATCCTTGTTCATTCTTCATCGTTCATTCTTCATTGATCATTAATCCTTGTTCATTCTTCATCGTTCATTCTTCATTGATCATTGATCCTTGTTCATTCTTCATCGTTCATTCGTCATTGATCATTGATCCTTGTTCATTCTTTATCGTTCATTCTCCATTGAGCATTGATCCTTGTTCATTCTTCGTCGTTCATTCTTCATTGAGCATTGATCCTTGTTCATTCTTCGTCGTTCATTCGTCATTGACCATTGATCCTTGTTCATTCTTCATCGTTCATTCTTCATTGATCTTTGATCCTTGTTCATTCTTCATCGTTCATTCTATATTGATCTTTGATCCTTGTTCATTCTTCATCGTCCATTCGTCATTGATCATTGATCCTTGTTCATTCTTCATCGTTCATTCTTCATTGATCATTGATCCTTGTTCATTCTTCATCGTTCATTCGTCATTGACGATTGATCCTTGCTCATTCTTCATCGTTCATTCTTCATTGATCATTGATCCTTGTTCATTCTTCATCGTTCATTCTTCATTGATCATTATTCCTTGTTCATTCTTCATCGTTCATTCTTCATTGATCATTGATCCTTGTTCATTCTTCATCGTTCATTCGTCATTGACGATTGATCCTTGTTCATTCTTCATCGTTCATTCTTCATTGATCATTGATCCTTGTTCATTCTTCATCGTTCATTCTTCATTGATCATTGATCCTTGTTCATTCTTCATCGTTCATTCTTCATTGATCATTAATCCTTGTTCATTCTTCATCGTTCATTCTTCATTGATCATTGATCCTTGTTCATTCTTCATCGTTCATTCGTCATTGATCATTGATCCTTGTTCATTCTTTATCGTTCATTCTTCATTGAGCATTGATCCTTGTTCATTCTTCGTCGTTCATTCTTCATTGAGCATTGATCCTTGTTCATTCTTCGTCGTTCATTCGTCATTGACCATTGATCCTTGTTCATTCTTCATCGTTCATTCTTCATTGATCTTTGATCCTTGTTCATTCTTCATCGTTCATTCTATATTGATCTTTGATCCTTGTTCATTCTTCATCGTCCATTCGTCATTGATCATTGATCCTTGTTCATTCTTCATCGTTCATTCTTCATTGATCATTGATCCTTGTTCATTCTTCATCGTTCATTCGTCATTGACGATTGATCCTTGCTCATTCTTCATCGTTCATTCTGCACCAAGATTGGGTCCCTCGCCCTCTCAATCTTGCACTGAATCACTCCTTCACTTGGAGATAGCCAACTAAATGCGAAAGCCTTCACAAACTCCACCAATATGCACCCAAGAATACACTTCTTGATTCTCAGGCCAGCCTCGTGATCCTCCTCTTCAGGTTTCCCTCACCCTTGGGCTGAATCCACGACCTTCCTCAAGGCTTCACTCGCTCTTGTAGCAAAGGTTACACTCTAGATTACTCCTTAATCTAGCTTCAGAGATTGTCTACTCTTGAATCGTGTTGGGACTGATTGAAAACTATACGCCAATATACTCAAGGAAATAAAGAGAACGTTCTAAGCAATGTAAGGGATTGAATCTATGTAAACTGAATGAAAACTCTTATTAATCTCTGGAATGTGAATCATTACACAAAGGCTAGATGCCTATATATAGCTTTCTATGTATTACAACGGCTATCTTTACACGTGCCTATCACAGGGCTTATTTTCAAAACAGAAATCAAACAAAAATAGACTAAGTACTGGACGCCTTTTTCTGATGACTGGGGTACCTTGCACTGGTCCTTCCGTCTTCCATAGTGATTGTCAGTAGGGTCCTAGGCCCTTGATGGCTAGGTCCATGTATAAGGTTACCATATCCACCTTGGTCATCCTCTGAAGGCTCGTGGTTAATTCTCAGGCAGTGCATCAAGATGGCCTGGTCGTCAGATTCTCGAACCGTGTCTTCTGTTCCCATTCTTGCTTGGTTGTAACTCTCTCCTGTTCCCTTCTTTGTTTGCTTAGGGCTCTCTTGTTCCCTTGGGAACAGTAATGATCTTGGTATGCTTGGGGTATCCTCAGAATGAGTGGCATCATGGGGAACAGAATGGAAGCTTGAATTACTTGAACCATGATCAGCGTCATATGCATATGGTTCAACTCCTCCTTCTTGGGGAAGAATTGACCTCAATTCTTGGTTTGGTTGATGTAGTTGCAGGTCTCCAATGTTGAAGGTGTTGGACATATTGTATTCAGCTGGTAGTCTCACCTTGTAAGCATTGTCTCCAATTTTTGCAATAATTGGGAATGGTCCTGCTGCTTTGGGCATCAACTTATTCTTCCTCTGTTGAGGGAATCTCTCTTTTCTTAGGTGTACCCAGACTTGATCACCTTCTTGCAATGGTTCTCTTTGCTTGTGCTTCCCATCTGCCTTTTTCTTGTATTTTTCATTGGCTTTGTATATGTTTTCCTTGATCATTTTGTGCATCCTCAGCAACTCTTCAGCTAAGCTAATTGCATCCCTCTGCTTTTTGTCCTGCATATTAATGTGTGTAAGATTGATTGGCAAAAGGGGGTTTTCCCCATAAACACACTGAAAAGGAGTATATTTTGTGGTGTAGCTTGGACTTCTATTATAAGCAAATTCAGCCTGACTCAGTTTGAGATCCCAGTCCCTGAGGTGCTTACTCACTAGGGTTCTTAAGATTGAACCTAGGGTTTTGTTGGTGACCTCTGTTTGGCCATCTGTCTGAGGATGATGGCTGGTGCTAAACAGAAGGGTTGTTCCTAGTAATTTCCATAAGGTCTTCCAAAAATAGCTAAGAAACTTGCCATCCCTGTCAGACACAATGGTTTTGGGCACCCCATGTAGTCTCACAACTTCACTAAAGTACAGCTGGGCAATGTGTTTGGCATCATCCACTTTATTGCAAGCAATGAAGTGGGCCATTTTTGAGAATCTATCAACAACCACCAAGATAGAGTCCTTTTGCCTTTGGGTTCTCGGTAGTGCCATGACAAAGTCCATGCTCACATGCTCCCAGGGCTTATCAGCTACAGGCAGTGGTCTGTATTCACCTTTGTGGAAGGTGATTTTTGCTTTAATGCAGGACTCACACCTCAGAATATGTTTGCCTATGGTTCCCAACATTTTAGGCCAATAGAAATGTTCACTCAGCATGTTTAGGGTCTTTTGTATCCCAAAATGTCCACTTAAACTACCCTCATGTATTTCCTTTACTAGCAACAGCCTTAAGGGGGTTTTGGGTATGCATAGTCTGTTATTTTTAAACAGAAAACCCTGTTGTAGGTGAAAATCACCTTGAGGTTCTGTTAGACAAGCAGCATATATATCACCGAAGTCAGAATCATTAGCATACAAGTCCTTAATCATTTCAAAGCCAAGCACTTTAGCATCAAGAATAGCTAAGAGGTTGTATCTTCTACTTAAGGCATCAGCAATAACATTGGTTTTCCCTGTTTTATACTTTGCAGAGAAGTTAAAAGTCTGAAGGAATTCTATCCACCTAGCATGTCTAGGGTTGAGTTTGTTCTGTCCATGTATGTTCTTCAAAGATTCATGGTCAGTGTATAGGATAAATGGCTGTATTTTCAGGTAATGAGACCAATTTTCCAAGGCCCTAATCATTGCATAAAATTCTTTATCATAGGTTGAGTAGTTGAGTCTAGACTTATTCAGTTTCTCACTGAAATAGGCCACTGGTCTGCCTTCTTGCACTAGTACTGCACCAATACCTGTTCCACTAGCGTCACATTCAACCTCAAAAGGTTGAGTGAAGTCAGGGAGCTTCAAAACAGGGGCTGTGCACATCTTTTCCTTAATGGTTTCAAAGGCTTTCTGTGCCTCCTGGGTCCAACTAAATACTCCCTTTTTGGTACATTCTGTTATGGGGGCCATAATGGTACTAAAGTTTCTAATGAACCTCCTATAAAAAGAAGCAAGGCCATGGAAAGATCTCACTTGGGTAACAGAGGTAGGAACAGGCCAGTTCTTCACAGCCTCTACCTTGGATGGATCAACCTTCACCCCATCTTTACCTATAATGAATCCCAAAAATCCCACTTCCTTCATAAGGAAACTGCATTTTTCCAATTTCCCATATAATTTCTGTTTCCTCAAAGTTTCAAACAGTTGCTGCAAATGACTAAGATGTTCCTTCAATCCTCTGCTGTATATCAAGATGTCATCAAGATAGACTACTATGAATTTTCCCAAAAAAGGTCTCAACACCTCATTCATTAATCTCATAAAGGTGCTGGGGGCTCCTGTTAGACCAAATGGCATGACAAGCCATTCATATAAACCATATTTTGTTTTGAAGGCAGTTTTCCACTCATCTCCTTCTTTCATTCTAATCTGATGATAGCCACTCCTTAAGTCAACCTTGCTGAACCAGTGGGCACCTGATAGTTCATCCAACATATCATCTATCCTAGGTATGGGAAACCTATATTTGATGGTTATGTTGTTAACACTTCTGCTATCTATGCACATCCTCCAAGTCCCATCTTTTTTTGGTACAAGCAGAGTGGGCACTGCACATGGACTGAGGCTCTCCCTTACATATCCCTTGTGTAGTAACTCCTCAACTTGTCTTTGTAGTTCCTTGGTTTCTGTGGGATTGGCTCTGTAAGCTGGTTTATTGGGTAAAGGAGCTCCTGGTATAAGGTCAATCTGGTGTTCAATTCCCCTTACAGGAGGCAAACCTTCAGGCAACTCATCAGGGAACACATCCTTGAACTGCTATAACATGGGTTTTACTGCTTGAGGTATTTCTGCTGCTTGCTCTACTTCCTTAGTGACTAAGACATATACCTCATTCTTATTCTTTATTTCCCTCTCACAAACCTTCCTACTGATCAAATGTACAGGTTCCCTTACAGGAGGGGGAACAGTTCTGTGGGGAGGCAGGGGAACTAACTCCTTGAGCTTTCCTTCATGCTTTATGATATAGGTGTTTGTAAACCCATTGTGCATGCTCCTCTTGTCATACTGCCATGGTCTACCCAATAGTACATGGCAAGCATTCATATCTAGCACATCACACAACACTTGATCCTTATATGATCCAATAGTAAACCCTATTAAACATTGTTTACTCACTGTACCAGTAGCATTGTTGTCCAGCCATTTCAGTTTGTATGGGTGTGCATGAGGTCTAGTTTTCAAATTCAGATCTGTCACTAAAGCCAAGCTAACACAGTTTGATTCACTTCCTCCATCAATAATCATGTCACAGACTTGGTCTTTTACCTTACACTTTGTTTGAAAGATATTTTCCCTCTGGTTGTTTTCTTCTTCAGCATAAGTAGTGTGTAGGCTTCTCCTTATAATCAGGTTGTAGTAGCCTTCCTCAGGTAAAACCTTCTCCAATCCTTCCTCAATCTCTTCTTCATCAGTACTATGTTCATACCTTACTGTTTTGCCAAATTCATCAACTCTGTAAGATCCATCTGGCTCATGTTCAGCCACTGGAGGCCAATCCTCCTCCACCCTACCATTTCTTACTACTAACATTATCTTGGGTTGGGTATCCTCCTTGATTTCCCTCCATTCCTGAGCAGTGAAAACTCTGATGTTGGGGCAATCCTTTTTATAATGTCCATGTCCATGGCATTTAAAGCAAACCACCTTGTTCAAGGGTATAGGTATTCTGTCAGGGGCATTGAGGTTTTGCTCTGTTTTTCTCTGGGCCTTGGGTGATATAGGTCTAGATTGTTTGGGTGGGTATGCCTTAGGGGATCTGTTGTAGTTGTTCCCTGTCACCCTTCTCTTGTTGAAGTTTTGCTCATAGATTGGGGCTAGGTTAAAAGCTGTTTGTAGGTCTAGTGTAGGCATGGTCATGAGTTGATCCCTAATGTCTTCTCTCAACCCAGATAAAAACTTAGTCAGTTTCAAGTCCTCTGCATCCTCTATATCACACATCACCACCAACTTTTCCCATTCATGTATGTATTCAGTCACAGTTCTGCCCTTTTGACTAAGAGTGCTCCACTTAATGTACATTTGATGCTTGAAATTGATGGGAACATACTTCCTGTTCAAGTGCTTTTTCAATTTATCCCAAGTATCAATTCTTTCCCTATGTTCCCTTGCCCTCTGCCTTTGTATTCCTTCCAACCACATAGCAGCAAGTTTAGTGAGTTTCATTTTTGCCACTTTGTACTGTCCTTCAGGTGTAGTTCCTCTATATTCAAAGTATCTTTCCATACTTGCTTCCCATTCTATATAATCCTCAGGATTGCTGGACTGTCCATCAAATTCCTTCATGTCTATCCTCAACATTTTATCCTCCTGATCATTATTAGGGTGATGGGGTTGTCCCTGTGGAAATCCTCTTTGCATTATCATTTGTACGAATGCCTCTACAGCCTCCATTCTTGCTTCCATGGTTTAGGTCTCAACAAACAAACAACAAGCACACAGACACAACAAGGCTTCTAAGTCTCAACAGCTAGGAACCAACACACAAAGCACACAGGGGCTCTAAGTCTCAACAGCTAGATACCAGCTCACAAACAAGATGCTCAAACAAATAATGCAACAAGACAACAATGTATGGATGCACAACAAATATCACAGCTATACCAACAAACAATTATTTCTAACAAGAATCAGGTTGATAAACTCCCACAGCAATAATGACAATCAACAATGTATTCAAGAATACCAGAAACGAAATTCTGAAACCCTAAATCAATTTTTTTTTTTTTGATTTTTAAACTCAGAAAATGCGCCAAGTAATAAATCTCCTTCAAGATTGCCTGATAATTATTCAAATGTTTCAAATCGTGATAAGAAAACGTGTAATTATGAGCAATTAACAAATTTTAAAACAATTGAAACAACGAATTTGATGAAGAACAAATGTAGAGAACCAATTTGTCAGAAAACGAATTTTGCTTTCCCAGATTTTGAAAACTTCGTTTAATCCAATTAGAAATTGAATTAAGCCTTAAAAACTATATCAAAGATTAATTGAAGATCACCTTTATCCGGATTAACAATTGCATGTAAATCCGAATGTAAGTTTAGAACGATTTTACCAGATTCGCACGCGTTACAAGCCAGTCGCCTCTGGTGTTCCTTGCAGGATATTCCTTCGTTTCTCTTTTCAACAATGGTGGGTTGTGCCCTCTCGTCACTTACGCTCTGATACCAATTTGCACCAAGATTGGGTCCCTCGCCCTCTCAATCTTGCACTGAATCACTCCTTCACTTGGAGATAGCCAAATAAATGCGAAAGCCTTCACAAACTCCACCAATATGCACCCAAGAATACACTTCTTGATTCTCAGGCCAGCCTCGTGATCCTCCTCTTCAGGTTTCCCTCACCCTTGGGCTGAATCAACGACCTTCCTCAAGGCTTCACTCGCTCTTGTAGCAAAGGTTACACTCTAGATTACTCCTTAATCTAGCTTCAGAGATTGTCTACTCTTGAATCGTGTTGGGACTGATTGAAAACTATACGCCAATATACTCAAGGAAATAAAGAGAACGTTCTAAGCAATGTAAGGGATTGAATCTATGTAAACTGAATGAAAACTCTTATTAATCTCTGGAATGTGAATCATTACACAAAGGCTAGATCCCTATATATAGCTTTCTATGTATTACAACGGCTATCTTTACACGTGCCTATCACAGGGCTTATTTTCAAAACAGAAATCAAACAAAAATAGACTAAGTACTGGACGCCTTTTTCTGATGACTGGGGTACCTTGCACTGGTCCTTCCGTCTTCCATAGTGATTGTCAGTAGGGTCCTAGGCCCTTGATGGCTAGGTCCATGTATAAGGTTACCATATCCACCTTGGTCATCCTCTGAAGGCTCGTGGTTAATTCTCAGGCAGTGCATCAAGATGGCCTGGTCGTCAGATTCTCGAACCGTGTCTTCTGTTCCCATTCTTGCTTGGTTGTAACTCTCTCCTGTTCCCTTCTTTGTTTGCTTAGGGCTCTCTTGTTCCCTTGGGAACAGTAATGATCTTGGTATGCTTGGGGTATCCTCAGAATGAGTGGCATCATGGGGAACAGAATGGAAGCTTGAATTACTTGAACCATGATCAGCGTCATATGCATATGGTTCACATTCTTCATTGATCATTGATCCTTGTTCATTCTTCATCGTTCATTCGTCATTGATCATTCATCCTTGTTCATTCTTTATCGTTCATTCTTCATTGAGCATTGATCCTTGTTCATTCTTCGTCGTTCATTCTTCATTGAGCATTGATCCTTGTTCATTCTTCGTCGTTCATTCGTCATTGACCATTGATCCTTGTTCATTCTTCATCGTTCATTCTTCATTGATCTTTGATCCTTGTTCATTCTTCATCGTTCATTCTATATTGATCTTTGATCCTTGTTCATTCTTCATCGTCCATTCGTCATTGATCATTGATCCTTGTTCATTCTTCATCGTTCATTCTTCATTGATCATTGATCCTTGTTCATTCTTCATCGTTCATTCGTCATTGACGATTGATCCTTGCTCATTCTTCATCGTTCATTCTTCATTGATCATTGATCCTTGTTCATTCTTCATCGTTCATTCTTCATTGATCATTAATCCTTGTTCATTCTTCATCGTTCATTCTTCATTGATCATTGATCCTTGTTCATTCTTCATCGTTCATTCGTCATTGACGATTGATCCTTGTTCATTCTTCATCGTTCATTCTTCATTGATCATTGATCCTTGTTCATTCTTCATCGTTCATTCTTCATTGATCATTGATCCTTGTTCATTCTTCATCGTTCATTCTTCATTGATCATTAATCCTTGTTCATTCTTCATCGTTCATTCTTCATTGATCATTGATCCTTGTTCATTCTTCATCGTTCATTCGTCATTGATCATTGATCCTTGTTCATTCTTTATCGTTCATTCTTCATTGAGCATTGATCCTTGTTCATTCTTCGTCGTTCATTCTTCATTGAGCATTGATCCTTGTTCATTCTTCGTCGTTCATTCGTCATTGACCATTGATCCTTGTTCAATCTTCATCGTTCATTCTTCATTGACCTTTGATCCTTGTTCATTCTTCATCGTTCATTCTATATTGATCTTTGATCCTTGTTCATTCTTCATCGTCCATTCGTCATTGATCATTGATCCTTGTTCATTCTTCATCGTTCATTCTTCATTGATCATTGATCCTTGTTCATTCTTCATCGTTCATTCGTCATTGACGATTGATCCTTGCTCATTCTTCATCGTTCATTCTTCATTGATCATTGATCCTTGTTCATTCTTCATCGTTCATTCGTCATTGATCATTCATCCTTGTTCATTCTTCATCGTTCATTCTTCATTGATCATTGATCCTTGTTCATTCTTCATCGTTCATTCTTCATTGATCATTGATCCTTGTTCATTCTTCATCGTTCATTCGTTATTCACCATTAATCCTTGTTCATTCTTCATCGTTCATTCTTCATTGATCATTGATCCTTGTTCATTCTTCATCGTTCATTCTTCATTGATCATTGATCCTTGTTCATTCTTCATCAATCATTCGTTATTCACCATTAATCCTTGTTCATTCTTCATCGTTCATTCTTCATTGATCATTGATCCTTGTTCATTCTTCATCGTTCATTCTTCATTGATCATTGATCCTTGTGCATTCTTCATCGTTCATTCGTCATTGACGATTGATCCTTATTCATTCTTCATCGTTCATTCTTCATTGATCATTGATCCTTGTTCATTCTTCATCGTTCATTCTTCATTGATCATTGATCCTTGTTCATTCTTCATCGTTCATTCTTCATTGATCATTAATCCTTGTTCATTCTTCATCGTTCATTCTTCATTGATCATTGATCCTTGTTCATTCTTCATCGTTCATTCGTCATTGATCATTGATCCTTGTTCATTCTTCATCGTTCATTCGTCATCGACCATTTATCCTTGTTCATTCTTCGTCGTTCATTCTTCATTGAGCATTGATCCTTGTTCATTCTTCGTCGTTCATTCGTCATTGACCATTGATCCTTGTTCATTCTTCATCGTTCATTCTTCATTGATCTTTGATCCTTGTTCATTCTTCATTGTTCATTCTATATTGATCTTTGATCCTTGTTCATTCTTCATCGTCCATTCGTCATTGATCATTGATCCTTGTTCATTCTTCATCGTTCATTCTTCATTGATCATTGATCCTTGTTCATTCTAAATCGTTCATTCTTCATTGATCATTGATCCTTGTTCATTCTTCATCGTTCATTCGTCATTGACCATTAATCCTTGGTCATTCTTCATCGTTCATTCTTCATTGCTCATTGATCCTTGTTCATTCTTCATCGTTCATTCGTCATTGATCATTGATCCTTGTTCATTCTTCATCGTTCATTCTTCATTGATCATTGATCCTTGTTCATTCTTCATCGTTCATTCTTCATTTTTCATTGATCCTTGTTCATTCTTCATCGTTCATTCTTCATTGATCATTAATCCTTGTTCATTCTTCATCGTTCATTCGTCATTGATCATTGATCCTTGTTCATTCTTCATCGTTCATTCGTCATTGATCATTAATCCTTGTTCATTCTTAATCGTTCATTCTTCATTGATCATTGATTCTTGTTCATTCTTCAATTATCATTGATCCTTGTTCATTCTTCATCGTTCATTCTTCATGGATCATTGATCCTTGTTCATTCTTAATCGTTCATTCGTCATTGACCATTAATCCTTGTTCATTCTTCATCGTTCATTCTTCATTGAGCATTGATCCTTGTTCATTCTTCATCGTTCATTCTTCATTAATCATTGATCCTTGTTCATTCTTCGTCGTTCATTCGTCATTGACCATTGATCCTTGTTCATTCTTCATCGTTCATTCTTCATTGATCTTTGATCCTTGTTCATTCTTCATCGTTCATTCTATATTGATCTTTGATCCTTGTTCATTCTTCATCGTCCATTCGTCATTGATCATTGATCCTTGTTCATTCTTCATCGTTCATTCTTCATTGATCATTGATCCTTGTTCATTCTAAATCGTTCATTCTTCATTGATCATTGATCCTTGTTCATTCTTCATCGTTCATTCGTCATTGACCATTAATCCTTGGTCATTCTTCATCGTTCAATCTTCATTGATCATTGATCCTTGTTCATTCTTCATCGTTCATTCGTCATTGATCATTGATCCTTGTTCATTCTTCATCGTTCATTCTTCATTGATCATTGATCCTTGTTCATTCTTCATCGTTCATTCTTCATTTTTCATTGATCCTTGTTCATTCTTCATCGTTCATTCTTCATTGATCATTAATCCTTGTTCATTCTTCATTGTTCATTCGTCATTGATCATTGATCCTTGTTCATTCTTCATCGTTCATTCGTCATTGATCATTAATCCTTGTTCATTCTTAATCGTTCATTCTTCATTGATCATTGATTCTTGTTCATTCTTCAATTATCATTGATCCTTGTTCATTCTTCATCGTTCATTCTTCATGGATCATTGATCCTTGTTCATTCTTAATCGTTCATTCGTCATTGACCATTAATCCTTGTTCATTCTTCATCGTTCATTCTTCATTGAGCATTGATCCTTGTTCATTCTTCATCGTTCATTCTTCATTGATCATTGATCCTTGTTCATTCTTCGTCGTTCATTCGTCATTGACCATTGATCCTTGTTCATTCTTCATCGTTCATTCTTCATTGATCATTGATCCTTGTTCATCCTTCATTGTTCATTCTATATTGATCATTGATCCTTGTTCATTCTTCATCGTCCATTCGTCATTGATCATTGATCCTTGTTCATTCTTCATCGTTCATTCTTCATTGATCATTGATCCTTGTTCATTCTTCATCATTCATTCGTCATTGACGATTGATCCTTGATCATTCTTCATCGTTCATTCTTCATTGATCATTGATCCTTGTTCATTCTTCATCGTTCATTCGTCATTGATCATTCATCCTTGTTCATTCTTCATCGTTCATTCTTCATTAATCATTGATCCTTGTTCATTCTTCATCGTTCATTCTTCATTGATCATTGATCCTTGTTCATTCTTCATCGTTCATTCTTCATTGATCATTGATCCTTGTTCATTCTTCATCGTTCATTCTTCATTGATCATTGATCCTTGTTCATTCTTCATCGTTCATTCTTCATTGATCATTGATCCTTGTTCATTCTTCATCGTTCATTCTTCATTGATCATTGATCCTTGTTCATTCTTCATCGTTCATTCTTCATTGATCATTGATCCTTGTTCATTCTTCATCGTTCATTCGTCATTGACCATTGATCCTTGTTCATTCTTCATCGTTCATTCTTTATTGATCATTAATCCTTGTTCATTCTTAATCGTTCATTCTTCATTGATCATTGATCCTTGTTCATTCTTCAATTATCATTGATCCTTGTTCATTCTTCATCTTTCATTCGTCATTGATCATTGATCCTTGTTCATTCTTCATCATTCATTCTTCATTGATCATTGATCCTTGTTCATTCTTCATCGTTCATTCGTCATTGATCATTGATGCTTGTTCATTCTTCATCATTCATTCTTCATTGATCATTGATCCTTGTTCATTCTTCATCGTTCATTCGTCATTGAGCATTAATCCTTGTTCATTCTTCATCGTTCATTCTTCATTGATCATTGATCCTTGTTCATTCTAAATCGTTCCTTCTTCATTGATCATTGATCCTTGTTCATTCTAAATCGTTCCTTCTTCATTGATCATTGATCCTTGTTCATTTTCTATCGTTCATTCGTCATTGACCATTAATCCTTGGTCATTCTTCATCGTTCATTCTTCATTGATCATTGATCCTTATTCATTCTTCATCGTTCATTCGTCATTGATCATTGATCCTTGTTCATTCTTCATCGTTCATTCTTCATTGATCATTGATCCTTGTTCATTCTTCATCGTTCATTCGTTATTGACCATTAATCCTTGTTCATTCTTCATCGTTCATTCTTCATTGATCATTGATCCTTGTTCATTCTTCATCGTTCATTCTTCATTGATCATTGATCCTTGTTCATTCTTCATCGTTCATTCTTCATTGATCATTGATCCTTGTTCATTCTTCATCGTTCATTCTTCATTGATCATTGATCCTTGTTCATTCTTCATCGTTCATTCGTCATCGACCATTTATCCTTGTTCATTCTTCATCGTTCATTCTTCATTGATCATTGATCCTTGTTCATTCTTCATCGTTCATTCTTTATGATCATTGATCCTTGTTCATTCTTCATCGTTCATTCGTCATTGATCATTGATCCTTGTTCATTCTTCATCGTTCATTCTTCATTGATTATTGATCCTTGTTCATTCTTCATCGTTCATTCTTCATTGATCATTGATCCTTGTTCATTCTTCATCAATCATTCGTTATTCACCATTAATCCTTGTTCATTCTTCATCGTTCATTCTTCATTGATCATTGATCCTTGTTCATTCTTCATCGTTCATTCTTCATTGATCATTGATCCTTGTGCATTCTTCATCGTTCATTCGTCATTGACGATTGATCCTTATTCATTCTTCATCGTTCATTCTTCATTGATCATTGATCCTTGTTCATTCTTCATCGTTCATTCTTCATTGATCATTGATCCTTGTTCATTCTTCATCGTTCATTCTTCATTGATCATTGATCCTTGTTCATTCTTCATCGTTCATTCGTCATTGACCATTGATCCTTGTTCATTCTTCATCGTTCATTCTTTATTGATCATTAATCCTTGTTCATTCTTAATCGTTCATTCTTCATTGATCATTGATCCTTGTTCATTCTACAATTATCATTGATCCTTGTTCATTCTTCATCTTTCATTCGTCATTGATCATTGATCCTTGTTCATTCTTCATCATTCATTCTTCATTGATCATTGATCCTTGTTCATTCTTCATCGTTCATTCGTCATTGATCATTGATGCTTGTTCATTCTTCATCATTCATTCTTCATTGATCATTGATCCTTGTTCATTCTTCATCGTTCATTCGTCATTGAGCATTAATCCTTGTTCATTCTTCATCGTTCATTCTTCATTGATCATTGATCCTTGTTCATTCTAAATCGTTCCTTCTTCATTGATCATTGATCCTTGTTCATTCTAAATCGTTCCTTCTTCATTGATCATTGATCCTTGTTCATTTTCTATCGTTCATTCGTCATTGACCATTAATCCTTGGTCATTCTTCATCGTTCATTCTTCATTGATCATTGATCCTTGTTCATTCTTCATCGTTCATTCGTCATTGATCATTGATCCTTGTTCATTCTTCATCGTTCATTCTTCATTGATCATTGATCCTTGTTCATTCTTCATCGTTCATTCGTTATTGACCATTAATCCTTGTTCATTCTTCATCGTTCATTCTTCATTGATCATTGATCCTTGTTCATTCTTCATCGTTCATTCTTCATTGATCATTGATCCTTGTTCATTCTTCATCGTTCATTCTTTATGATCATTGATCCTTGTTCATTCTTCATTGTTCATTCGTCATTGATCATTGATCCTTGTTCATTCTTCATCGTTCATTCTTCATTGATCATTGATCCTTGTTCATTCTTCATCGTTCATTCTTCATTGATCATTTATCCTTGTTCATTCTTCATCAATCATTCGTTATTCACCATTAATCCTTGTTCATTCTTCATCGTTCATTCTTCATTGATCATTGATCCTTGTTCATTCTTCATCGTTCATTCTTCATTGATCATTGATCCTTGTGCATTCTTCATCGTTCATTCGTCATTGACGATTGATCCTTATTCATTCTTCATCGTTCATTCTTCATTGATCATTGATCCTTGTTCATTCTTCATCGTTCATTCTTCATTGATCATTGATCCTTGTTCATTCTTCATCGTTCATTCTTCATTGATCATTAATCCTTGTTCATTCTTCATCGTTCATTCTTCATTGATCATTGATCCTTGTTCATTCATCATCGTTCATTCGTCATTGATCATTGATCCTTGTTCATTCTTCATCGTTCATTCGTCATCGACCATTTATCCTTGTTCATTCTTCGTCGTTCATTCTTCATTGAGCATTGATCCTTGTTCATTCTTCGTCGTTCATTCGTCATTGACCATTGATCCTTGTTCATTCTTCATCGTTCATTCTTCATTGATCTTTGATCCTTGTTCATTCTATATTGATCTTTGATCCTTGTTCATTCTTCATCGTCCATTCGTCATTGATCATTGATCCTTGTTCATTCTTCATCGTTCATTCTTCATTGATCATTGATCCTTGTTCATTCTAAATCGTTCATTCTTCATTGATCATTGATCCTTGTTCATTCTTAATCGTTCATTCGTCATTGACCATTAATCCTTGGTCATTCTTCATCGTTCATTCTTCATTGCTCATTGATCCTTGTTCATTCTTCATCGTTCATTCGTCATTGATCATTGATCCTTGTTCATTCTTCATCGTTCATTCTTCATTGATCATTGATCCTTGTTCATTCTTCATCGTTCATTCTTCATTTTTCATTGATCCTTGTTCATTCTTCATCGTTCATTCTTCATTGATCATTAATCCTTGTTCATTCTTCATCGTTCATTCGTCATTGATCATTGATCCTTGTTCATTCTTCATCGTTCATTCGTCATTGATCATTAATCCTTGTTCATTCTTAATCGTTCATTCTTCATTGATCATTGATTCTTGTTCATTCTTCAATTATCATTGATCCTTGTTCATTCTTCATCGTTCATTCTTCATGGATCATTGATCCTTGTTCATTCTTAATCGTTCATTCGTCATTGACCATTAATCCTTGTTCATTCTTCATCGTTCATTCTTCATTGAGCATTGATCCTTGTTCATTCTTCATCGTTCATTCTTCATTAATCATTGATCCTTGTTCATTCTTCGTCGTTCATTCGTCATTGACCATTGATCCTTGTTCATTCTTCATCGTTCATTCTTCATTGATCTTTGATCCTTGTTCATTCTTCATCGTTCATTCTATATTGATCTTTGATCCTTGTTCATTCTTCATCGTCCATTCGTCATTGATCATTGATCCTTGTTCATTCTTCATCGTTCATTCTTCATTGATCATTGATCCTTGTTCATTCTAAATCGTTCATTCTTCATTGATCATTGATCCTTGTTCATTCTTCATCGTTCATTCGTCATTGACCATTAATCCTTGGTCATTCTTCATCGTTCAATCTTCATTGATCATTGATCCTTGTTCATTCTTCATCGTTCATTCGTCATTGATCATTGATCCTTGTTCATTCTTCATCGTTCATTCTTCATTGATCATTGATCCTTGTTCATTCTTCATCGTTCATTCTTCATTTTTCATTGATCCTTGTTCATTCTTCATCGTTCATTCTTCATTGATCATTAATCCTTGTTCATTCTTCATTGTTCATTCGTCATTGATCATTGATCCTTGTTCATTCTTCATCGTTCATTCGTCATTGATCATTAATCCTTGTTCATTCTTAATCGTTCATTCTTCATTGATCATTGATTCTTGTTCATTCTTCAATTATCATTGATCCTTGTTCATTCTTCATCGTTCATTCTTCATGCATCATTGATCCTTGTTCATTCTTAATCGTTCATTCGTCATTGACCATTAATCCTTGTTCATTCTTCATCGTTCATTCTTCATTGAGCATTGATCCTTGTTCATTCTTCATCGTTCATTCTTCATTGATCATTGATCCTTGTTCATTCTTCGTCGTTCATTCGTCATTGACCATTGATCCTTGTTCATTCTTCATCGTTCATTCTTCATTGATCATTGATCCTTGTTCATCCTTCATTGTTCATTCTATATTGATCATTGATCCTTGTTCATTCTTCATCGTCCATTCGTCATTGATCATTGATCCTTGTTCATTCTTCATCGTTCATTCTTCATTGATCATTGATCCTTGTTCATTCTTCATCATTCATTCGTCATTGACGATTGATCCTTGATCATTCTTCATCGTTCATTCTTCATTGATCATTGATCCTTGTTCATTCTTCATCGTTCATTCGTCATTGATCATTCATCCTTGTTCATTCTTCATCGTTCATTCTTCATTGATCATTGATCCTTGTTCATTCTTCATCGTTCATTCTTCATTGATCATTGATCCTTGTTCATTCTTCATCGTTCATTCTTCATTGATCATTGATCCTTGTTCATTCTTCATCGTTCATTCTTCATTGATCATTGATCCTTGTTCATTCTTCATCGTTCATTCTTCATTGATCATTGATCCTTGTTCATTCTTCATCGTTCATTCTTCATTGATCATTGATCCTTGTTCATTCTTCATCGTTCATTCTTCATTGATCATTGATCCTTGTTCATTCTTCATCGTTCATTCGTCATTGACCATTGATCCTTGTTCATTCTTCATCGTTCATTCTTTATTGATCATTAATCCTTGTTCATTCTTAATCGTTCATTCTTCATTGATCATTGATCCTTGTTCATTCTTCAATTATCATTGATCCTTGTTCATTCTTCATCTTTCATTCGTCATTGATCATTGATCCTTGTTCATTCTTCATCATTCATTCTTCATTGATCATTGATCCTTGTTCATTCTTCATCGTTCATTCGTCATTAATCATTGATGCTTGTTCATTCTTCATCATTCATTCTTCATTGCTCATTGATCCTTGTTCATTCTTCATCGTTCATTCGTCATTGAGCATTAATCCTTGTTCATTCTTCATCGTTCATTCTTCATTGATCATTGATCCTTGTTCATTCTAAATCGTTCCTTCTTCATTGATCATTGATCCTTGTTCATTCTAAATCGTTCCTTCTTCATTGATCATTGATCCTTGTTCATTTTCTATCGTTCATTCGTCATTGACCATTAATCCTTGGTCATTCTTCATCGTTCATTCTTCATTGATCATTGATCCTTGTTCATTCTTCATCGTTCATTCGTCATTGATCATTGATCCTTGTTCATTCTTCATCGTTCATTCTTCATTGATCATTGATCCTTGTTCATTCTTCATCGTTCATTCGTTATTGACCATTAATCCTTGTTCATTCTTCATCGTTCATTCTTCATTGATCATTGATCCTTGTTCATTCTTCATCGTTCATTCTTCATTGATCATTGATCCTTGTTCATTCTTCATCGTTCATTCTTCATTGATCATTGATCCTTGTTCATTCTTCATCGTTCATTCTTCATTGATCATTGATCCTTGTTCATTCTTCATCGTTCATTCGTCATCGACCATTTATCCTTGTTCATTCTTCATCGTTCATTCTTCATTGATCATTGATCCTTGTTCATTCTTCATCGTTCATTCTTTATGATCATTGATCCTTGTTCATTCTTCATCGTTCATTCGTCATTGATCATTGATCCTTGTTCATTCTTCATCGTTCATTCTTCATTGATCATTGATCCTTGTTCATTCTTCATCGTTCATTCTTCATTGATCATTGATCCTTGTTCATTCTTCATCAATCATTCGTTATTCACAATTAATCCTTGTTCATTCTTCATCGTTCATTCTTCATTGATCATTGATCCTTGTTCATTCTTCATCGTTCATTCTTCATTGATCATTGATCCTTGTGCATTCTTCATCGTTCATTCGTCATTGACGATTGATCCTTATTCATTCTTCATCGTTCATTCTTCATTGATCATTGATCCTTGTTCATTCTTCATCGTTCATTCTTCATTGATCATTGATCCTTGTTCATTCTTCATCGTTCATTCTTCATTGATCATTAATCCTTGTTCATTCTTCATCGTTCATTCTTCATTGATCATTGATCCTTGTTCATTCATCATCGTTCATTCGTCATTGATCATTGATCCTTGTTCATTCTTCATCGTTCATTCGTCATCGACCATTTATCCTTGTTCATTCTTCGTCGTTCATTCTTCATTGAGCATTGATCCTTGTTCATTCTTCGTCGTTCATTCGTCATTGACCATTGATCCTTGTTCATTCTTCATCGTTCATTCTTCATTGATCTTTGATCCTTGTTCATTCTATATTGATCTTTGATCCTTGTTCATTCTTCATCGTCCATTCGTCATTGATCATTGATCCTTGTTCATTCTTCATCGTTCATTCTTCATTGATCATTGATCCTTGTTCATTCTAAATCGTTCATTCTTCATTGATCATTGATCCTTGTTCATTCTTCATCGTTCATTCGTCATTGACCATTAATCCTTGGTCATTCTTCATCGTTCATTCTTCATTGCTCATTGATCCTTGTTCATTCTTCATCGTTCATTCGTCATTGATCATTGATCCTTGTTCATTCTTCATCGTTC
Source organism: Amaranthus tricolor (assembly GCF_026212465.1). Taxonomy (NCBI): domain Eukaryota; kingdom Viridiplantae; phylum Streptophyta; class Magnoliopsida; order Caryophyllales; family Amaranthaceae; genus Amaranthus; species Amaranthus tricolor. The sequence continues at coordinate 24,699,773 of NC_080060.1, forward strand.
ATTCTTCATTGATCATTGATCCTTGTTCATTCTTCATCGTTCATTCGTTATTGACCATTAATCCTTGTTCATTCTTCATCGTTCATTCTTCATTGATCATTGATCCTTGTTCATTCTTCATCGTTCATTCTTCATTGATCATTGATCCTTGTTCATTCTTCATCGTTCATTCTTCATTGATCATTGATCCTTGTTCATTCTTCATCGTTCATTCTTCATTGATCATTGATCCTTGTTCATTCTTCATCGTTCATTCGTCATCGACCATTTATCCTTGTTCATTCTTCATCGTTCATTCTTCATTGATCATTGATCCTTGTTCATTCTTCATCGTTCATTCTTTATGATCATTGATCCTTGTTCATTCTTCATCGTTCATTCGTCATTGATCATTGATCCTTGTTCATTCTTCATCGTTCATTCTTCATTGATCATTGATCCTTGTTCATTCTTCATCGTTCATTCTTCATTGATCATTGATCCTTGTTCATTCTTCATCAATCATTCGTTATTCACAATTAATCCTTGTTCATTCTTCATCGTTCATTCTTCATTGATCATTGATCCTTGTTCATTCTTCATCGTTCATTCTTCATTGATCATTGATCCTTGTGCATTCTTCATCGTTCATTCGTCATTGACGATTGATCCTTATTCATTCTTCATCGTTCATTCTTCATTGATCATTGATCCTTGTTCATTCTTCATCGTTCATTCTTCATTGATCATTGATCCTTGTTCATTCTTCATCGTTCATTCTTCATTGATCATTAATCCTTGTTCATTCTTCATCGTTCATTCTTCATTGATCATTGATCCTTGTTCATTCATCATCGTTCATTCGTCATTGATCATTGATCCTTGTTCATTCTTCATCGTTCATTCGTCATCGACCATTTATCCTTGTTCATTCTTCGTCGTTCATTCTTCATTGAGCATTGATCCTTGTTCATTCTTCGTCGTTCATTCGTCATTGACCATTGATCCTTGTTCATTCTTCATCGTTCATTCTTCATTGATCTTTGATCCTTGTTCATTCTATATTGATCTTTGATCCTTGTTCATTCTTCATCGTCCATTCGTCATTGATCATTGATCCTTGTTCATTCTTCATCGTTCATTCTTCATTGATCATTGATCCTTGTTCATTCTAAATCGTTCATTCTTCATTGATCATTGATCCTTGTTCATTCTTCATCGTTCATTCGTCATTGACCATTAATCCTTGGTCATTCTTCATCGTTCATTCTTCATTGCTCATTGATCCTTGTTCATTCTTCATCGTTCATTCGTCATTGATCATTGATCCTTGTTCATTCTTCATCGTTCATTCTTCATTGATCATTGATCCTTGTTCATTCTTCATCGTTCATTCTTCATTTTTCATTGATCCTTGTTCATTCTTCATCGTTCATTCTTCATTGATCATTAATCCTTGTTCATTCTTCATCGTTCATTCGTCATTGATCATTGATCCTTGTTCATTCTTCATCGTTCATTCGTCATTGATCATTAATCCTTGTTCATTCTTAATCGTTCATTCTTCATTGATCATTGATTCTTGTTCATTCTTCAATTATCATTGATCCTTGTTCATTCTTCATCGTTCATTCTTCATGGATCATTGATCCTTGTTCATTCTTAATCGTTCATTCGTCATTGACCATTAATCCTTGTTCATTCTTCATCGTTCATTCTTCATTGAGCATTGATCCTTGTTCATTCTTCATCGTTCATTCTTCATTAATCATTGATCCTTGTTCATTCTTCGTCGTTCATTCGTCATTGACCATTGATCCTTGTTCATTCTTCATCGTTCATTCTTCATTGATCTTTGATCCTTGTTCATTCTTCATCGTTCATTCTATATTGATCTTTGATCCTTGTTCATTCTTCATCGTCCATTCGTCATTGATCATTGATCCTTGTTCATTCTTCATCGTTCATTCTTCATTGATCATTGATCCTTGTTCATTCTAAATCGTTCATTCTTCATTGATCATTGATCCTTGTTCATTCTTCATCGTTCATTCGTCATTGACCATTAATCCTTGGTCATTCTTCATCGTTCAATCTTCATTGATCATTGATCCTTATTCATTCTTCATCGTTCATTCGTCATTGATCATTGATCCTTGTTCATTCTTCATCGTTCATTCTTCATTGATCATTGATCCTTGTTCATTCTTCATCGTTCATTCTTCATTTTTCATTGATCCTTGTTCATTCTTCATCGTTCATTCTTCATTGATCATTAATCCTTGTTCATTCTTCATTGTTCATTCGTCATTGATCATTGATCCTTGTTCATTCTTCATCGTACATTCGTCATTGATCATTAATCCTTGTTCATTCTTAATCGTTCATTCTTCATTGATCATTGATTCTTGTTCATTCTTCAATTATCATTGATCCTTGTTCATTCTTCATCGTTCATTCTTCATGGATCATTGATCCTTGTTCATTCTTAATCGTTCATTCGTCATTGACCATTAATCCTTGTTCATTCTTCATCGTTCATTCTTCATTGAGCATTGATCCTTGTTCATTCTTCATCGTTCATTCTTCATTGATCATTGATCCTTGTTCATTCTTCGTCGTTCATTCGTCATTGACCATTGATCCTTGTTCATTCTTCATCGTTCATTCTTCATTGATCATTGATCCTTGTTCATCCTTCATTGTTCATTCTATATTGATCATTGATCCTTGTTCATTCTTCATCGTCCATTCGTCATTGATCATTGATCCTTGTTCATTCTTCATCGTTCATTCTTCATTGATCATTGATCCTTGTTCATTCTTCATCATTCATTCGTCATTGACGATTGATCCTTGATCATTCTTCATCGTTCATTCTTCATTGATCATTGATCCTTGTTCATTCTTCATCGTTCATTCGTCATTGATCATTCATCCTTGTTCATTCTTCATCGTTCATTCTTCATTGATCATTGATCCTTGTTCATTCTTCATCGTTCATTCTTCATTGATCATTGATCCTTGTTCATTCTTCATCGTTCATTCTTCATTGATCATTGATCCTTGTTCATTCTTCATCGTTCATTCTTCATTGATCATTGATCCTTGTTCATTCTTCATCGTTCATTCTTCATTGATCATTGATCCTTGTTCATTCTTCATCGTTCATTCTTCATTGATCATTGATCCTTGTTCATTCTTCATCGTTCATTCTTAATTGATCATTGATCCTTGTTCATTCTTCATCGTTCATTCGTCATTGACCATTGATCCTTGTTCATTCTTCATCGTTCATTCTTTATTGATCATTAATCCTTGTTCATTCTTAATCGTTCATTCTTCATTGATCATTGATCCTTGTTCATTCTTCAATTATCATTGATCCTTGTTCATTCTTCATCTTTCATTCGTCATTGATCATTGATCCTTGTTCATTCTTCATCATTCATTCTTCATTGATCATTGATCCTTGTTCATTCTTCATCGTTCATTCGTCATTGATCATTGATGCTTGTTCATTCTTCATCATTCATTCTTCATTGATCATTGATCCTTGTTCATTCTTCATCGTTCATTCGTCATTGAGCATTAATCCTTGTTCATTCTTCATCGTTCATTCTTCATTGATCATTGATCCTTGTTCATTCTAAATCGTTCCTTCTTCATTGATCATTGATCCTTGTTCATTCTAAATCGTTCCTTCTTCATTGATCATTGATCCTTGTTCATTTTCTATCGTTCATTCGTCATTGACCATTAATCCTTGGTCATTCTTCATCGTTCATTCTTCATTGATCATTGATCCTTGTTCATTCTTCATCGTTCATTCGTCATTGATCATTGATCCTTGTTCATTCTTCATCGTTCATTCTTCATTGATCATTGATCCTTGTTCATTCTTCATCGTTCATTCGTTATTGACCATTAATCCTTGATCATTCTTCATCGTTCATTCTTCATTGATCATTGATCCTTGTTCATTCTTCATCGTTCATTCTTCATTGATCATTGATCCTTGTTCATTCTTCATCGTTCATTCTTCATTGATCATTGATCCTTGTTCATTCTTCATCGTTCATTCGTCATCGACCATTTATCCTTGTTCATTCTTCATCGTTCATTCTTCATTGATCATTGATCGTTGTTCATTCTTCATCGTTCATTCTTTATGATCATTGATCCTTGTTCATTCTTCATCGTTCATTCGTCATTGATCATTGATCCTTGTTCATTCTTCATCGTTCATTCTTCATTGAGCATTGATCCTTGTTCATTCTTCATCGTTCATTCTTTATGATCATTCATCCTTGTTCATTCTTCATCGTTCATTCTTCATTGATCATTCATACTTGTTCATTCTTCATTGATCATTGATCCTTGTTCATTCTTCATCTTTCATTCGTCATTGACCATTGATCCTTGTTCATTCTTCATCGTTCATTCGTCATTGACGATTGATCCTTGATCATTCTTCATCGTTCATTCTTCATTGATCATTGATCCTTGTTCATTCTTCATCGTTCATTCGTCATTGATCATTCATCCTTGTTCATTCTTCATCGTTCATTCTTCATTGATCATTGATCCTTGTTCATTCTTCATCGTTCATTCTTGATTGATCATTGATCCTTGTTCATTCTTCATCGTTCATTCTTCATTGATCATTGATCCTTGTTCATTCTTCATCGTTCATTCTTCATTGATCATTGATCCTTGTTCATTCTTCATCGTTCATTCTTCATTGATCATTGATCCTTGTTCATTCTTCATCGTTCATTCTTCATTGATCATTGATCCTTGTTCATTCTTCATCGTTCATTCTTCATTAATCATTGATCCTTGTTCATTCTTCATCGTTCATTCGTCATTGACCATTGATCCTTGTTCATTCTTCATCGTTCATTCTTTATTGATCATTAATCCTTGTTCATTCTTCATCGTTCATTCTTCATTGATCATTGATCCTTGTTCATTCTTCAATTATCATTGATCCTTGTTCATTCTTCATCTTTCATTCGTCATTGATCATTGATCCTTGTTCATTCTTCATCATTCATTCTTCATTGATCATTGATCCTTGTTCATTCTTCATCGTTCATTCGTCATTGATCATTGATGCTTGTTCATTCTTCATCATTCATTCTTCATTGATCATTGATCCTTGTTCATTCTTCATCGTTCATTCGTCATTGAGCATTAATCCTTGTTTATTCTTCATCGTTCATTCTTCATTGATCATTGATCCTTGTTCATTCTTCATCGTTCATTCTTCATTGATCATTAATCCTTGTTCATTCTTCATCGTTCATTCTTCATTGATCATTGATCCTTGTTCATACTTCATCGTTCATTCGACATTGATCATTGATCCTTGTTCATTCTTCATCGTTCATTCTTCATTGATCATTGATCCTTGTTCATTCTAAATCGTTCATTCTTCATTGATATTTGATCCTTGTTCATTCTAAATCGTTCCTTCTTCATTGATCATTGATCCTTGTTCATTCTAAATCGTTCCTTCTTCATTGATCATTGATCCTTGTTCATTTTCTATCGTTCATTCGTCATTGACCATTAATCCTTGGTCATTCTTCATCGTTCATTCTTCATTGATCATTGATCCTTGTTCATTCTTCATCGTTCATTCGTCATTGATCATTGATCCTTGTTCATTCTTTATCGTTCATTCTTCGTTGATCATTGATCCTTGTTCATTCTTCATCGTTCATTCGTTATTGACCATTAATCCTTGTTCATTCTTCATCGTTCATTCTTCATTGATCATTGATCCTTGTTCATTCTTCATCGTTCATTCTTCATTGATCATTGATCCTTGTTCATTCTTCATCGTTCATTCTTCAATTATTATTGATCCTTGTTCATTCTTCATCTTTCATTCGTCATTGATCATTGACCCTTGTTCATTCTTCATCGTTCATTCTTCATTGATCATTGATCCTTCTTCATTCTTCATCGTTCATTCGTCATTGATCATTGATCCTTGTTCATTCTTCATCGTTCATTCTTCATTGATCATTGATCCTTGTTCATTCTTCATCGTTCATTCGTCATTGAGCATTAATCCTTGTTCATTCTTCATCGTTCATTCTTCATTGATTATTGATCCTTGTTCATTCTTCATCTTTCATTCGTCATTGATCATTGATCCTTGTTCATTCTTCATCGTTCATTCGTCATTGATCATTGATCCTTGTGCATTCTTCATCGTTCATTCGTCATCGACCATTTATCCTTGTTCATTCTTCGTCGTTCATTCTTCATTGAGCATTGATCCTTGTTCATTCTTCGTCGTTCATTCGTCATTGACCATTGATCCTTGTTCATTCTTCATCGTTCATTCTTCATTGATCTTTGATCCTTGTTCATTCTTCATTGTTCATTCTATATTGATCTTTGATCCTTGTTCATTCTTCATCGTCCATTCGTCATTGATCATTGATCCTTGTTCATTCTTCATCGTTCATTCTTCATTGATCATTGATCCTTGTTCATTCTTCGTCGTTCATTCGTCATTGACCATTGATCCTTGTTCATTCTTCATCGTTCATTATTCATTGATCTTTGATCCTTGTTCATTCTTCATCGTTCATTCTATATTGATCTTTGATCCTTGTTCATTCTTCATCGTCCATTCGTCATTGATCATTGATCCTTGTTCATTCTTCATCGTTCATTCTTCATTGATCATTGATCCTTGTTCATTCTAAATCGTTCATTCTTCATTGATCATTGATCCTTGTTCATTCTTCATCGTTCATTCGTCATTGACCATTAATCCTTGGTCATTCTTCATCGTTCATTCTTCATTGATCATTGATCCTTGTTCATTCTTCATCGTTCATTCGTCATTGATCATTGATCCTTGTTCATTCTTCATCGTTCATTCTTCATTGATCATTGATCCTTGTTCATTCTTCATCGTTCATTCTTCATTTTTCATTGATCCTTGTTCATTCTTCATCGTTCATTCTTCATTGATCATTAATCCTTGTTCATTCTTCATCGTTCATTCGTCATTGATCATTGATCCTTGTTCATTCTTCATCGTTCATTCGTCATTGATCATTAATCCTTGTTCATTCTTAATCGTTCATTCTTCATTGATCATTGATTCTTGTTCATTCTTCAATTATCATTGATCCTTGTTCATTCTTCATCGTTAATTCTTCATGGATCATTGATCCTTGTTCATTCTTAATCGTTCATTCGTCATTGACCATTAATCCTTGTTCATTCTTCATCGTTCATTCTTCATTGAGCATTGATCCTTGTTTATTCTTCATCGTTCATTCTTCATTGATCATTGATCCTTGTTCATTCTTCGTCGTTCATTCGTCATTGACCATTGATCCTTGTTCATTCTTCATCGTTCATTCTTCATTGATCATTGATCCTTGTTCATCCTTCATTGTTCATTCTATATTGATCATTGATCCTTGTTCATTCTTCATCGTCCATTCGTCATTGATCATTGATCCTTGTTCATTCTTCATCGTTCATTCTTCATTGAGCATTGATCCTTGTTCATTCTTCATCGTTCATTCGTCATTGACGATTGATCCTTGATCATTCTTCATCGTTCATTCTTCATTGATCATTGATCCTTGTTCATTCTTCATCGTTCATTCGTCATTGATCATTCATCCTTGTTCATTCTTCATCGTTCATTCTTCATTGATCATTGATCCTTGTTCATTCTTCATCGTTCATTCTTCATTGATCATTGATCCTTGTTCATTCTTCATCGTTCATTCTTCATTGATCATTGATCCTTGTTCATTCTTCATCGTTCATTCTTCATTGATCATTGATCCTTGTTCATTCTTCATCCTTCATTCTTCATTGATCATTGATCCTTGTTCATTCTTCATCGTTCATTCTTCATTGATCATTGATCCTTGTTCATTCTTCAATTATCATTGATCCTTGTTCATTCTTCATCTTTCATTCGTCATTGATCATTGATCCTTGTTCATTCTTCATCATTCATTCTTCATTGATCATTGATCCTTGTTCATTCTTCATCGTTCATTCGTCATTGATCATTGATGCTTGTTCATTCTTCATCATTCATTCTTCATTGATCATTGATCCTTGTTCATTCTTCATCGTTCATTCGTCATTGAGCATTAATCCTTGTTTATTCTTCATCGTTCATTCTTCATTGATCATTGATCCTTGTTCATTCTTCATCGTTCATTCTTCATTGATCATTAATCCTTGTTCATTCTTCATCGTTCATTCTTCATTGATCATTGATCCTTGTTCATGCTTCATCGTTCATTCGACATTGATCATTGATCCTTGTTCATTCTTCATCGTTCATTCTTCATTGATCATTGATCCTTGTTCATTCTAAATCGTTCATTCTTCATTGATATTTGATCCTTGTTCATTCTAAATCGTTCCTTCTTCATTGATCATTGATCCTTGTTCATTCTAAATCGTTCCTTCTTCATTGATCATTGATCCTTGTTCATTTTCTATCGTTCATTCGTCATTGACCATTAATCCTTGGTCATTCTTCATCGTTCATTCTTCATTGATCATTGATCCTTGTTCATTCTTCATCGTTCATTCGTCATTGATCATTGATCCTTGTTCATTCTTCATCGTTCATTCTTCATTGATCATTGATCCTTGTTCATTCTTCATCGTTCATTCGTTATTGACCATTAATCCTTGTTCATTCTTCATCGTTCATTCTTCATTGATCATTGATCCTTGTTCATTCTTCATCGTTCATTCTTCATTGATCATTGATCCTTGTTCATTCTTCATCGTTCATTCTTCAATTATTATTGATCCTTGTTCATTCTTCATCTTTCATTCGTCATTGATCATTGACCCTTGTTCATTCTTCATCGTTCATTCTTCATTGATCATTGATCCTTCTTCATTCTTAATCGTTCATTCGTCATTGATCATTGATCCTTGTTCATTCTTCATCGTTCATTCTTCATTGATCATTGATCCTTGTTCATTCTTCATCGTTCATTCGTCATTGAGCATTAATCCTTGTTCATTCTTCATCGTTCATTCTTCATTGATTATTGATCCTTGTTCATTCTTCATCTTTCATTCGTCATTGATCATTGATCCTTGTTCATTCTTCATCGTTCATTCGTCATTGATCATTGATCCTTGTGCATTCTTCATCGTTCATTCGTCATCGACCATTTATCCTTGTTCATTCTTCGTCGTTCATTCTTCATTGAGCATTGATCCTTGTTCATTCTTCGTCGTTCATTCGTCATTGACCATTGATCCTTGTTCATTCTTCATCGTTCATTCTTCATTGATCTTTGATCCTTGTTCATTCTTCATTGTTCATTCTATATTGATCTTTGATCCTTGTTCATTCTTCATCGTCCATTCGTCATTGATCATTGATCCTTGTTCATTCTTCATCGTTCATTCTTCATTGATCATTGATCCTTGTTCATTCTTCGTCGTTCATTCGTCATTGACCATTGATCCTTGTTCATTCTTCATCGTTCATTCTTCATTGATCTTTGATCCTTGTTCATTCTTCATCGTTCATTCTATATTGATCTTTGATCCTTGTTCATTCTTCATCGTCCATTCGTCATTGATCATTGATCCTTGTTCATTCTTCATCGTTCATTCTTCATTGATCATTGATCCTTGTTCATTCTAAATCGTTCATTCTTCATTGATCATTGATCCTTGTTCATTCTTCATCGTTCATTCGTCATTGACCATTAATCCTTGGTCATTCTTCATCGTTCATTCTTCATTGATCATTGATCCTTGTTCATTCTTCATCGTTCATTCGTCATTGATCATTGATCCTTGTTCATTCTTCATCGTTCATTCTTCATTGATCATTGATCCTTGTTCATTCTTCATCGTTCATTCTTCATTTTTCATTGATCCTTGTTCATTCTTCATCGTTCATTCTTCATTGATCATTAATCCTTGTTCATTCTTCATCGTTAATTCGTCATTGATCATTGATCCTTGTTCATTCTTCATCGTTCATTCGTCATTGATCATTAATCCTTGTTCATTCTTAATCGTTCATTCTTCATTGATCATTGATTCTTGTTCATTCTTCAATTATCATTGATCCTTGTTCATTCTTCATCGTTAATTCTTCATGGATCATTGATCCTTGTTCATTCTTAATCGTTCATTCGTCATTGACCATTAATCCTTGTTCATTCTTCATCGTTCATTCTTCATTGAGCATTGATCCTTGTTTATTCTTCATCGTTCATTCTTCATTGATCATTGATCCTTGTTCATTCTTCGTCGTTCATTCGTCATTGACCATTGATCCTTGTTCATTCTTCATCGTTCATTCTTCATTGATCATTGATCCTTGTTCATCCTTCATTGTTCATTCTATATTGATCATTGATCCTTGTTCATTCTTCATCGTCCATTCGTCATTGATCATTGATCCTTGTTCATTCTTCATCGTTCATTCTTCATTGAGCATTGATCCTTGTTCATTCTTCATCGTTCATTCGTCATTGACGATTGATCCTTGATCATTCTTCATCGTTCATTCTTCATTGATCATTGATCCTTGTTCATTCTTCATCGTTCATTCGTCATTGATCATTCATCCTTGTTCATTCTTCATCGTTCATTCTTCATTGATCATTGATCCTTGTTCATTCTTCATCGTTCATTCTTCATTGATCATTGATCCTTGTTCATTCTTCATCGTTCATTCTTCATTGATCATTGATCCTTGTTCATTCTTCATCGTTCATTCTTCATTGATCATTGATCCTTGTTCATTCTTCATCGTTCATTCTTCATTGATCATTGATCCTTGTTCATTCTTCATCGTTCATTCGTCATCGACCATTTATCCTTGTTCATTCTTCATCGTTCATTCTTCATTGATCATTGATCCTTGTTCATTCTTCATCGTTCATTCTTTATGATCATTGATCCTTGTTCATTCTTCATCGTTCATTCGTCATTGATCATTGATCCTTGTTCATTCTTCATCGTTCATTCTTCATTGAGCATTGATCCTTGTTCATTCTTCATCGTTCATTCTTTATGATCATTCATCCTTGTTCATTCTTCATCGTTCATTCTTCATTGATCATTCATACTTGTTCATTCTTCATTGATCATTGATCCTTGTTCATTCTTCATCTTTCATTCGTCATTGACCATTGATCCTTGTTCATTCTTCATCGTTCATTCCTCATTGACGATTGATCCTTGATCATTCTTCATCGTTCATTCTTCATTGATCATTGATCCTTGTTCATTCTTCATCGTTCATTCGTCATTGATCATTCATCCTTGTTCATTCTTCATCGTTCATTCTTCATTGATCATTGATCCTTGTTCATTCTTCATCGTTCATTCTTGATTGATCATTGATCCTTGTTCATTCTTCATCGTTCATTCTTCATTGATCATTGATCCTTGTTCATTCTTCATCGTTCATTCTTCATTGATCATTGATCCTTGTTCATTCTTCATCGTTCATTCTTCATTGATCATTGATCCTTGTTCATTCTTCATCGTTCATTCTTCATTGATCATTGATCCTTGTTCATTCTTCATCGTTCATTCTTCATTAATCATTGATCCTTGTTCATTCTTCATCGTTCATTCGTCATTGACCATTGATCCTTGTTCATTCTTCATCGTTCATTCTTTATTGATCATTAATCCTTGTTCATTCTTCATCGTTCATTCTTCATTGATCATTGATCCTTGTTCATTCTTCAATTATCATTGATCCTTGTTCATTCTTCATCTTTCATTCGTCATTGACCATTGATCCTTGTTCATTCTTCATCGTTCATTCTTCATTGATCATTGATCCTTGTTCATCCTTCATTGTTCATTCTATATTGATCATTGATCCTTGTTCATTCTTCATCGTCCATTCGTCATTGATCATTGATCCTTGTTCATTCTTCATCGTTCATTCTTCATTGAGCATTGATCCTTGTTCATTCTTCATCGTTCATTCGTCATTGACGATTGATCCTTGATCATTCTTCATCGTTCATTCTTCATTGATCATTGATCCTTGTTCATTCTTCATCGTTCATTCGTCATTGATCATTCATCCTTGTTCATTCTTCATCGTTCATTCTTCATTGATCATTGATCCTTGTTCATTCTTCATCGTTCATTCTTCATTGATCATTGATCCTTGTTCATTCTTCATCGTTCATTCTTCATTGATCATTGATCCTTGTTCATTCTTCATCGTTCATTCTTCATTGATCATTGATCCTTGTTCATTCTTCATCGTTCATTCTTCATTGATCATTGATCCTTGTTCATTCTTCATCGTTCATTCGTCATCGACCATTTATCCTTGTTCATTCTTCATCGTTCATTCTTCATTGATCATTGATCCTTGTTCATTCTTCATCGTTCATTCTTTATGATCATTGATCCTTGTTCATTCTTCATCGTTCATTCGTCATTGATCATTGATCCTTGTTCATTCTTCATCGTTCATTCTTCATTGAGCATTGATCCTTGTTCATTCTTCATCGTTCATTCTTTATGATCATTCATCCTTGTTCATTCTTCATCGTTCATTCTTCATTGATCATTCATACTTGTTCATTCTTCATTGATCATTGATCCTTGTTCATTCTTCATCTTTCATTCGTCATTGACCATTGATCCTTGTTCATTCTTCATCGTTCATTCCTCATTGACGATTGATCCTTGATCATTCTTCATCGTTCATTCTTCATTGATCATTGATCCTTGTTCATTCTTCATCGTTCATTCGTCATTGATCATTCATCCTTGTTCATTCTTCATCGTTCATTCTTCATTGATCATTGATCCTTGTTCATTCTTCATCGTTCATTCTTGATTGATCATTGATCCTTGTTCATTCTTCATCGTTCATTCTTCATTGATCATTGATCCTTGTTCATTCTTCATCGTTCATTCTTCATTGATCATTGATCCTTGTTCATTCTTCATCGTTCATTCTTCATTGATCATTGATCCTTGTTCATTCTTCATCGTTCATTCTTCATTGATCATTGATCCTTGTTCATTCTTCATCGTTCATTCTTCATTAATCATTGATCCTTGTTCATTCTTCATCGTTCATTCGTCATTGACCATTGATCCTTGTTCATTCTTCATCGTTCATTCTTTATTGATCATTAATCCTTGTTCATTCTTCATCGTTCATTCTTCATTGATCATTGATCCTTGTTCATTCTTCAATTATCATTGATCCTTGTTCATTCTTCATCTTTCATTCGTCATTGATCATTGATCCTTGTTCATTCTTCATCATTCATTCTTCATTGATCATTGATCCTTGTTCATTCTTCATCGTTCATTCGTCATTGATCATTGATGCTTGTTCATTCTTCATCATTCATTCTTCATTGATCATTGATCCTTGTTCATTCTTCATCGTTCATTCGTCATTGAGCATTAATCCTTGTTTATTCTTCATCGTTCATTCTTCATTGATCATTGATCCTTGTTCATTCTTCATCGTTAATTCTTCATTGATCATTAATCCTTGTTCATTCTTCATCGTTCATTCTTCATTGATCATTGATCCTTGTTCATGCTTCATCGTTCATTCGACATTGATCATTGATCCTTGTTCATTCTTCATCGTTCATTCTTCATTGATCATTGATCCTTGTTCATTCTAAATCGTTCATTCTTCATTGATATTTGATCCTTGTTCATTCTAAATCGTTCCTTCTTCATTGATCATTGATCCTTGTTCATTCTAAATCGTTCCTTCTTCATTGATCATTGATCCTTGTTCATTTTCTATCGTTCATTCGTCATTGACCATTAATCCTTGGTCATTCTTCATCGTTCATTCTTCATTGATCATTGATCCTTGTTCATTCTTCATCGTTCATTCGTCATTGATCATTGATCCTTGTTCATTCTTCATCGTTCATTCTTCATTGATCATTGATCCTTGTTCATTCTTCATCGTTCATTCGTTATTGACCATTAATCCTTGTTCATTCTTCATCGTTCATTCTTCATTGATCATTGATCCTTGTTCATTCTTCATCGTTCATTCTTCATTGATCATTGATCCTTGTTCATTCTTCATCGTTCATTCTTCAATTATTATTGATCCTTGTTCATTCTTCATCTTTCATTCGTCATTGATCATTGACCCTTGTTCATTCTTCATCGTTCATTCTTCATTGATCATTGATCCTTCTTCATTCTTCATCGTTCATTCGTCATTGATCATTGATCCTTGTTCATTCTTCATCGTTCATTCTTCATTGATCATTGATCCTTGTTCATTCTTCATCGTTCATTCGTCATTGAGCATTAATCCTTGTTCATTCTTCATCGTTCATTCTTCATTGATTATTGATCCTTGTTCATTCTTCATCTTTCATTCGTCATTGATCATTGATCCTTGTTCATTCTTCATCGTTCATTCGTCATTGATCATTGATCCTTGTGCATTCTTCATCGTTCATTCGTCATCGACCATTTATCCTTGTTCATTCTTCGTCGTTCATTCTTCATTGAGCATTGATCCTTGTTCATTCTTCGTCGTTCATTCGTCATTGACCATTGATCCTTGTTCATTCTTCATCGTTCATTCTTCATTGATCTTTGATCCTTGTTCATTCTTCATTGTTCATTCTATATTGATCTTTGATCCTTGTTCATTCTTCATCGTCCATTCGTCATTGATCATTGATCCTTGTTCATTCTTCATCGTTCATTCTTCATTGATCATTGATCCTTGTTCATTCTTCGTCGTTCATTCGTCATTGACCATTAATCCTTGTTCATTCTTCATCGTTCATTCTTCATTGATCTTTGATCCTTGTTCATTCTTCATCGTTCATTCTATATTGATCTTTGATCCTTGTTCATTCTTCATCGTCCATTCGTCATTGATCATTGATCCTTGTTCATTCTTCATCGTTCATTCTTCATTGATCATTGATCCTTGTTCATTCTAAATCGTTCATTCTTCATTGATCATTGATCCTTGTTCATTCTTCATCGTTCATTCGTCATTGACCATTAATCCTTGGTCATTCTTCATCGTTCATTCTTCATTGATCATTGATCCTTGTTCATTCTTCATCGTTCATTCGTCATTGATCATTGATCCTTGTTCATTCTTCATCGTTCATTCTTCATTGATCATTGATCCTTGTTCATTCTTCATCGTTCATTCTTCATTTTTCATTGATCCTTGTTCATTCTTCATCGTTCATTCTTCATTGATCATTAATCCTTGTTCATTCTTCATCGTTCATTCGTCATTGATCATTGATCCTTGTTCATTCTTCATCGTTCATTCGTCATTGATCATTAATCCTTGTTCATTCTTAATCGTTCATTCTTCATTGATCATTGATTCTTGTTCATTCTTCAATTATCATTGATCCTTGTTCATTCTTCATCGTTCATTCTTCATGGATCATTGATCCTTGTTCATTCTTAATCGTTCATTCGTCATTGACCATTAATCCTTGTTCATTCTTCATCGTTCATTCTTCATTGAGCATTGATCCTTGTTTATTCTTCATCGTTCATTCTTCATTGATCATTGATCCTTGTTCATTCTTCGTCATTCATTCGTCATTGACCATTGATCCTTGTTCATTCTTCATCGTTCATTCTTCATTGATCATTGATCCTTGTTCATCCTTCATTGTTCATTCTATATTGATCATTGATCCTTGTTCATTCTTCATCGTCCATTCGTCATTGATCATTGATCCTTGTTCATTCTTCATCGTTCATTCTTCATTGAGCATTGATCCTTGTTCATTCTTCATCGTTCATTCGTCATTGACGATTGATCCTTGATCATTCTTCATCGTTCATTCTTCATTGATCATTGATCCTTGTTCATTCTTCATCGTTCATTCGTCATTGATCATTCATCCTTGTTCATTCTTCATCGTTCATTCTTCATTGATCATTGATCCTTGTTCATTCTTCATCGTTCATTCTTCATTGATCATTGATCCTTGTTCATTCTTCATCGTTCATTCTTCATTGATCATTGATCCTTGTTCATTCTTCATCGTTCATTCTTCATTGATCATTGATCCTTGTTCATTCTTCATCGTTCATTCTTCATTGATCATTGATCCTTGTTCATTCTTCATCGTTCATTCTTCATTGATCATTGATCCTTGTTCATTCTTCATCGTTCATTCTTCATTGATCATTGATCCTTGTTCATTCTTCATCGTTCATTCGTCATTGACCATTGATCCTTGTTCATTCTTCATCGTTCATTCTTTATTGATCATTAATCCTTGTTCATTCTTCATCGTTCATTCTTCATTGATCATTGATCCTTGTTCATTCTTCAATTATCATTGATCCTTGTTCATTCTTCATCTTTCATTCGTCATTGATCATTGATCCTTGTTCATTCTTCATCATTCATTCTTCATTGATCATTTATCCTTGTTCATTCTTCATCGTTCATTCGTCATTGATCATTGATGCTTGTTCATTCTTCATCATTCATTCTTCATTGATCATTGATCCTTGTTCATTCTTCATCGTTCATTCGTCATTGAGCATTAATCCTTGTTCATTCTTCATCGTTCATTCTTCATTAATCATTGATCCTTGTTCATTCTTCATCGTTCATTCTTCATTGATCATTAATCCTTGTTCATTCTTCATCGTTCATTCTTCATTGATCATTGATCCTTGTTCATGCTTCATCGTTCATTCGTCATTGATCATTGATCCTTGTTCATTCTTCATCGTTCATTCGTCATTGATCATTGATCCTTGTTCATTCTTCATCGTTCATTCTTCATTGAGCATTGATCCTTGTTCATTCTTCATCGTTCATTCTTTATGATCATTCATCCTTGTTCATTCTTCATCGTTCATTCTTCATTGATCATTGATCCTTGTTCATTCTTCATCTTTCATTCGTCATTGACCATTAATCCTTGTTCATTCTTCATCGTTCTATCTTCATTGATCATTGATCCTTGTTCATTCTTCATCGTTCATTCGTTATTCACCATTAATCCTTGTTCATTCTTCATCGTTCATTCTTCATTGATCATTGATCCTTGTTCATTCTTCTTCGTTCATTCTTCATTGATCATTGATCCTTGTTCATTCTTCATCGTTCATTCTTCATTGATCATTGATCCTTGTTCATTATTCATCGTTCATTCTTCATTGATCATTAATCCTTGTTCATTCTTCATCGTTCATTCTTCATTGATCATTGATCCTTGTTCATTCTTCATCGTTCATTCGTCATTGATCATTGATCCTTGTTCATTCTTCATCGTTCATTCTTCATTGAGCATTGATCCTTGTTCATTCTTCGTCGTTCATTCTTCGTCGTTCATTCTTCATTGAGCATTGATCCTTGTTCATTCTTCGTCGTTCATTTGTCATTGACCATTGATCCTTGTTCATTCTTCATCGTTCATTCTTCATTGATCATTGATCCTTGTTCATTCTTCATCGTTCATTCTATATTGATCTTTGATCCTTGTTCATTCTTCATCGTCCATTCGTCATTGATCATTGATCCTTGTTCATTCTTCATCGTTCATTCTTCATTGATCATTGATCCTTGTTCATTCTAAATCGTTCATTCTTCATTGATCATTGATCCTTGTTCATTCTTCATCGTTCATTCGTCATTGACCATTAATCCTTGGTCATTCTTCATCGTTCATTCTTCATTGATCATTGATCCTTGTTCATTCTTCATCGTTCATTCTTCATTGATCATTGATCCTTGTTCATTCTTCATCGTTCATTCTTCATTGATCATTGATCCTTGTTCATTCTTCATCGTTCATTCTTCATTGATCATTGATCCTTGTTCATTCTTCATCGTTCATTCGTCATTGACCATTGATCCTTGTTCATTCTTCATCGTTCATTCTTTATTGATCATTAATCCTTGTTCATTCTTCATCGTTCATTCTTCATTGATCATTGATCCTTGTTCATTCTTCAATTATTATTGATCCTTGTTCATTCTTCATCTTTCATTCGTCATTGATCATTGATCCTTGTTCATTCTTCATCGTTCATTCTTCATTGATCATTGATCCTTGTTCATTCTTCATCGTTCATTCGTCATTGATCATTGATCCTTGTTCATTCTTCATCGTTCATTCTTCATTGATCATTGATCCTTGTTCATTCTTCGTCGTTCATTCGTCATTGACCATTAATCCTTGTTCATTCTTCATCGTTCATTCTTCATTGATCTTTGATCCTTGTTCATTCTTCATCGTTCATTCTATATTGATCTTTGATCCTTGTTCATTCTTCATCGTCCATTCGTCATTGATCATTGATCCTTGTTCATTCTTCATCGTTCATTCTTCATTGATCATTGATCCTTGTTCATTCTAAATCGTTCATTCTTCATTGATCATTGATCCTTGTTCATTCTTCATCGTTCATTCGTCATTGACCATTAATCCTTGGTCATTCTTCATCGTTCATTCTTCATTGATCATTGATCCTTGTTCATTCTTCATCGTTCATTCGTCATTGATCATTGATCCTTGTTCATTCTTCATCGTTCATTCTTCATTGATCATTGATCCTTGTTCATTCTTCATCGTTCATTCTTCATTTTTCATTGATCCTTGTTCATTCTTCATCGTTCATTCTTCATTGATCATTAATCCTTGTTCATTCTTCATCGTTCATTCGTCATTGATCATTGATCCTTGTTCATTCTTCATCGTTCATTCGTCATTGATCATTAATCCTTGTTCATTCTTAATCGTTCATTCTTCATTGATCATTGATTCTTGTTCATTCTTCAATTATCATTGATCCTTGTTCATTCTTCATCGTTCATTCTTCATGGATCATTGATCCTTGTTCATTCTTAATCGTTCATTCGTCATTGACCATTAATCCTTGTTCATTCTTCATCGTTCATTCTTCATTGAGCATTGATCCTTGTTTATTCTTCATCGTTCATTCTTCATTGATCATTGATCCTTGTTCATTCTTCGTCATTCATTCGTCATTGACCATTGATCCTTGTTCATTCTTCATCGTTCATTCTTCATTGATCATTGATCCTTGTTCATCCTTCATTGTTCATTCTATATTGATCATTGATCCTTGTTCATTCTTCATCGTCCATTCGTCATTGATCATTGATCCTTGTTCATTCTTCATCGTTCATTCTTCATTGAGCATTGATCCTTGTTCATTCTTCATCGTTCATTCGTCATTGACGATTGATCCTTGATCATTCTTCATCGTTCATTCTTCATTGATCATTGATCCTTGTTCATTCTTCATCGTTCATTCGTCATTGATCATTCATCCTTGTTCATTCTTCATCGTTCATTCTTCATTGATCATTGATCCTTGTTCATTCTTCATCGTTCATTCTTCATTGATCATTGATCCTTGTTCATTCTTCATCGTTCATTCTTCATTGATCATTGATCCTTGTTCATTCTTCATCGTTCATTCTTCATTGATCATTGATCCTTGTTCATTCTTCATCGTTCATTCTTCATTGATCATTGATCCTTGTTCATTCTTCATCGTTCATTCTTCATTGATCATTGATCCTTGTTCATTCTTCATCGTTCATTCTTCATTGATCATTGATCCTTGTTCATTCTTCATCGTTCATTCGTCATTGACCATTGATCCTTGTTCATTCTTCATCGTTCATTCTTTATTGATCATTAATCCTTGTTCATTCTTCATCGTTCATTCTTCATTGATCATTGATCCTTGTTCATTCTTCAATTATCATTGATCCTTGTTCATTCTTCATCTTTCATTCGTCATTGATCATTGATCCTTGTTCATTCTTCATCATTCATTCTTCATTGATCATTTATCCTTGTTCATTCTTCATCGTTCATTCGTCATTGATCATTGATGCTTGTTCATTCTTCATCATTCATTCTTCATTGATCATTGATCCTTGTTCATTCTTCATCGTTCATTCGTCATTGAGCATTAATCCTTGTTCATTCTTCATCGTTCATTCTTCATTGATCATTGATCCTTGTTCATTCTTCATCGTTCATTCTTCATTGATCATTAATCCTTGTTCATTCTTCATCGTTCATTCTTCATTGATCATTGATCCTTGTTCATGCTTCATCGTTCATTCGTCATTGATCATTGATCCTTGTTCATTCTTCATCGTTCATTCGTCATTGATCATTGATCCTTGTTCATTCTTCATCGTTCATTCTTCATTGAGCATTGATCCTTGTTCATTCTTCATCGTTCATTCTTTATGATCATTCATCCTTGTTCATTCTTCATCGTTCATTCTTCATTGATCATTGATCCTTGTTCATTCTTCATCTTTCATTCGTCATTGACCATTAATCCTTGTTCATTCTTCATCGTTCTATCTTCATTGATCATTGATCCTTGTTCATTCTTCATCGTTCATTCGTTATTCACCATTAATCCTTGTTCATTCTTCATCGTTCATTCTTCATTGATCATTGATCCTTGTTCATTCTTCTTCGTTCATTCTTCATTGATCATTGATCCTTGTTCATTCTTCATCGTTCATTCTTCATTGATCATTGATCCTTGTTCATTATTCATCGTTCATTCTTCATTGATCATTAATCCTTGTTCATTCTTCATCGTTCATTCTTCATTGATCATTGATCCTTGTTCATTCTTCATCGTTCATTCGTCATTGATCATTGATCCTTGTTCATTCTTCATCGTTCATTCTTCATTGAGCATTGATCCTTGTTCATTCTTCGTCGTTCATTCTTCGTCGTTCATTCTTCATTGAGCATTGATCCTTGTTCATTCTTCGTCGTTCATTTGTCATTGACCATTGATCCTTGTTCATTCTTCATCGTTCATTCTTCATTGATCATTGATCCTTGTTCATTCTTCATCGTTCATTCTATATTGATCTTTGATCCTTGTTCATTCTTCATCGTCCATTCGTCATTGATCATTGATCCTTGTTCATTCTTCATCGTTCATTCTTCATTGATCATTGATCCTTGTTCATTCTAAATCGTTCATTCTTCATTGATCATTGATCCTTGTTCATTCTTCATCGTTCATTCGTCATTGACCATTAATCCTTGGTCATTCTTCATCGTTCATTCTTCATTGATCATTGATCCTTGTTCATTCTTCATCGTTCATTCTTCATTGATCATTGATCCTTGTTCATTCTTCATCGTTCATTCTTCATTGATCATTGATCCTTGTTCATTCTTCATCGTTCATTCTTCATTGATCATTGATCCTTGTTCATTCTTCATCGTTCATTCGTCATTGACCATTGATCCTTATTCATTCTTCATCGTTCATTCTTTATTGATCATTAATCCTTGTTCATTCTTCATCGTTCATTCTTCATTGATCATTGATCCTTGTTCATTCTTCAATTATTATTGATCCTTGTTCATTCTTCATCTTTCATTCGTCATTGATCATTGATCCTTGTTCATTCTTCATCGTTCATTCTTCATTGATCATTGATCCTTGTTCATTCTTCATCGTTCATTCGTCATTGATCATTGATCCTTGTTCATTCTTCATCGTTCATTCTTCATTGATCATTGATCCTTGTTCATTCTTCATCGTTCATTCGTCATTGAGCATTAATCCTTGTTCATTCTTCATCGTTCATTCTTCATTGATTATTGATCCTTGTTCATTCTTCAATTATTATTGATCCTTGTTCATTCTTCATCTTTCATTCGTCATTGATCATTGATCCTTGTTCATTCTTCATCGTTCATTCGTCATTGATCATTGATCCTTGTTCATTCTTCATCGTTCATTCGTCATCGACCATTTATCCTTGTTCATTCTTCGTCGTTCATTCTTCATTGAGCATTGATCCTTGTTCATTCTTCGTCGTTCATTCGTCATTGACCATTGATCCTTGTTCATTCTTCATCGTTCATTCTTCATTGATCTTTGATCCTTGTTCATTCTTCATTGTTCATTCTATATTGATCTTTGATCCTTGTTCATTCTTCATCGTCCATTCGTCATTGATCATTGATCCTTGTTCATTCTTCATCGTTCATTCTTCATTGATCATTGATCCTTGTTCATTCTAAATCGTTCATTCTTCATTGATCATTGATCCTTGTTCATTCTTCATCGTTCATTCGTCATTGACCATTAATCCTTGGTCATTCTTCATCGTTCATTCTTCATTGATCATTGATCCTTGTTTATTCTTCATCGTTCATTCGTCATTGATCATTGATCCTTGTTCATTCTTCATCGTTCATTCTTCATTGATCATTGATCCTTGTTCATTCTTCATCGTTCATTCTTCATTTTTCATTGATCCTTGTTCATTCTTCATCGTTCATTCTTCATTGATCATTAATCCTTGTTCATTCTTCATCGTTCATTCGTCATTGATCATTGATCCTTGTTCATTCTTCATCGTTCATTCGTCATTGATCATTAATCCTTGTTCATTCTTAATCGTTCATTCTTCATTGATCATTGATTCTTGTTCATTCTTCAATTATCATTGATCCTTGTTCATTCTTCATCGTTCATTCTTCATGGATCATTGATCCTTGTTCATTCTTAATCGTTCATTCGTCATTGACCATTAATCCTTGTTCATTCTTCATCGTTCATTCTTCATTGAGCATTGATCCTTGTTCATTCTTCATCGTTCATTCTTCATTGATCATTGATCCTTGTTCATTCTTCGTCGTTCATTCGTCATTGACAATTGATCCTTGTTCATTCTTCATCGTTCATTCTTCATTGATCTTTGATCCTTGTTCATTCTTCATCGTTCATTCTATATTGATCTTTGATCCTTGTTCATTCTTCATCGTCCATTCGTCATTGATCATTGATCCTTGTTCATTCTTCATCGTTCATTCTTCATTGATCATTGATCCTTGTTCATTCTAAATCGTTCATTCTTCATTGATCATTGATCCTTGTTCATTCTTCATCGTTCATTCGTCATTGACCATTAATCCTTGGTCATTCTTCATCGTTCATTCTTCATTGATCATTGATCCTTGTTCATTCTTCATCGTTCATTCGTCATTGATCATTGATCGTTGTTCATTCTTCATCGTTCATTCTTCATTGATCATTGATCCTTGTTCATTCTTCATCGTTCATTCTTCATTTTTCATTGATCCTTGTTCATTCTTCATCGTTCATTCTTCATTGATCATTAATCCTTGTTCATTCTTCATCGTTCATTCGTCATTGATCATTGATCCTTGTTCATTCTTCATCGTTCATTCGTCATTGATCATTAATCCTTGTTCATTCTTAATCGTTCATTCTTCATTGATCATTGATTCTTGTTCATTCTTCAATTATCATTGATCCTTGTTCATTCTTCATCGTTCATTCTTCATGGATCATTGATCCTTGTTCATTCTTAATCGTTCATTCGTCATTGACAATTAATCCTTGTTCATTCTTCATCGTTCATTCTTCATTGAGCATTGATCCTTGTTCATTCTTCATCGTTCATTCTTCATTGATCATTGATCCTTGTTCATTCTTCGTCGTTCATTCGTCATTGACCATTGATCCTTGTTCATTCTTCATCGTTCATTCTTCATTGATCATTGATCCTTGTTCATCCTTCATTGTTCATTCTATATTGATCATTGATCCTTGTTCATTCTTCATCGTCCATTCGTCATTGATCATTGATCCTTGTTCATTCTTCATCGTTCATTCTTCATTGATCATTGATCCTTGTTCATTCTTCATCGTTCATTCGTCATTGACGATTGATCCTTGATCATTCTTCATCGTTCATTCTTCATTGATCATTGATCCTTGTTCATTCTTCATCGTTCATTCGTCATTGATCATTCATCCTTGTTCATTCTTCATCGTTCATTCTTCATTGATCATTGATCCTTGTTCATTCTTCATCGTTCATTCTTCATTGATCATTGATCCTTGTTCATTCTTCATCGTTCATTCTTCATTGATCATTGATCCTTGTTCATTCTTCATCGTTCATTCTTCATTGATCATTGATCCTTGTTCATTCTTCATCGTTCATTCTTCATTGATCATTGATCCTTGTTCATTCTTCATCGTTCATTCTTCATTGATCATTGATCCTTGTTCATTCTTCATCGTTCATTCTTCATTGATCATTGATCCTTGTTCATTCTTCATCGTTCATTCGTCATTGACCATTGATCCTTGTTCATTCTTCATCGTTCATTCTTTATTGATCATTAATCCTTGTTCATTCTTCATCGTTCATTCTTCATTGATCATTGATCCTTGTTCATTCTTCAATTATCATTGATCCTTGTTCATTCTTCATCTTTCATTCGTCATTGATCATTGATCCTTGTTCATTCTTCATCATTCATTCTTCATTGATCATTGATCCTTGTTCATTCTTCATCGTTCATTCGTCATTGATCATTGATGCTTGTTCATTCTTCATCATTCATTCTTCATTGATCATTGATCCTTGTTCATTCTTCATCGTTCATTCGTCATTGAGCATTAATCCTTGTTCATTCTTCATCGTTCATTCTTCATTGATCATTGATCCTTGTTCATTCTTCATCGTTCATTCTTCATTGATCATTAATCCTTGTTCATTCTTCATCGTTCATTCTTCATTGATCATTGATCCTTGTTCATGCTTCATCGTTCATTCGTCATTGATCATTGATCCTTGTTCATTCTTCATCGTTCATTCGTCATTGATCATTGATCCTTGTTCATTCTTCATCGTTCATTCTTCATTGAGCATTGATCCTTGTTCATTCTTCATCGTTCATTCTTTATGATCATTCATCCTTGTTCATTCTTCATCGTTCATTCTTCATTGATCATTGATACTTGTTCATTCTTCATTGATCATTGATCCTTGTTCATTCTTCATCTTTCATTCGTCATTGACCATTAATCCTTGTTCATTCTTCATCGTTCTATCTTCATTGATCATTGATCCTTGTTCATTCTTCATCGTTCATTCGTTATTCACCATTAATCGTTGTTCATTCTTCATCGTTCATTCTTCATTGATCATTGATCCTTGTTCATTCTTCTTCGTTCATTCTTCATTGATCATTGATCCTTGTTCATTCTTCATCGTTCATTCTTCATTGATCATTGATCCTTGTTCATTCTTCATCGTTCATTCTTCATTGATCATTAATCCTTGTTCATTCTTCATCGTTCATTCTTCATTGATCATTGATCCTTGTTCATTCTTCATCGTTCATTCTTCAATGATCATTGATCCTTGTTCATTCTTCATCGTTCATTCTTCATTGATCATTGATCCTTGTTCATTCTTCATCGTTCATTCTTCATTGATCATTGATCCTTGTTCATTCTTCATCGTTCATTCTTCATTGATCATTGATCCTTGTTCATTCTTCATCGTTCATTCTTCATTGATCATTGATCCTTGTTCATTCTTCATCGTTCATTCTTCATTGATCATTGATCCTTGTTCATTCTTCATCGTTCATTCGTCATTGACCATTGATCCTTGTTCATTCTTCATCGTTCATTCTTTATTGATCATTAATCCTTGTTCATTCTTCATCGTTCATTCTTCATTGATCATTGATCCTTGTTCATTCTTCAATTATCATTGATCCTTGTTCATTCTTCATCTTTCATTCGTCATTGATCATTGATCCTTGTTCATTCTTCATCATTCATTCTTCATTGATCATTGATCCTTGTTCATTCTTCATCGTTCATTCGTCATTGATCATTGATGCTTGTTCATTCTTCATCATTCATTCTTCATTGATCATTGATCCTTGTTCATTCTTCATCGTACATTCGTCATTGAGCATTAATCCTTGTTCATTCTTCATCTTTCATTCTTCATTGATCATTGATCCTTGTTCATTCTTCATCGTTCATTCTTCATTGATCATTAATCCTTGTTCATTCTTCATCGTTCATTCTTCATTGATCATTGATCCTTGTTCATGCTTCATCGTTCATTCGTCATTGATCATTGATCCTTGTTCATTCTTCATCGTTCATTCGTCATCGATCATTGATCCTTGTTCATTCTTCATCGTTCATTCTTCATTGAGCATTGATCCTTGTTCATTCTTCATCGTTCATTCTTTATGATCATTCATCCTTGTTCATTCTTCATCGTTCATTCTTCATTGATCATTGATACTTGTTCATTCTTCATTGATCATTGATCCTTGTTCATTCTTCATCTTTCATTCGTCATTGACCATTAATCCTTGTTCATTCTTCATCGTTCTATCTTCATTGATCATTGATCCTTGTTCATTCTTCATCGTTCATTCGTTATTCACCATTAATCCTTGTTCATTCTTCATCGTTCATTCTTCATTGATCATTGATCCTTGTTCATTCTTCTTCGTTCATTCTTCATTGATCATTGATCCTTGTTCATTCTTCATCGTTCATTCTTCATTGATCATTGATCCTTGTTCATTCTTCATCGTTCATTCTTCATTGATCATTAATCCTTGTTCATTCTTCATCGTTCATTCTTCATTGATCATTGATCCTTGTTCATTCTTCATCGTTCATTCGTCATTGATCATTGATCCTTGTTCATTCTTCATCGTTCATTCTTCATTGAGCATTGATCCTTGTTCATTCTTCGTCGTTCATTCTTCGTCGTTCATTCTTCATTGAGCATTGATCCTTGTTCATTCTTCGTCGTTCATTTGTCATTGACCATTGATCCTTGTTCATTCTTCATCGTTCATTCTTCATTGATCATTGATCCTTGTTCATTCTTCATCGTTCATTCTATATTGATCTTTGATCCTTGTTCATTCTTCATCGTCCATTCGTCATTGATCATTGATCCTTGTTCATTCTTCATCGTTCATTCTTCATTGATCATTGATCCTTGTTCATTCTAAATCGTTCATTCTTCATTGATCATTGATCCTTCTTCATTCTTCATCGTTCATTCGTCATTGACCATTAATCCTTGGTCATTCTTCATCGTTCATTCTTCATTGAGCATTGATCCTTGTTCATTCTTCATCGTTCATTCTTTATGATCATTCATCCTTGTTCATTCTTCATCGTTCATTCTTCATTGATCATTGATACTTGTTCATTCTTCATTGATCATTGATCCTTGTTCATTCTTCATTGATCATTAATCCTTGTTCATTCTTCATCATTCATTCTTCATTGATCATTGATCCTTGTTCATTCTTCATCGTTCATTCGTCATTGATCATTGATCCTTGTTCATTCTTCATCGTTCATTCTTCATTGAGCATTGATCCTTGTTCATTCTTCATCGTTCATTCTTTATGATCATTCATCCTTGTTCATTCTTCATCGTTCATTCTTCATTGATCATTGATACTTGTTCATTCTTCATTGATCATTGATCCTTGTTCATTCTTCATCTTTCATTCGTCATTGACCATTAATCCTTGTTCATTCTTCATCGTTCTATCTTCATTGATCATTGATCCTTGTTCATTCTTCATCGTTCATTCGTTATTCACCATTAATCCTTGTTCATTCTTCATCGTTCATTCTTCATTGATCATTGATCCTTGTTCATTCTTCTTCGTTCATTCTTCATTGATCATTGATCCTTGTTCATTCTTCATTGATCATTAATCCTTGTTCATTCTTCATCATTCATTCTTCATTGATCATTGATCCTTGTTCATTCTTCATCGTTCATTCGTCATTGATCATTGATCCTTGTTCATTCTTCATCGTTCATTCTTCATTGATCATTGATCCTTGTTCATTCTAAATCGTTCATTCTTCATTGATCATTGATCCTTGTTCATTCTAAATCGTTCCTTCTTCATTGATCATTGATCCTTGTTCATTTTCTATCGTTCATTCGTCATTGACCATTAATCCTTGGTCATTCTTCATCGTTCATTCTTCATTGATCATTGATCCTTGTTCATTCTTCATCGTTCATTCGTCATTGATCATTGATCCTTGTTCATTCTTCATCGTTCATTCTTCATTGATCATTGATCCTTGTTCATTCTTCATCGTTCATTCGTTATTGACCATTAATCCTTGTTCATTCTTCATCGTTCATTCTTCATTGATCATTGATCCTTGTTCATTCTTCATCGTTCATTCGTCATTGACGATTGATCCTTGTTCATTCTTCATCGTTCATTCTTCATTGATCATTGATCCTTGTTTATTCTTCATCGTTCATTCTTCATTGATCATTGATCCTTGTTCATTCTAAATCGTTCATTCTTCATTGATCATTGATCCTTCTTCATTCTTCATCGTTCATTCGTCATTGACCATTAATCCTTGGTCATTCTTCATCGTTCATTCTTCATTGAGCATTGATCCTTGTTCATTCTTCATCGTTCATTCTTTATGATCATTCATCCTTGTTCATTCTTCATCGTTCATTCTTCATTGATCATTGATACTTGTTCATTCTTCATTGATCATTGATCCTTGTTCATTCTTCATTGATCATTAATCCTTGTTCATTCTTCATCATTCATTCTTCATTGATCATTGATCCTTGTTCATTCTTCATCGTTCATTCGTCATTGATCATTGATCCTTGTTCATTCTTCATCGTTCATTCTTCATTGAGCATTGATCCTTGTTCATTCTTCATCGTTCATTCTTTATGATCATTCATCCTTGTTCATTCTTCATCGTTCATTCTTCATTGATCATTGATACTTGTTCATTCTTCATTGATCATTGATCCTTGTTCATTCTTCATCTTTCATTCGTCATTGACCATTAATCCTTGTTCATTCTTCATCGTTCTATCTTCATTGATCATTGATCCTTGTTCATTCTTCATCGTTCATTCGTTATTCACCATTAATCCTTGTTCATTCTTCATCGTTCATTCTTCATTGATCATTGATCCTTGTTCATTCTTCTTCGTTCATTCTTCATTGATCATTGATCCTTGTTCATTCTTCATTGATCATTAATCCTTGTTCATTCTTCATCATTCATTCTTCATTGATCATTGATCCTTGTTCATTCTTCATCGTTCATTCGTCATTGATCATTGATCCTTGTTCATTCTTCATCGTTCATTCTTCATTGATCATTGATCCTTGTTCATTCTAAATCGTTCATTCTTTATTGATCATTGATCCTTGTTCATTCTAAATCGTTCCTTCTTCATTGATCATTGATCCTTGTTCATTTTCTATCGTTCATTCGTCATTGACCATTAATCCTTGGTCATTCTTCATCGTTCATTCTTCATTGATCATTGATCCTTGTTCATTCTTCATCGTTCATTCGTCATTGATCATTGATCCTTGTTCATTCTTCATCGTTCATTCTTCATTGATCATTGATCCTTGTTCATTCTTCATCGTTCATTCGTTATTGACCATTAATCCTTGTTCATTCTTCATCGTTCATTCTTCATTGATCATTGATCCTTGTTCATTCTTCATCGTTCATTCGTCATTGACGATTGATCCTTGTTCATTCTTCATCGTTCATTCTTCATTGATCATTGATCCTTGTTTATTCTTCATCGTTCATTCTTCATTGATCATTGATCCTTGTTCATTCTAAATCGTTCATTCTTCATTGATCATTGATCCTTCTTCATTCTTCATCGTTCATTCGTCATTGACCATTAATCCTTGGTCATTCTTCATCGTTCATTCTTCATTGAGCATTGATCCTTGTTCATTCTTCATCGTTCATTCTTTATGATCATTCATCCTTGTTCATTCTTCATCGTTCATTCTTCATTGATCATTGATACTTGTTCATTCTTCATTGATCATTGATCCTTGTTCATTCTTCATTGATCATTAATCCTTGTTCATTCTTCATCATTCATTCTTCATTGATCATTGATCCTTGTTCATTCTTCATCGTTCATTCGTCATTGATCATTGATCCTTGTTCATTCTTCATCGTTCATTCTTCATTGAGCATTGATCCTTGTTCATTCTTCATCGTTCATTCTTTATGATCATTCATCCTTGTTCATTCTTCATCGTTCATTCTTCATTGATCATTGATACTTGTTCATTCTTCATTGATCATTGATCCTTGTTCATTCTTCATCTTTCATTCGTCATTGACCATTAATCCTTGTTCATTCTTCATCGTTCTATCTTCATTGATCATTGATCCTTGTTCATTCTTCATCGTTCATTCGTTATTCACCATTAATCCTTGTTCATTCTTCATCGTTCATTCTTCATTGATCATTGATCCTTGTTCATTCTTCTTCGTTCATTCTTCATTGATCATTGATCCTTGTTCATTCTTCATTGATCATTAATCCTTGTTCATTCTTCATCATTCATTCTTCATTGATCATTGATCCTTGTTCATTCTTCATCGTTCATTCGTCATTGATCATTGATCCTTGTTCATTCTTCATCGTTCATTCTTCATTGATCATTGATCCTTGTTCATTCTAAATCGTTCATTCTTTATTGATCATTGATCCTTGTTCATTCTAAATCGTTCCTTCTTCATTGATCATTGATCCTTGTTCATTTTCTATCGTTCATTCGTCATTGACCATTAATCCTTGGTCATTCTTCATCGTTCATTCTTCATTGATCATTGATCCTTGTTCATTCTTCATCGTTCATTCGTCATTGATCATTGATCCTTGTTCATTCTTCATCGTTCATTCTTCATTGATCATTGATCCTTGTTCATTCTTCATCGTTCATTCGTTATTGACCATTAATCCTTGTTCATTCTTCATCGTTCATTCTTCATTGATCATTGATCCTTGTTCATTCTTCATCGTTCATTCGTCATTGACGATTGATCCTTGTTCATTCTTCATCGTTCATTCTTCATTGATCATTGATCCTTGTTTATTCTTCATCGTTCATTCTTCATTGATCATTGATCCTTGTTCATTCTTCATCGTTCATTCTTCAATTATCATTAATCCTTGTTCATTCTTCATCGTTCATTCTTCATTGATCATTGATCCTTGTTCATTCTTCATCGTTCATTCGTCATTGATCATTGATCCTTGTTCATTCTTCATCGTTCATTCTAAATCGTTCATTCTTCATTGATCATTGATCCTTGTTCATTCTTCATCGTTCATTCGTCATTGACCATTAATCCTTGGTCATTCTTCATCGTTCATTCTTCATTGATCATTGATCCTTGTTCATTCTTCATCGTTCATTCGTCATTGATCATTGATCCTTGTTCATTCTTCATCGTTCATTCTTCATTGATCATTGATCCTTGTTCATTCTTCATCGTTCATTCTTCATTTTTCATTGATCCTTTTTCATTCTTCATTGTTCATTCTTCATTGATCATTAATCCTTGTTCATTCTTCATCATTCATTCGTCATTGATCATTGATCCTTGTTCATTCTTCATCGTTCATTCGTCATTGATCATTAATCCTTGTTCATTCTTAATCGTTCATTCTTCATTGATCATTGATCCTTGTTCATTCTTCAATTATCATTGATCCTTGTTCATTCTTCATCGTTCATTCTTCATGGATCATTGATCCTTGTTCATTCTTAATCGTTCATTCGTCATTGACCATTAATCCTTGTTCATTCTTCATCGTTCATTCTTCATTGAGCATTGATCCTTGCTCATTCTTCATCGTTCATTCTTCATTGATCTTTGATCCTTGTTCATTCTTCATTGTTCATTCGTCATTGATCATTCATCCTTGTTCATTCTTCATCGTTCATTCTTCATTGATCATTGATCCTTGTTCATTCTTCATCGTTCATTCTTCATTGATCATTGATCCTTGTTCATTCTTCATTGTTCATTCTTCATTGAGCATTGATCCTTGTTCATTCTTCGTCGTTCATTCTTCATTGAGCATTGATCCTTGTTCATTCTTCGTCGTTCATTCGTCATTGACCATTGATCCTTGTTCATTCTTCATCGTTCATTCTTCATTGATCATTGATCCTTGTTCATTCTTCATCGTTCATTCTTCATTGATCATTAATCCTTGTTCATTCTTCATCGTTCATTCTTCATTGATCATTGATCCTTGTTCATTCTTCATCGTTCATTCTATATTGATCATTGATCCTTGTTCATTCTTCATCGTCCATTCGTCATTGATCATTGATCCTTGTTCATTCTTCATCGTTCATTCTTCATTGATCATTGATCCTTGTTCATTCTTCATCGTTCATTCGTCATTGACGATTGATCCTTGCTCATTCTTCATCGTTCATTCTTCATTGATCATTGATCCTTGTTCATTCTTCATCGTTCATTCATCATTGATCATTCATCCTTGTTCATTCTTCATCGTTCATTCTTCATTGATCATTGATCCTTGTTCATTCTTCATCGTTCATTCTTCATTGATCATTGATCCTTGTTCATTCTTCATCGTTCATTCTTCATTGATCATTGATCCTTGTTCATTCTTCATCGTTCATTCTTCATTGATCATTGATCCTTGTTCATTCTTCATCGTTCATTCGTCATTGACCATTGATCCTTGTTCATTCTTCATCGTTCATTCTTTATTGATCATTAATCCTTGTTCATTCTTCATCGTTCATTCTTCATTGATCATTGATCCTTGTTCATTCTTCAATTATTATTGATCCTTGTTCATTCTTCATCTTTCATTCGTCATTGATCATTGATCCTTGTTCATTCTTCATCGTTCATTCTTCATTGATCATTGATCCTTGTTCATTCTTCATCGTTCATTCGTCATTGATCATTGATCCTTGTTCATTCTTCATCGTTCATTCTTCATTGATCATTGATCCTTGTTCATTCTTCATCGTTCATTCGTCATTGAGCATTAATCCTTGTTCATTCTTCATCGTTCATTCTTCATTGATTATTGATCCTTGTTCATTCTTCATCGTTCATTCGTCATTGATCATTAATCCTTGTTCATTCTTCATCGTTCATTCTTCATTGATCATTGATCCTTGTTCATTCTTCAATTATCATTGATCCTTGTTCATTCTTCATCGTTCATTCGTCATTGATCATTGATCCTTGTTCATTCTTCATCGTTCATTCTTCATTGATCATTGATCCTTGTTCATTCTTCATCGTTCATTCGTCATTGATCATTGATCCTTGTTCATTCTTCATCGTTCATTCTTCATTGATCATTGATCCTTGTTCATTCTTCATCGTTCATTCTTCATTGATCATTGATCCTTGTTCATTCTTCATCGTTCATTCGTCATTGACCATTGATCCTTGTTCATTCTTCATCGTTCATTCGTCATTGATCATTGATCCTTGTTCATTCTTCATCGTTCATTCGTCATTGATCATTAATCCTTGTTCATTCTTAATCGTTCATTCTTCATTGATCATTGATTCTTGTTTATTCTTCAATTATCATTGATCCTTGTTCATTCTTAATCGTTCATTCGTCATTGACCATTAATCCTTGTTCATTCTTCATCGTTCATTCTTCATTGAGCATTGATCCTTGTTCATTCTTCATCGTTCATTCTTCATTGATCATTGATCCTTGTTCATTCTTCGTCGTTCATTCGTCATTGACCATTGATCCTTGTTCATTCTTCATCGTTCATTCTTCATTGATCTTTGATCCTTGTTCATTCTTCATCGTTCATTCTATATTGATCTTTGATCCTTGTTCATTCTTCATCGTCCATTCGTCATTGATCATTGATCCTTGTTCATTCTTCATCGTTCATTCTTCATTGATCATTGATCCTTGTTCATTCTAAATCGTTCATTCTTCATTGATCATTGATCCTTGTTCATTCTTCATCGTTCATTCGTCATTGACCATTAATCCTTGGTCATTCTTCATCGTTCATTCTTCATTGATCATTGATCCTTGTTCATTCTTCATCGTTCATTCGTCATTGATCATTGATCCTTGTTCATTCTTCATCGTTCATTCTTCATTGATCATTGATCCTTGTTCATTCTTCATCGTTCATTCTTCATTTTTCATTGATCCTTGTTCATTCTTCATCGTTCATTCTTCATTGATCATTAATCCTTGTTCATTCTTCATCGTTCATTCGTCATTGATCATTGATCCTTGTTCATTCTTCATCGTTCATTCGTCATTGATCATTAATCCTTGTTCATTCTTAATCGTTCATTCTTCATTGATCATTGATTCTTGTTCATTCTTCAATTATCATTGATCCTTGTTCATTCTTCATCGTTCATTCTTCATGGATCATTGATCCTTGTTCATTCTTAATCGTTCATTCGTCATTGACCATTAATCCTTGTTCATTCTTCATCGTTCATTCTTCATTGAGCATTGATCCTTGTTTATTCTTCATCGTTCATTCTTCATTGATCATTGATCCTTGTTCATTCCTCGTCGTTCATTCGTCATTGACCATTGATCCTTGTTCATTCTTCATCGTTCATTCTTCATTGATCATTGATCCTTGTTCATCCTTCATTGTTCATTCTATATTGATCATTGATCCTTGTTCATTCTTCATCGTCCATTCGTCATTGATCATTGATCCTTGTTCATTCTTCATCGTTCATTCTTCATTGATCATTGATCCTTGTTCATTCTTCATCGTTCATTCGTCATTGACGATTGATCCTTGATCATTCTTCATCGTTCATTCTTCATTGATCATTGATCCTTGTTCATTCTTCATCGTTCATTCGTCATTGATCATTCATCCTTGTTCATTCTTCATCGTTCATTCTTCATTGATCATTGATCCTTGTTCATTCTTCATCGTTCATTCTTCATTGATCATTGATCCTTGTTCATTCTTCATCGTTCATTCTTCATTGATCATTGATCCTTGTTCATTCTTCATCGTTCATTCTTCATTGATCATTGATCCTTGTTCATTCTTCATCGTTCATTCTTCATTGATCATTGATCCTTGTTCATTCTTCATCGTTCATTCTTCATTGATCATTGATCCTTGTTCATTCTTCATCGTTCATTCTTCATTGATCATTGATCCTTGTTCATTCTTCATCGTTCATTCGTCATTGACCATTGATCCTTGTTCATTCTTCATCGTTCATTCTTTATTGATCATTAATCCTTGTTCATTCTTCATCGTTCATTCTTCATTGATCATTGATCCTTGTTCATTCTTCAATTATCATTGATCCTTGTTCATTCTTCATCTTTCATTCGTCATTGATCATTGATCCTTGTTCATTCTTCATCATTCATTCTTCATTGATCATTTATCCTTGTTCATTCTTCATCGTTCATTCGTCATTGATCATTGATGCTTGTTCATTCTTCATCATTCATTCTTCATTGATCATTGATCCTTGTTCATTCTTCATCGTTCATTCGTCATTGAGCATTAATCCTTGTTCATTCTTCATCGTTCATTCTTCATTGATCATTGATCCTTGTTCATTCTTCATCGTTCATTCTTCATTGATCATTAATCCTTGTTCATTCTTCATCGTTCATTCTTCATTGATCATTGATCCTTGTTCATGCTTCATCGTTCATTCGTCATTGATCATTGATCCTTGTTCATTCTTCATCGTTCATTCGTCATTGATCATTGATCCTAGTTCATTCTTCATCGTTCATTCTTCATTGAGCATTGATCCTTGTTCATTCTTCATCGTTCATTCTTTATGATCATTCATCCTTGTTCATTCTTCATCGTTCATTCTTCATTGATCATTGATACTTGTTCATTCTTCATTGATCATTGATCCTTGTTCATTCTTCATCTTTCATTCGTCATTGACCATTAATCCTTGTTCATTCTTCATCGTTCTATCTTCATTGATCATTGATCCTTGTTCATTCTTCATCGTTCATTCGTTATTCACCATTAATCCTTGTTCATTCTTCATCGTTCATTCTTCATTGATCATTGATCCTTGTTCATTCTTCTTCGTTCATTCTTCATTGATCATTGATCCTTGTTCATTCTTCATCGTTCATTCTTCATTGATCATTGATCCTTGTTCATTATTCATCGTTCATTCTTCATTGATCATTAATCCTTGTTCATTCTTCATCGTTCATTCTTCATTGATCATTGATCCTTGTTCATGCTTCATCGTTCATTCGTCATTGATCATTGATCCTTGTTCATTCTTCATCGTTCATTCGTCATTGATCATTGATCCTAGTTCATTCTTCATCGTTCATTCTTCATTGAGCATTGATCCTTGTTCATTCTTCATCGTTCATTCTTTATGATCATTCATCCTTGTTCATTCTTCATCGTTCATTCTTCATTGATCATTGATACTTGTTCATTCTTCATTGATCATTGATCCTTGTTCATTCTTCATCTTTCATTCGTCATTGACCATTAATCCTTGTTCATTCTTCATCGTTCTATCTTCATTGATCATTGATCCTTGTTCATTCTTCATCGTTCATTCGTTATTCACCATTAATCCTTGTTCATTCTTCATCGTTCATTCTTCATTGATCATTGATCCTTGTTCATTCTTCTTCGTTCATTCTTCATTGATCATTGATCCTTGTTCATTCTTCATCGTTCATTCTTCATTGATCATTGATCCTTGTTCATTATTCATCGTTCATTCTTCATTGATCATTAATCCTTGTTCATTCTTCATCGTTCATTCTTCATTGATCATTGATGCTTGTTCATTCTTCATCGTTCATTCGTCATTGATCATTGATCCTTGTTCATTCTTCATCGTTCATTCTTCATTGAGCATTGATCCTTGTTCATTCTTCGTCGTTCATTCTTCGTCGTTCATTCTTCATTGAGCATTGATCCTTGTTCATTCTTCGTCGTTCATTTGTCATTGACCATTGATCCTTGTTCATTCTTCATCGTTCATTCTTCATTGATCATTGATCCTTGTTCATTCTTCATCGTTCATTCTATATTGATCTTTGATCCTTGTTCATTCTTCATCGTCCATTCGTCATTGATCATTGATCCTTGTTCATTCTTCATCGTTCATTCTTCATTGATCATTGATCCTTGTTCATTCTAAATCGTTCATTATTCATTGATCATTGATCCTTGTTCATTCTTCATCGTTCATTCGTCATTGACCATTAATCCTTGGTCATTCTTCATCGTTCATTCTTCATTGATCATTGATCCTTGTTCATTCTTCATCGTTCATTCTTCATTGATCATTGATCCTTGTTCATTCTTCATCGTTCATTCTTCATTGATCATTGATCCTTGTTCATTCTTCATCGTTCATTCTTCATTGATCATTGATCCTTGTTCATTCTTCATCGTTCATTCGTCATTGACCATTGATCCTTGTTCATTCTTCATCGTTCATTCTTTATTGATCATTAATCCTTGTTCATTCTTCATCGTTCATTCTTCATTGATCATTGATCCTTGTTCATTCTTCAATTATTATTGATCCTTGTTCATTCTTCATCTTTCATTCGTCATTGATCATTGATCCTTGTTCATTCTTCATCGTTCATTCTTCATTGATCATTGATCCTTGTTCATTCTTCATCGTTCATTCGTCATTGATCATTGATCCTTGTTCATTCTTCATCGTTCATTCTTCATTGATCATTGATCCTTGTTCATTCTTCATCGTTCATTCGTCAATGAGCATTAATCCTTGTTCATTCTTCATCGTTCATTCTTCATTGATTATTGATCCTTGTTCATTCTTCAATTATTATTGATCCTTGTTCATTCTTCATCTTTCATTCGTCATTGATCATTGATCCTTGTTCATTCTTCATCGTTCATTCGTCATTGATCATTGATCCTTGTTCATTCTTCATCGTTCATTCGTCATCGACCATTTATCCTTGTTCATTCTTCGTCGTTCATTCTTCATTGAGCATTGATCCTTGTTCATTCTTCGTCGTTCATTCGTCATTGACCATTGATCCTTGTTCATTCTTCATCGTTCATTCTTCATTGATCTTTGATCCTTGTTCATTCTTCATTGTTCATTCTATATTGATCTTTGATCCTTGTTCATTCTTCATCGTCCATTCGTCATTGATCATTGATCCTTGTTCATTCTTCATCGTTCATTCTTCATTGATCATTGATCCTTGTTCATTCTAAATCGTTCATTCTTCATTGATCATTGATCCTTGTTCATTCTTCATCGTTCATTCGTCATTGACCATTAATCCTTGGTCATTCTTCATCGTTCATTCTTCATTGATCATTGATCCTTGTTCATTCTTCATCGTTCATTCGTCATTGATCATTGATCCTTGTTCATTCTTCATCGTTCATTCTTCATTGATCATTGATCCTTGTTCATTCTTCATCGTTCATTCTTCATTTTTCATTGATCCTTGTTCATTCTTCATCGTTCATTCTTCATTGATCATTAATCCTTGTTCATTCTTCATCGTTCATTCGTCATTGATCATTGATCCTTGTTCATTCTTCATCGTTCATTCGTCATTGATCATTAATCCTTGTTCATTCTTAATCGTTCATTCTTCATTGATCATTGATTCTTGTTCATTCTTCAATTATCATTGATCCTTGTTCATTCTTCATCGTTCATTCTTCATGGATCATTGATCCTTGTTCATTCTTAATCGTTCATTCGTCATTGACCATTAATCCTTGTTCATTCTTCATCGTTCATTCTTCATTGAGCATTGATCCTTGTTCATTCTTCATCGTTCATTCTTCATTGATCATTGATCCTTGTTCATTCTTCGTCGTTCATTCGTCATTGACCATTGATCCTTGTTCATTCTTCATCGTTCATTCTTCATTGATCTTTGATCCTTGTTCATTCTTCATCGTTCATTCTATATTGATCTTTGATCCTTGTTCATTCTTCATCGTCCATTCGTCATTGATCATTGATCCTTGTTCATTCTTCATCGTTCATTCTTCATCGATCATTGATCCTTGTTCATTCTAAATCGTTCATTCTTCATTGATCATTGATCCTTGTTCATTCTTCATCGTTCATTCGTCATTGACCATTAATCCTTGGTCATTCTTCATCGTTCATTCTTCATTGATCATTGATCCTTGTTCATTCTTCATCGTTCATTCGTCATTGATCATTTTTCCTTGTTCATTCTTCATCGTTCATTCTTCATTGATCATTGATCCTTGTTCATTCTTCATCGTTCATTCTTCATTTTTCATTGATCCTTGTTCATTCTTCATCGTTCATTCTTCATTGATCATTAATCCTTGTTCATTCTTCATCGTTCATTCGTCATTGATCATTGATCCTTGTTCATTCTTCATCGTTCATTCGTCATTGATCATTAATCCTTGTTCATTCTTAATCGTTCATTCTTCATTGATCATTGATTCTTGTTCAT
This sequence comes from Amaranthus tricolor, assembly GCF_026212465.1. Taxonomy (NCBI): domain Eukaryota; kingdom Viridiplantae; phylum Streptophyta; class Magnoliopsida; order Caryophyllales; family Amaranthaceae; genus Amaranthus; species Amaranthus tricolor. Next base: position 24,738,984 of record NC_080060.1, read on the forward strand.
TCTTCAATTATCATTGATCCTTGTTCATTCTTCATCGTTCATTCTTCATGGATCATTGATCCTTGTTCATTCTTAATCGTTCATTCGTCATTGACCATTAATCCTTGTTCATTCTTCATCGTTCATTCTTCATTGAGCATTGATCCTTGTTCATTCTTCATCGTTCATTCTTCATTGATCATTGATCCTTGTTCATTCTTCGTCGTTCATTCGTCATTGACCATTGATCCTTGTTCATTTTTCATCGTTCATTCTTCATTGATCATTGATCCTTGTTCATCCTTCATTGTTCATTCTATATTGATCATTGATCCTTGTTCATTCTTCATCGTCCATTCGTCATTGATCATTGATCCTTGTTCATTCTTCATCGTCCATTCGTCATTGATCATTGATCCTTGTTCATTCTTCATCGTTCATTCTTCATTGATCATTGATCCTTGTTCATTCTAAATCGTTCATTATTCATTGATCATTGATCCTTGTTCATTCTTCATCGTTCATTCGTCATTGACCATTAATCCTTGGTCATTCTTCATCGTTCATTCTTCATTGATCATTGATCCTTGTTCATTCTTCATCGTTCATTCTTCATTGATCATTGATCCTTGTTCATTCTTCATCGTTCATTCTTCATTGATCATTGATCCTTGTTCATTCTTCATCGTTCATTCTTCATTGATCATTGATCCTTGTTCATTCTTCATCGTTCATTCGTCATTGACCATTGATCCTTGTTCATTCTTCATCGTTCATTCTTTATTGATCATTAATCCTTGTTCATTCTTCATCGTTCATTCTTCATTGATCATTGATCCTTGTTCATTCTTCAATTATTATTGATCCTTGTTCATTCTTCATCTTTCATTCGTCATTGATCATTGATCCTTGTTCATTCTTCATCGTTCATTCTTCATTGATCATTGATCCTTGTTCATTCTTCATCGTTCATTCGTCATTGATCATTGATCCTTGTTCATTCTTCATCGTTCATTCTTCATTGATCATTGATCCTTGTTCATTCTTCATCGTTCATTCGTCAATGAGCATTAATCCTTGTTCATTCTTCATCGTTCATTCTTCATTGATTATTGATCCTTGTTCATTCTTCAATTATTATTGATCCTTGTTCATTCTTCATCTTTCATTCGTCATTGATCATTGATCCTTGTTCATTCTTCATCGTTCATTCGTCATTGATCATTGATCCTTGTTCATTCTTCATCGTTCATTCGTCATCGACCATTTATCCTTGTTCATTCTTCGTCGTTCATTCTTCATTGAGCATTGATCCTTGTTCATTCTTCGTCGTTCATTCGTCATTGACCATTGATCCTTGTTCATTCTTCATCGTTCATTCTTCATTGATCTTTGATCCTTGTTCATTCTTCATTGTTCATTCTATATTGATCTTTGATCCTTGTTCATTCTTCATCGTCCATTCGTCATTGATCATTGATCCTTGTTCATTCTTCATCGTTCATTCTTCATTGATCATTGATCCTTGTTCATTCTAAATCGTTCATTCTTCATTGATCATTGATCCTTGTTCATTCTTCATCGTTCATTCGTCATTGACCATTAATCCTTGGTCATTCTTCATCGTTCATTCTTCATTGATCATTGATCCTTGTTCATTCTTCATCGTTCATTCGTCATTGATCATTGATCCTTGTTCATTCTTCATCGTTCATTCTTCATTGATCATTGATCCTTGTTCATTCTTCATCGTTCATTCTTCATTTTTCATTGATCCTTGTTCATTCTTCATCGTTCATTCTTCATTGATCATTAATCCTTGTTCATTCTTCATCGTTCATTCGTCATTGATCATTGATCCTTGTTCATTCTTCATCGTTCATTCGTCATTGATCATTAATCCTTGTTCATTCTTAATCGTTCATTCTTCATTGATCATTGATTCTTGTTCATTCTTCAATTATCATTGATCCTTGTTCATTCTTCATCGTTCATTCTTCATGGATCATTGATCCTTGTTCATTCTTAATCGTTCATTCGTCATTGACCATTAATCCTTGTTCATTCTTCATCGTTCATTCTTCATTGAGCATTGATCCTTGTTCATTCTTCATCGTTCATTCTTCATTGATCATTGATCCTTGTTCATTCTTCGTCGTTCATTCGTCATTGACCATTGATCCTTGTTCATTCTTCATCGTTCATTCTTCATTGATCTTTGATCCTTGTTCATTCTTCATCGTTCATTCTATATTGATCTTTGATCCTTGTTCATTCTTCATCGTCCATTCGTCATTGATCATTGATCCTTGTTCATTCTTCATCGTTCATTCTTCATCGATCATTGATCCTTGTTCATTCTAAATCGTTCATTCTTCATTGATCATTGATCCTTGTTCATTCTTCATCGTTCATTCGTCATTGACCATTAATCCTTGGTCATTCTTCATCGTTCATTCTTCATTGATCATTGATCCTTGTTCATTCTTCATCGTTCATTCGTCATTGATCATTTTTCCTTGTTCATTCTTCATCGTTCATTCTTCATTGATCATTGATCCTTGTTCATTCTTCATCGTTCATTCTTCATTTTTCATTGATCCTTGTTCATTCTTCATCGTTCATTCTTCATTGATCATTAATCCTTGTTCATTCTTCATCGTTCATTCGTCATTGATCATTGATCCTTGTTCATTCTTCATCGTTCATTCGTCATTGATCATTAATCCTTGTTCATTCTTAATCGTTCATTCTTCATTGATCATTGATTCTTGTTCATTCTTCAATTATCATTGATCCTTGTTCATTCTTCATCGTTCATTCTTCATGGATCATTGATCCTTGTTCATTCTTAATCGTTCAATCGTCATTGACCATTAATCCTTGTTCATTCTTCATCGTTCATTCTTCATTGAGCATTGATCCTTGTTCATTCTTCATCGTTCATTCTTCATTGATCATTGATCCTTGTTCATTCTTCGTCGTTCATTCGTCATTGACCATTGATCCTTGTTCATTTTTCATCGTTCATTCTTCATTGATCATTGATCCTTGTTCATCCTTCATTGTTCATTCTATATTGATCATTGATCCTTGTTCATTCTTCATCGTCCATTCGTCATTGATCATTGATCCTTGTTCATTCTTCATCGTTCATTCTTCATTGATCATTGATCCTTGTTCATTCTTCATCGTTCATTCGTCATTGACGATTGATCCTTGATCATTCTTCATCGTTCATTCTTCATTGATCATTGATCCTTGTTCATTCTTCATCGTTCATTCGTCATTGATCATTCATCCTTGTTCATTCTTCATCGTTCATTCTTCATTGATCATTGATCCTTGTTCATTCTTCATCGTTCATTCTTCATTGATCATTGATCCTTGTTCATTCTTCATCGTTCATTCTTCATTGATCATTGATCCTTGTTCATTCTTCATCGTTCATTCTTCATTGATCATTGATCCTTGTTCATTCTTCATCGTTCATTCTTCATTGATCATTGATCCTTGTTCATTCTTCATCGTTCATTCTTCATTGATCATTGATCCTTGTTCATTCTTCATCGTTCATTCTTCATTGATCATTGATCCTTGTTCATTCTTCATCGTTCATTCGTCATTGACCATTGATCCTTGTTCATTCTTCATCGTTCATTCTTTATTGATCATTAATCCTTGTTCATTCTTCATCGTTCATTCTTCATTGATCATTGATCCTTGTTCATTCTTCAATTATCATTGATCCTTGTTCATTCTTCATCTTTCATTCGTCATTGATCATTGATCCTTGTTCATTCTTCATCATTCATTCTTCATTGATCATTGATCCTTGTTCATTCTTCATCGTTCATTCGTCATTGATCATTGATGCTTGTTCATTCTTCATCATTCATTCTTCATTGATCATTGATCCTTGTTCATTCTTCATCGTTCATTCGTCATTGAGCATTAATCCTTGTTCATTCTTCATCGTTCATTCTTCATTGATCATTGATCCTTGTTCATTCTTCATCGTTCATTCTTCATTGATCATTAATCCTTGTTCATTCTTCATCGTTCATTCTTCATTGATCATTGATCCTTGTTCATGCTTCATCGTTCATTCGTCATTGATCATTGATCCTTGTTCATTCTTCATCGTTCATTCGTCATTGATCATTGATCCTTGTTCATTCTTCATCGTTCATTCTTCATTGAGCATTGATCCTTGTTCATTCTTCATCGTTCATTCTTTATGATCATTCATCCTTGTTCATTCTTCATCGTTCATTCTTCATTAATCATTGATACTTGTTCATTCTTCATTGATCATTGATCCTTGTTCATTCTTCATCTTTCATTCGTCATTGACCATTAATCCTTGTTCATTCTTCATCGTTCTATCTTCATTGATCATTGATCCTTGTTCATTCTTCATCGTTCATTCGTTATTCACCATTAATCCTTGTTCATTCTTCATCGTTCATTCTTCATTGATCATTGATCCTTGTTCATTCTTCTTCGTTCATTCTTCATTGATCATTGATCCTTGTTCATTCTTCATCGTTCATTCTTCATTGATCATTGATCCTTGTTCATTCTTCATCGTTCATTCTTCATTGATCATTAATCCTTGTTCATTCTTCATCGTTCATTCTTCATTGATCATTGATCCTTGTTCATTCTTCATCGTTCATTCGTCATTGATCATTGATCCTTGTTCATTCTTCATCGTTCATTCTTCATTGAGCATTGATCCTTGTTCATTCTTCGTCGTTCATTCTTCGTCGTTCATTCTTCATTGAGCATTGATCCTTGTTCATTCTTCGTCGTTCATTTGTCATTGACCATTGATCCTTGTTCATTCTTCATCGTTCATTCTTCATTGATCATTGATCCTTGTTCATTCTTCATCGTTCATTCGTCATTGACGATTGATCCTTGATCATTCTTCATCGTTCATTCTTCATTGATCATTGATCCTTGTTCATTCTTCATCGTTCATTCGTCATTGATCATTCATCCTTGTTCATTCTTCATCGTTCATTCTTCATTGATCATTGATCCTTGTTCATTCTTCATCGTTCATTCTTCATTGATCATTGATCCTTGTTCATTCTTCATCGTTCATTCTTCATTGATCATTGATCCTTGTTCATTCTTCATCGTTCATTCTTCATTGATCATTGATCCTTGTTCATTCTTCATCGTTCATTCTTCATTGATCATTGATCCTTGTTCATTCTTCATCGTTCATTCTTCATTGATCATTGATCCTTGTTCATTCTTCATCGTTCATTCTTCATTGATCATTGATCCTTGTTCATTCTTCATCGTTCATTCGTCATTGACCATTGATCCTTGTTCATTCTTCATCGTTCATTCTTTATTGATCATTAATCCTTGTTCATTCTTCATCGTTCATTCTTCATTGATCATTGATCCTTGTTCATTCTTCAATTATCATTGATCCTTGTTCATTCTTCATCTTTCATTCGTCATTGATCATTGATCCTTGTTCATTCTTCATCATTCATTCTTCATTGATCATTGATCCTTGTTCATTCTTCATCGTTCATTCGTCATTGATCATTGATGCTTGTTCATTCTTCATCATTCATTCTTCATTGATCATTGATCCTTGTTCATTCTTCATCGTTCATTCGTCATTGAGCATTAATCCTTGTTCATTCTTCATCGTTCATTCTTCATTGATCATTGATCCTTGTTCATTCTTCATCGTTCATTCTTCATTGATCATTAATCCTTGTTCATTCTTCATCGTTCATTCTTCATTGATCATTGATCCTTGTTCATGCTTCATCGTTCATTCGTCATTGATCATTGATCCTTGTTCATTCTTCATCGTTCATTCGTCATTGATCATTGATCCTTGTTCATTCTTCATCGTTCATTCTTCATTGAGCATTGATCCTTGTTCATTCTTCATCGTTCATTCTTTATGATCATTCATCCTTGTTCATTCTTCATCGTTCATTCTTCATTAATCATTGATACTTGTTCATTCTTCATTGATCATTGATCCTTGTTCATTCTTCATCTTTCATTCGTCATTGACCATTAATCCTTGTTCATTCTTCATCGTTCTATCTTCATTGATCATTGATCCTTGTTCATTCTTCATCGTTCATTCGTTATTCACCATTAATCCTTGTTCATTCTTCATCGTTCATTCTTCATTGATCATTGATCCTTGTTCATTCTTCTTCGTTCATTCTTCATTGATCATTGATCCTTGTTCATTCTTCATCGTTCATTCTTCATTGATCATTGATCCTTGTTCATTCTTCATCGTTCATTCTTCATTGATCATTAATCCTTGTTCATTCTTCATCGTTCATTCTTCATTGATCATTGATCCTTGTTCATTCTTCATCGTTCATTCGTCATTGATCATTGATCCTTGTTCATTCTTCATCGTTCATTCTTCATTGAGCATTGATCCTTGTTCATTCTTCGTCGTTCATTCTTCGTCGTTCATTCTTCATTGAGCATTGATCCTTGTTCATTCTTCGTCGTTCATTTGTCATTGACCATTGATCCTTGTTCATTCTTCATCGTTCATTCTTCATTGATCATTGATCCTTGTTCATTCTTCATCGTTCATTCTATATTGATCTTTGATCCTTGTTCATTCTTCATCGTCCATTCGTCATTGATCATTGATCCTTGTTCATTCTTCATCGTTCATTCTTCATTGATCATTGATCCTTGTTCATTCTAAATCGTTCATTCTTCATTGATCATTGATCCTTCTTCATTCTTCATCGTTCATTCGTCATTGACCATTAATCCTTGGTCATTCTTCATCGTTCATTCTTCATTGAGCATTGATCCTTGTTCATTCTTCATCGTTCATTCTTTATGATCATTCATCCTTGTTCATTCTTCATCGTTCATTCTTCATTGATCATTGATACTTGTTCATTCTTCATTGATCATTGATCCTTGTTCATTCTTCATTGATCATTAATCCTTGTTCATTCTTCATCATTCATTCTTCATTGATCATTGATCCTTGTTCATTCTTCATCGTTCATTCGTCATTGATCATTGATCCTTGTTCATTCTTCATCGTTCATTCTTCATTGATCATTGATCCTTGTTCATTCTAAATCGTTCATTCTTCATTGATCATTGATCCTTGTTCATTCTAAATCGTTCCTTCTTCATTGATCATTGATCCTTGTTCATTTTCTATCGTTCATTCGTCATTGACCATTAATCCTTGGTCATTCTTCATCGTTCATTCTTCATTGATCATTGATCCTTGTTCATTCTTCATCGTTCATTCGTCATTGATCATTGATCCTTGTTCATTCTTCATCGTTCATTCTTCATTGATCATTGATCCTTGTTCATTCTTCATCGTTCATTCGTTATTGACCATTAATCCTTGTTCATTCTTCATCGTTCATTCTTCATTGATCATTGATCCTTGTTCATTCTTCATCGTTCATTCGTCATTGACGATTGATCCTTGTTCATTCTTCATCGTTCATTCTTCATTGATCATTGATCCTTGTTTATTCTTCATCGTTCATTCTTCATTGATCATTGATCCTTGTTCATTCTTCATCGTTCATTCTTCATTGATCATTAATCCTTGTTCATTCTTCATCGTTCATTCTTCATTGATCATTGATCCTTGTTCATTCTTCATCGTTCATTCGTCATTGATCATTGAACCTTGTTCATTCTTCATCGTTCATTCTAAATCGTTCATTCTTCATTGATCATTGATCCTTGTTCATTCTTCATCGTTCATTCGTCATTGACCATTAATCCTTGGTCATTCTTCATCGTTCATTCTTCATTGATCATTGATCCTTGTTCATTCTTCATCGTTCATTCGTCATTGATCATTGATCCTTGTTCATTCTTCATCGTTCATTCTTCATTGATCATTGATCCTTGTTCATTCTTCATCGTTCATTCTTCATTTTTCATTGATCCTTTTTCATTCTTCATTGTTCATTCTTCATTGATCATTAATCCTTGTTCATTCTTCATCGTTCATTCGTCATTGATCATTGATCCTTGTTCATTCTTCATCGTTCATTCGTCATTGATCATTAATCCTTGTTCATTCTTAATCGTTCATTCTTCATTGATCATTGATCCTTGTTCATTCTTCAATTATCATTGATCCTTGTTCATTCTTCATCGTTCATTCTTCATGGATCATTGATCCTTGTTCATTCTTAATCGTTCATTCGTCATTGACCATTAATCCTTGTTCATTCTTCATCGTTCATTCTTCATTGAGCATTGATCCTTGCTCATTCTTCATCGTTCATTCTTCATTGATCTTTGATCCTTGTTCATTCTTCATTGTTCATTCGCCATTGATCATTCATCCTTGTTCATTCTTCATCGTTCATTCTTCATTGATCATTGATCCTTGTTCATTCTTCATCGTTCATTCTTCATTGATCATTGATCCTTGTTCATTCTTCATCGTTCATTCTTCATTGAGCATTGATCCTTGTTCATTCTTCGTCGTTCATTCTTCATTGAGCATTGATCCTTGTTCATTCTTCGTCGTTCATTCGTCATTGACCATTGATCCTTGTTCATTCTTCATCGTTCATTCTTCATTGATCATTGATCCTTGTTCATTCTTCATCGTTCATTCTTCATTGATCATTAATCCTTGTTCATTCTTCATCGTTCATTCTTCATTGATCATTGATCCTTGTTCATTCTTCATCGTTCATTCTATATTGATCATTGATCCTTGTTCATTCTTCATCGTCCATTCGTCATTGATCATTGATCCTTGTTCATTCTTCATCGTTCATTCTTCATTGATCATTGATCCTTGTTCATTCTTCATCGTTCATTCGTCATTGACGATTGATCCTTGCTCATTCTTCATCGTTCATTCTTCATTGATCATTGATCCTTGTTCATTCTTCATCGTTCATTCGTCATTGATCATTCATCCTTGTTCATTCTTCATCGTTCATTCTTCATTGATCATTGATCCTTGTTCATTCTTCATCGTTCATTCTTCATTGATCATTGATCCTTGTTCATTCTTCATCGTTCATTCTTCATTGATCATTGATCCTTGTTCATTCTTCATCGTTCATTCTTCATTGATCATTGATCCTTGTTCATTCTTCATCGTTCATTCGTCATTGACCATTGATCCTTGTTCATTCTTCATCGTTCATTCTTTATTGATCATTAATCCTTGTTCATTCTTCATCGTTCATTCTTCATTGATCATTGATCCTTGTTCATTCTTCAATTATTATTGATCCTTGTTCATTCTTCATCTTTCATTCGTCATTGATCATTGATCCTTGTTCATTCTTCATCGTTCATTCTTCATTGATCATTGATCCTTGTTCATTCTTCATCGTTCATTCGTCATTGATCATTGATCCTTGTTCATTCTTCATCGTTCATTCTTCATTGATCATTGATCCTTGTTCATTCTTCATCGTTCATTCGTCATTGAGCATTAATCCTTGTTCATTCTTCATCGTTCATTCTTCATTGATTATTGATCCTTGTTCATTCTTCATCGTTCATTCGTCATTGATCATTAATCCTTGTTCATTCTTCATCGTTCATTCTTCATTGATCATTGATCCTTGTTCATTCTTCAATTATCATTGATCCTTGTTCATTCTTCATCGTTCATTCGTCATTGATCATTGATCCTTGTTCATTCTTCATCGTTCATTCTTCATTGATCATTGATCCTTGTTCATTCTTCATCGTTCATTCGTCATTGATCATTGATCCTTGTTCATTCTTCATCGTTCATTCTTCATTGATCATTGATCCTTGTTCATTCTTCATCGTTCATTCTTCATTGATCATTGATCCTTGTTCATTCTTCATCGTTCATTCGTCATTGACCATTGATCCTTGTTCATTCTTCATCGTTCATTCTTTATTGATCATTAATCCTTGTTCATTCTTCATCATTCATTCTTCATTGATCATTGATCCTTGTTCATTCTTCAATTATCATTGATCCTTGTTCATTCTTCATCGTTCATTCTTCATTGATCATTGATCCTTGTTCATTCTTCATCGTTCATTCTTCATTGAGCATTGATCCTTGTTCATTCTTCGTCGTTCATTCTTCGTCGTTCATTCTTCATTGAGCATTGATCCTTGTTCATTCTTCGTCGTTCATTTGTCATTGACCATTGATCCTTGTTCATTCTTCATCGTTCATTCTTCATTGATCATTGATCCTTGTTCATTCTTCATCGTTCATTCGTCATTGACGATTGATCCTTGATCATTCTTCATCGTTCATTCTTCATTGATCATTGATCCTTGTTCATTCTTCATCGTTCATTCGTCATTGATCATTCATCCTTGTTCATTCTTCATCGTTCATTCTTCATTGATCATTGATCCTTGTTCATTCTTCATCGTTCATTCTTCATTGATCATTGATCCTTGTTCATTCTTCATCGTTCATTCTTCATTGATCATTGATCCTTGTTCATTCTTCATCGTTCATTCTTCATTGATCATTGATCCTTGTTCATTCTTCATCGTTCATTCTTCATTGATCATTGATCCTTGTTCATTCTTCATCGTTCATTCTTCATTGATCATTGATCCTTGTTCATTCTTCATCGTTCATTCTTCATTGATCATTGATCCTTGTTCATTCTTCATCGTTCATTCGTCATTGACCATTGATCCTTGTTCATTCTTCATCGTTCATTCTTTATTGATCATTAATCCTTGTTCATTCTTCATCGTTCATTCTTCATTGATCATTGATCCTTGTTCATTCTTCAATTATCATTGATCCTTGTTCATTCTTCATCTTTCATTCGTCATTGATCATTGATCCTTGTTCATTCTTCATCATTCATTCTTCATTGATCATTGATCCTTGTTCATTCTTCATCGTTCATTCGTCATTGATCATTGATGCTTGTTCATTCTTCATCATTCATTCTTCATTGATCATTGATCCTTGTTCATTCTTCATCGTTCATTCGTCATTGAGCATTAATCCTTGTTCATTCTTCATCGTTCATTCTTCATTGATCATTGATCCTTGTTCATTCTTCATCGTTCATTCTTCATTGATCATTAATCCTTGTTCATTCTTCATCGTTCATTCTTCATTGATCATTGATCCTTGTTCATGCTTCATCGTTCATTCGTCATTGATCATTGATCCTTGTTCATTCTTCATCGTTCATTCGTCATTGATCATTGATCCTTGTTCATTCTTCATCGTTCATTCTTCATTGAGCATTGATCCTTGTTCATTCTTCATCGTTCATTCTTTATGATCATTCATCCTTGTTCATTCTTCATCGTTCATTCTTCATTAATCATTGATACTTGTTCATTCTTCATTGATCATTGATCCTTGTTCATTCTTCATCTTTCATTCGTCATTGACCATTAATCCTTGTTCATTCTTCATCGTTCTATCTTCATTGATCATTGATCCTTGTTCATTCTTCATCGTTCATTCGTTATTCACCATTAATCCTTGTTCATTCTTCATCGTTCATTCTTCATTGATCATTGATCCTTGTTCATTCTTCTTCGTTCATTCTTCATTGATCATTGATCCTTGTTCATTCTTCATCGTTCATTCTTCATTGATCATTGATCCTTGTTCATTCTTCATCGTTCATTCTTCATTGATCATTAATCCTTGTTCATTCTTCATCGTTCATTCTTCATTGATCATTGATCCTTGTTCATTCTTCATCGTTCATTCGTCATTGATCATTGATCCTTGTTCATTCTTCATCGTTCATTCTTCATTGAGCATTGATCCTTGTTCATTCTTCGTCGTTCATTCTTCGTCGTTCATTCTTCATTGAGCATTGATCCTTGTTCATTCTTCGTCGTTCATTTGTCATTGACCATTGATCCTTGTTCATTCTTCATCGTTCATTCTTCATTGATCATTGATCCTTGTTCATTCTTCATCGTTCATTCTATATTGATCTTTGATCCTTGTTCATTCTTCATCGTCCATTCGTCATTGATCATTGATCCTTGTTCATTCTTCATCGTTCATTCTTCATTGATCATTGATCCTTGTTCATTCTAAATCGTTCATTCTTCATTGATCATTGATCCTTCTTCATTCTTCATCGTTCATTCGTCATTGACCATTAATCCTTGGTCATTCTTCATCGTTCATTCTTCATTGAGCATTGATCCTTGTTCATTCTTCATCGTTCATTCTTTATGATCATTCATCCTTGTTCATTCTTCATCGTTCATTCTTCATTGATCATTGATACTTGTTCATTCTTCATTGATCATTGATCCTTGTTCATTCTTCATTGATCATTAATCCTTGTTCATTCTTCATCATTCATTCTTCATTGATCATTGATCCTTGTTCATTCTTCATCGTTCATTCGTCATTGATCATTGATCCTTGTTCATTCTTCATCGTTCATTCTTCATTGATCATTGATCCTTGTTCATTCTAAATCGTTCATTCTTCATTGATCATTGATCCTTGTTCATTCTAAATCGTTCCTTCTTCATTGATCATTGATCCTTGTTCATTTTCTATCGTTCATTCGTCATTGACCATTAATCCTTGGTCATTCTTCATCGTTCATTCTTCATTGATCATTGATCCTTGTTCATTCTTCATCGTTCATTCGTCATTGATCATTGATCCTTGTTCATTCTTCATCGTTCATTCTTCATTGATCATTGATCCTTGTTCATTCTTCATCGTTCATTCGTTATTGACCATTAATCCTTGTTCATTCTTCATCGTTCATTCTTCATTGATCATTGATCCTTGTTCATTCTTCATCGTTCATTCGTCATTGACGATTGATCCTTGTTCATTCTTCATCGTTCATTCTTCATTGATCATTGATCCTTGTTTATTCTTCATCGTTCATTCTTCATTGATCATTGATCCTTGTTCATTCTTCATCGTTCATTCTTCATTGATCATTAATCCTTGTTCATTCTTCATCGTTCATTCTTCATTGATCATTGATCCTTGTTCATTCTTCATCGTTCATTCGTCATTGATCATTGAACCTTGTTCATTCTTCATCGTTCATTCTAAATCGTTCATTCTTCATTGATCATTGATCCTTGTTCATTCTTCATCGTTCATTCGTCATTGACCATTAATCCTTGGTCATTCTTCATCGTTCATTCTTCATTGATCATTGATCCTTGTTCATTCTTCATCGTTCATTCGTCATTGATCATTGATCCTTGTTCATTCTTCATCGTTCATTCTTCATTGATCATTGATCCTTGTTCATTCTTCATCGTTCATTCTTCATTTTTCATTGATCCTTTTTCATTCTTCATTGTTCATTCTTCATTGATCATTAATCCTTGTTCATTCTTCATCGTTCATTCGTCATTGATCATTGATCCTTGTTCATTCTTCATCGTTCATTCGTCATTGATCATTAATCCTTGTTCATTCTTAATCGTTCATTCTTCATTGATCATTGATCCTTGTTCATTCTTCAATTATCATTGATCCTTGTTCATTCTTCATCGTTCATTCTTCATGGATCATTGATCCTTGTTCATTCTTAATCGTTCATTCGTCATTGACCATTAATCCTTGTTCATTCTTCATCGTTCATTCTTCATTGAGCATTGATCCTTGCTCATTCTTCATCGTTCATTCTTCATTGATCTTTGATCCTTGTTCATTCTTCATTGTTCATTCGCCATTGATCATTCATCCTTGTTCATTCTTCATCGTTCATTCTTCATTGATCATTGATCCTTGTTCATTCTTCATCGTTCATTCTTCATTGATCATTGATCCTTGTTCATTCTTCATCGTTCATTCTTCATTGAGCATTGATCCTTGTTCATTCTTCGTCGTTCATTCTTCATTGAGCATTGATCCTTGTTCATTCTTCGTCGTTCATTCGTCATTGACCATTGATCCTTGTTCATTCTTCATCGTTCATTCTTCATTGATCATTGATCCTTGTTCATTCTTCATCGTTCATTCTTCATTGATCATTAATCCTTGTTCATTCTTCATCGTTCATTCTTCATTGATCATTGATCCTTGTTCATTCTTCATCGTTCATTCTATATTGATCATTGATCCTTGTTCATTCTTCATCGTCCATTCGTCATTGATCATTGATCCTTGTTCATTCTTCATCGTTCATTCTTCATTGATCATTGATCCTTGTTCATTCTTCATCGTTCATTCGTCATTGACGATTGATCCTTGCTCATTCTTCATCGTTCATTCTTCATTGATCATTGATCCTTGTTCATTCTTCATCGTTCATTCGTCATTGATCATTCATCCTTGTTCATTCTTCATCGTTCATTCTTCATTGATCATTGATCCTTGTTCATTCTTCATCGTTCATTCTTCATTGATCATTGATCCTTGTTCATTCTTCATCGTTCATTCTTCATTGATCATTGATCCTTGTTCATTCTTCATCGTTCATTCTTCATTGATCATTGATCCTTGTTCATTCTTCATCGTTCATTCGTCATTGACCATTGATCCTTGTTCATTCTTCATCGTTCATTCTTTATTGATCATTAATCCTTGTTCATTCTTCATCGTTCATTCTTCATTGATCATTGATCCTTGTTCATTCTTCAATTATTATTGATCCTTGTTCATTCTTCATCTTTCATTCGTCATTGATCATTGATCCTTGTTCATTCTTCATCGTTCATTCTTCATTGATCATTGATCCTTGTTCATTCTTCATCGTTCATTCGTCATTGATCATTGATCCTTGTTCATTCTTCATCGTTCATTCTTCATTGATCATTGATCCTTGTTCATTCTTCATCGTTCATTCGTCATTGAGCATTAATCCTTGTTCATTCTTCATCGTTCATTCTTCATTGATTATTGATCCTTGTTCATTCTTCATCGTTCATTCGTCATTGATCATTAATCCTTGTTCATTCTTCATCGTTCATTCTTCATTGATCATTGATCCTTGTTCATTCTTCAATTATCATTGATCCTTGTTCATTCTTCATCGTTCATTCGTCATTGATCATTGATCCTTGTTCATTCTTCATCGTTCATTCTTCATTGATCATTGATCCTTGTTCATTCTTCATCGTTCATTCGTCATTGATCATTGATCCTTGTTCATTCTTCATCGTTCATTCTTCATTGATCATTGATCCTTGTTCATTCTTCATCGTTCATTCTTCATTGATCATTGATCCTTGTTCATTCTTCATCGTTCATTCGTCATTGACCATTGATCCTTGTTCATTCTTCATCGTTCATTCTTTATTGATCATTAATCCTTGTTCATTCTTCATCATTCATTCTTCATTGATCATTGATCCTTGTTCATTCTTCAATTATCATTGATCCTTGTTCATTCTTCATCTTTCATTCGTCATTGATCATTGATCCTTGTTCATTCTTCATCGTTCATTCTTCATGGATCATTGATCCTTGTTCATTCTTAATCGTTCATTCGTCATTGACCATTAATCCTTGTTCATTCTTCATCGTTCATTCTTCATTGAGCATTGATCCTTGCTCATTCTTCATCGTTCATTCGTCATTGATCATTGATCCTTGTTCATTCTTCATCGTTCATTCTTCATTGATCATTGATCCTTGTTCATTATTCATCGTTCATTCTTCATTCTTCATCGTTCATTCGTTATTGACCATTCATCCTTGTTCATTCTTCATCGTTCATTCTTCATTGATCATTGATCCTTGTTCATTCTTCATCGTTCATTCTTCATTGATCATTGATACTTGTTCATGCTTCATCGTTCATTCGTCATTGAGCATTAATCCTTGTTCATTCTTCATCGTTCATTCTTCATTGATTATTGATCCTTGTTCATTCTTCATCGTTCATTCGTCATTGATCATTAATCCTTGTTCATTCTTCATCGTTCATTCTTCATTGATCATTGATCCTTGTTCATTCTTCAATTATCATTGATCCTTGTTCATTCTTCATCGTTCATTCGTCATTGATCATTGATCCTTGTTCATTCTTCATCATTCATTCTTCATTGATCATTGATCCTTGTTCATTCTTCATCGTTCATTCGTCATTGATCATTGATGCTTGTTCATTCTTCATCATTCATTCTTCATTGATCATTGATCCTTGTTCATTCTTCATCGTTCATTCGTCATTGAGCATTAATCCTTGTTCATTCTTCATCGTTCATTCTTCATTGATCATTGATCCTTGTTCATTCTTCATCGTTCATTCTTCATTGATCATTAATCCTTGTTCATTCTTCATCGTTCATTCTTCATTGATCATTGATCCTTGTTCATGCTTCATCGTTCATTCGTCATTGATCATTGATCCTTGTTCATTCTTCATCGTTCATTCGTCATTGATCATTGATCCTTGTTCATTCTTCATCGTTCATTCTTCATTGAGCATTGATCCTTGTTCATTCTTCATCGTTCATTCTTTATGATCATTCATCCTTGTTCATTCTTCATCGTTCATTCTTCATTAATCATTGATACTTGTTCATTCTTCATTGATCATTGATCCTTGTTCATTCTTCATCTTTCATTCGTCATTGACCATTAATCCTTGTTCATTCTTCATCGTTCTATCTTCATTGATCATTGATCCTTGTTCATTCTTCATCGTTCATTCGTTATTCACCATTAATCCTTGTTCATTCTTCATCGTTCATTCTTCATTGATCATTGATCCTTGTTCATTCTTCTTCGTTCATTCTTCATTGATCATTGATCCTTGTTCATTCTTCATCGTTCATTCTTCATTGATCATTGATCCTTGTTCATTCTTCATCGTTCATTCTTCATTGATCATTAATCCTTGTTCATTCTTCATCGTTCATTCTTCATTGATCATTGATCCTTGTTCATTCTTCATCGTTCATTCGTCATTGATCATTGATCCTTGTTCATTCTTCATCGTTCATTCTTCATTGAGCATTGATCCTTGTTCATTCTTCGTCGTTCATTCTTCGTCGTTCATTCTTCATTGAGCATTGATCCTTGTTCATTCTTCGTCGTTCATTTGTCATTGACCATTGATCCTTGTTCATTCTTCATCGTTCATTCTTCATTGATCATTGATCCTTGTTCATTCTTCATCGTTCATTCTATATTGATCTTTGATCCTTGTTCATTCTTCATCGTCCATTCGTCATTGATCATTGATCCTTGTTCATTCTTCATCGTTCATTCTTCATTGATCATTGATCCTTGTTCATTCTAAATCGTTCATTCTTCATTGATCATTGATCCTTCTTCATTCTTCATCGTTCATTCGTCATTGACCATTAATCCTTGGTCATTCTTCATCGTTCATTCTTCATTGAGCATTGATCCTTGTTCATTCTTCATCGTTCATTCTTTATGATCATTCATCCTTGTTCATTCTTCATCGTTCATTCTTCATTGATCATTGATACTTGTTCATTCTTCATTGATCATTGATCCTTGTTCATTCTTCATTGATCATTAATCCTTGTTCATTCTTCATCATTCATTCTTCATTGATCATTGATCCTTGTTCATTCTTCATCGTTCATTCGTCATTGATCATTGATCCTTGTTCATTCTTCATCGTTCATTCTTCATTGATCATTGATCCTTGTTCATTCTAAATCGTTCATTCTTCATTGATCATTGATCCTTGTTCATTCTAAATCGTTCCTTCTTCATTGATCATTGATCCTTGTTCATTTTCTATCGTTCATTCGTCATTGACCATTAATCCTTGGTCATTCTTCATCGTTCATTCTTCATTGATCATTGATCCTTGTTCATTCTTCATCGTTCATTCGTCATTGATCATTGATCCTTGTTCATTCTTCATCGTTCATTCTTCATTGATCATTGATCCTTGTTCATTCTTCATCGTTCATTCGTTATTGACCATTAATCCTTGTTCATTCTTCATCGTTCATTCTTCATTGATCATTGATCCTTGTTCATTCTTCATCGTTCATTCGTCATTGACGATTGATCCTTGTTCATTCTTCATCGTTCATTCTTCATTGATCATTGATCCTTGTTTATTCTTCATCGTTCATTCTTCATTGATCATTGATCCTTGTTCATTCTTCATCGTTCATTCTTCATTGATCATTAATCCTTGTTCATTCTTCATCGTTCATTCTTCATTGATCATTGATCCTTGTTCATTCTTCATCGTTCATTCGTCATTGATCATTGAACCTTGTTCATTCTTCATCGTTCATTCTAAATCGTTCATTCTTCATTGATCATTGATCCTTGTTCATTCTTCATCGTTCATTCGTCATTGACCATTAATCCTTGGTCATTCTTCATCGTTCATTCTTCATTGATCATTGATCCTTGTTCATTCTTCATCGTTCATTCGTCATTGATCATTGATCCTTGTTCATTCTTCATCGTTCATTCTTCATTGATCATTGATCCTTGTTCATTCTTCATCGTTCATTCTTCATTTTTCATTGATCCTTTTTCATTCTTCATTGTTCATTCTTCATTGATCATTAATCCTTGTTCATTCTTCATCGTTCATTCGTCATTGATCATTGATCCTTGTTCATTCTTCATCGTTCATTCGTCATTGATCATTAATCCTTGTTCATTCTTAATCGTTCATTCTTCATTGATCATTGATCCTTGTTCATTCTTCAATTATCATTGATCCTTGTTCATTCTTCATCGTTCATTCTTCATGGATCATTGATCCTTGTTCATTCTTAATCGTTCATTCGTCATTGACCATTAATCCTTGTTCATTCTTCATCGTTCATTCTTCATTGAGCATTGATCCTTGCTCATTCTTCATCGTTCATTCTTCATTGATCTTTGATCCTTGTTCATTCTTCATTGTTCATTCGCCATTGATCATTCATCCTTGTTCATTCTTCATCGTTCATTCTTCATTGATCATTGATCCTTGTTCATTCTTCATCGTTCATTCTTCATTGATCATTGATCCTTGTTCATTCTTCATCGTTCATTCTTCATTGAGCATTGATCCTTGTTCATTCTTCGTCGTTCATTCTTCATTGAGCATTGATCCTTGTTCATTCTTCGTCGTTCATTCGTCATTGACCATTGATCCTTGTTCATTCTTCATCGTTCATTCTTCATTGATCATTGATCCTTGTTCATTCTTCATCGTTCATTCTTCATTGATCATTAATCCTTGTTCATTCTTCATCGTTCATTCTTCATTGATCATTGATCCTTGTTCATTCTTCATCGTTCATTCTATATTGATCATTGATCCTTGTTCATTCTTCATCGTCCATTCGTCATTGATCATTGATCCTTGTTCATTCTTCATCGTTCATTCTTCATTGATCATTGATCCTTGTTCATTCTTCATCGTTCATTCGTCATTGACGATTGATCCTTGCTCATTCTTCATCGTTCATTCTTCATTGATCATTGATCCTTGTTCATTCTTCATCGTTCATTCGTCATTGATCATTCATCCTTGTTCATTCTTCATCGTTCATTCTTCATTGATCATTGATCCTTGTTCATTCTTCATCGTTCATTCTTCATTGATCATTGATCCTTGTTCATTCTTCATCGTTCATTCTTCATTGATCATTGATCCTTGTTCATTCTTCATCGTTCATTCTTCATTGATCATTGATCCTTGTTCATTCTTCATCGTTCATTCGTCATTGACCATTGATCCTTGTTCATTCTTCATCGTTCATTCTTTATTGATCATTAATCCTTGTTCATTCTTCATCGTTCATTCTTCATTGATCATTGATCCTTGTTCATTCTTCAATTATTATTGATCCTTGTTCATTCTTCATCTTTCATTCGTCATTGATCATTGATCCTTGTTCATTCTTCATCGTTCATTCTTCATTGATCATTGATCCTTGTTCATTCTTCATCGTTCATTCGTCATTGATCATTGATCCTTGTTCATTCTTCATCGTTCATTCTTCATTGATCATTGATCCTTGTTCATTCTTCATCGTTCATTCGTCATTGAGCATTAATCCTTGTTCATTCTTCATCGTTCATTCTTCATTGATTATTGATCCTTGTTCATTCTTCATCGTTCATTCGTCATTGATCATTAATCCTTGTTCATTCTTCATCGTTCATTCTTCATTGATCATTGATCCTTGTTCATTCTTCAATTATCATTGATCCTTGTTCATTCTTCATCGTTCATTCGTCATTGATCATTGATCCTTGTTCATTCTTCATCGTTCATTCTTCATTGATCATTGATCCTTGTTCATTCTTCATCGTTCATTCGTCATTGATCATTGATCCTTGTTCATTCTTCATCGTTCATTCTTCATTGATCATTGATCCTTGTTCATTCTTCATCGTTCATTCTTCATTGATCATTGATCCTTGTTCATTCTTCATCGTTCATTCGTCATTGACCATTGATCCTTGTTCATTCTTCATCGTTCATTCTTTATTGATCATTAATCCTTGTTCATTCTTCATCATTCATTCTTCATTGATCATTGATCCTTGTTCATTCTTCAATTATCATTGATCCTTGTTCATTCTTCATCTTTCATTCGTCATTGATCATTGATCCTTGTTCATTCTTCATCGTTCATTCTTCATGGATCATTGATCCTTGTTCATTCTTAATCGTTCATTCGTCATTGACCATTAATCCTTGTTCATTCTTCATCGTTCATTCTTCATTGAGCATTGATCCTTGCTCATTCTTCATCGTTCATTCGTCATTGATCATTGATCCTTGTTCATTCTTCATCGTTCATTCTTCATTGATCATTGATCCTTGTTCATTATTCATCGTTCATTCTTCATTCTTCATCGTTCATTCGTTATTGACCATTCATCCTTGTTCATTCTTCATCGTTCATTCTTCATTGATCATTGATCCTTGTTCATTCTTCATCGTTCATTCTTCATTGATCATTGATACTTGTTCATTCTTCATCGTTCATTCGTTATTGACCATTAATCCTTGTTCATTCTTCATCGTTCATTCTTCATTGATCATTGATCCTTGTTCATTCTTCATCGTTCATTCTTCATTGATCATTGATCCTTGTTCATTCTTCATCGTTCATTCGTTATTGACCATTAATCCTTGTTCATTCTTCATCGTTCATTCTTCATTGATCATTGATCCTTGTTCATTCTTCATCGTTCATTCTTAATTGATCATTGATCCTTGTTCATTCTTCATCGTTCA
Source organism: Amaranthus tricolor (assembly GCF_026212465.1). Lineage (NCBI taxonomy): Eukaryota > Viridiplantae > Streptophyta > Magnoliopsida > Caryophyllales > Amaranthaceae > Amaranthus > Amaranthus tricolor. Next base: position 24,760,130 of record NC_080060.1, read on the forward strand.
TTCGTCATTGACGATTGATCCTTCTTCATTCTTCATCGTTCATTCTTCATTGATCATTTTATGTAGGATCACCTACATCTAGTTCTGCTGAGCTAGCCAAGATCAATATAATGATGCATCAAATGGAAGACGCTAAAATTCAAGGTCCAAAACTGAAATCCTTTAATTTCGTAGTCATAAACTAAGTCTTCTTTTTTTTTTTTTTTTTTTTTTTTTTTTTTTTTTTTTTTGGGTCGTTTTATTATTTAAGTCGTTTATTTTATTTCGAGTATTTGGGTCTTTTGTTTTCTTCGAAATGATTTAAGCCAGGTTTAGGATCAAGCTTAATCATTTCTCATGCTTAGTTAGTCGAGTTGTACTTTTCTTTTATTTGAGTTTAGTATTTAATTTTGCTCATGGGTCGAATATTATGCGATTGAAACGCAAGCAAGCAGCTGAAAATATCAAGCAAATAAACCAAGGAAATATGAAGAATATAAATATGAAAGTTAAGCAAGTGGATGATTAAAAAAATATATTTAGCAAAATTAAGACGTTGAGACACTACTTGCAGCTGAAATTTTCAGCATTATTTCTTGAAGATTGTGAGGGATATATCATGAAGATCTTATCTACTTGTCAGCCCCAAAATATCATTTGAAGATTAGTCAAACATATTGCAAATAATAGCTGATTTGTAGCTGTTGCAAGTGGGTGTATAGCTGATTTGTAGCTGTTGCAAGTGGGTGTATGGCTGATTTGTAGCCGTTGCAAGTGGATTCTTTGCTATTTTTTTTTTCTTGCTGGCTTATCTCCTTATAAGTATAAATAAGGCTTAGCTTGTTTCTGATGATACTCAACACTTTCAATACAAACTTCCAATTGAGCAATTTTCTTTGTTCTTATTTGCAATTTACTTTAACTTGGATTAGTTTAAGTAATTTGAAGTTCCTATGCTTTTCATTCTTTTGGCTAAAGTTTGAATGTGTTCTTAGGAGCCCTTAGATTTGTTTCGTGGTGTATCTGTATCGAAACAACCTTTGGCAAGCCATTTTCAGTTTGAAAATCAGCACATACATTTCATTTTTCCCTTGTTATAAAACCACAAAAAAATCACAAAAACAAATTCATTAAACGAAAACAGCAAACTACGTGTGCTTATAGCTTGGTTTTGTTTTGAGGCATACCAATCTATATCATCTTGGTATCAGAGCCAAGGCTACGCTCCGAGCCTTAATTTCGTTCATTCACAAAGCATAACACCATGTCTCAAAGTGGTGAAGGAGAAACTAGTGATTTGAGCAGAATTGTTGAAGAGCAAAATGCCACCATTAAATACCTACAAACCCAACTTAAAGAGTATCTAGACCTAAAACGCACCTTAAGGGAAGGTGGGGATTATGAGTCTGAAAGTCCTAAAGTTAGTAGGCAAACAAGCCGTGGAGATGATCTTAGAGTCGACATTCCAGAATTTGAAGGAAGATTAGATGGAGATGAGTTCCTTGAATGGGTAAGAACCGTTGAAAGAGTATTTGATTACAAGAATACGGATGAAGAAAAGAAGGTAAAGATAGTAGCATTAAAATTGCGCAAATATGCTTCTACTTGGTGGGCTAGCAAATGTGCAAAACGAGAAAGAGAAGGGAAAGACAAGATTAGATCATGGGAAAAGATGAAGAAGCAAATGAAGGAAAAGTTTCTGCCTTCATACTACATGCAAGAGAATTTCACCAAACTTCAACATCTACAACAAGATGGCAGGAGTGTAGAAGAGTATGGTCGAGAGTTCGAGACAATGATAATGAGGTGCGACCTTAAGGAGGATGATCATCAAACTTTGGTAAGATTTTTAAATGGTTTAGATTCAAAAATCAGAAACATTGTTGAATTACAACCTTATGCTTGCCTTGATGATTTAATTAACCTTGCACATAAAGTGGAAAAACAACAAAGAACTAAAATGAAGGAAACCTCACGTTTCACTTCAGCAAGAACGACCAATTTCAATTCCTACCAAAAGAACACTCCCCATCCCTATTCTAAAGTCCATTCGCAAGATTCAAAAGCTTTGCAAAATAATCATTTAAAGCAGCCCGTAAGCGTACCCAATACACCCAAAGCAAACACCAATTCATTCACACCTAGGAGATGTTTTAAGTGTCAAGGCTTAGGACATATCTCATCCGAATGCCCAAACCGAAAAATGGTGAACTTGGTTGAATTTGATGATCATCAAGAGGAAAACGAGGAGGATTTCTGTGACAATGCTGAACTTGATGAGGAAATGATATATCCAGATGAAGGAGAATTATTGGTTATGCGAAGAGCTCTTAGTGGGGTCAAAGCCAAAGATCCAAACCCACAAAGGGAAGCAATATTCCACACAAAATGTACGGTTAAAGGTAAGATCTGTTCGCTTATCATTGATGGAGGAAGTTGCACTAATGTCGCTTCAAAGACCATGGTGGACAAGCTTAATCTCACCGCCACTCCACACCCCGAGCCATACATGATTCAATGGTTGAATCAAAACAAAGGTATTCCTGTAAACTCTCAAGTTTTACTATCGTTTTCAATAGGCAATAGTTATAAGGAGAGTCTTTTATGTGATGTTATACCTATGGATGCATGTCATGTTTTATTAGGAAGACCTTGGCAATATGATAGAAAAGTTATGCATGATGGCTTTAAAAATACACATACTTTTGTTTTAAATAAGAAAAAGATCACGTTAGCTCCATATGCACCTGGCCATAATTCTAAATTACAAGCAACTTTAACAAATTTTCATTCTTTGATTCCTATACTTAAAAGTGAACAACATGAATTTGTGGAACGAAAAGAATTGTTATTGCTAAATGATGAAACCGAATCTGTTTTGCATGATCACCCTTTGCTTGTGCCTTTACTTGATGAATTTGCGCATGTTTTTCCTATTGAGATACCTAATGGACTTCCACCCAAAAGGGACATACAACATAAGATTGATTTCATTCCCGGTTCCATATTACCTAACAAACCAGCCTATAGAACTAATCCTAAAGAGACCGAAGAAATTAGGAGACAAGTTGATGAATTGTTAGCTAAAGGTTTGATTAGAGAGTCCATAAGTCCTTGTGCCGTCCCTACCTTACTTGTGCCTAAGAAAAATGGAGAAATGAGGATGTGCGTGGACAGTAGAGCCATTAATAGAATCACCATCAAGTATAGATTTCCAATACCTAGACTCAATGACTTGTTAGATGATTTATATGGTTCGAAAGTTTTTTCTAAAATCGACCTTAGGAGTGGATATCACCAAGTTAGAATTTATGAAGGGGATGAATGGAAAACCGCATTTAAAACTAAAGAAGGACTTTATGAATGGTTAGTCATGCCCTTTGGGTTGTCTAATGCACCTTCTACCTTTATGAGACTTATGAACCAAACTTTAAAGCCTTTCTTGGGTCAATTTGTTGTGGTTTATTTTGATGATATCTTGGTGTATAGTCAAAGTGAAGACGAGCATGTTAAACATTTGCATCAAGTTTTTAGTGTATTGGCTAAAGAAAAATTGTATGGTAATTTGGAAAAGTGTCAATTCTTTTCGGAATCAGTAAAATTTCTTGGGTTTATTGTGTCAATTGAGGGGATAAAAGCGGATGAAAAGAAAGTTGAAGCTATTAGAGACTGGCCTGTTCCTACCACCATTCACCAAGTAAGATCATTTCATGGTTTAGCTTCTTTTTATAGGAGGTTTGTCCCAAACTTTAGTTCAATCATGGCCCCTATCACCGAACTCACAAAACATAAGACCATAGAATGGAATTCCAAAGCACAAGCAGCCTTTGACACCATCAAAGACAAACTTACCACCGCACCTGTTCTAGCTTTGCCTAATTTTGAGGATATCTTTGAAGTAGAATGTGACGCATCTGGGGTAGGTATTGGAGGTGTTCTTACTCAAAACAACAAACCCCTTGCTTACTTTAGTGAAAAACTCAATGATGCTAAAAGGAAGTATTCTACTTATGATAAAGAGTTTTATGCTATTATTAGATGTTTAGAACATTGGAGACATTATTTGATTGCAAAAGAATTTGTGTTACATTCTGACCATGAGGCCTTAAAATTCATTCAAAGCCAACACAAACTTCAATCTAGACATGCTAAGTGGGTCGAGTTCCTACAAACCTTTCATTTCACCATTAAACACAAAGCGGGTAAATGAAACACCGGAGCTGATGCTTTATCTAGGAGATACTTGCTTTTGAGTACTTTGAATACTAAGGTTGTTGGGATGGAATTGTTAAAAGAATGTTATATTGATGATGTTGATTTTGGAGAAATATTTGAAAAATGTCATAACAAACCTCAAGGACTTTTTTACCTCTTTCAAGGATATCTCTTTCGAGGTAATCAATTATGTGTGCCCAGACATAGTGTTAGGGAGACCTTAATTAAGGAATATCATGAGGGAGGACTTGGAGGACATTTTGGGGAAGAAAAGACCATAGCTCTAGTGAGTGAGACCTTCTTTTGGCCGAAACTTGCTAAAGATGTCATTCATATTATTAAGAGGTGTGTGCAATGCCTAAAAGCCAAAGCCCACAAAACGTCTCAAGGTCTTTACCAACCTCTTCCTACACCACAAAATCCATGGGAAGATGTGAGCTTAGACTTCATAACCGGACTACCTAGAACCTCTAACAATAAGGATTCCATTATGGTTGTTGTTGATAGGTTTTCTAAGATGGCCCATTTCATTCCTTGTCATACTACACATGATGCTGTTAACATTGCTAATCTTTATTTTAAAGAAATAGTAAGACTACATGGGATAGCAAGAAGTATGGTAAGTGATAGAGACTCAAAGTTTCTTAGTCATTTTTGGCTTACTTTGTGGAAAAAGATGGGAACCAAGCTTAACTTTAGTAGTTCTAGCCACCCTCAGACTGATGGACAAACGGAAGTAACCAATAGGACCTTAGGAACCTTGTTGCGTGCCCTCATTACTAAGAATCCTAAACAATGGGAACAATTGCTACCACATGCTGAATTTGCTTATAATCGAGTTCCTAGCAAGACCACCGGTTTTTCTCCTTTCTTTATAGTTTATGGCCTTAATCCTTTAACCCCTATAGATATTACGCCTTTTCCTACACCTTTGAAGTTTAGTCATGATGCCGAGTCTAGAGCTAATGAGATCCAAAAGTTGCATAAACAAGTTGTGGAAAAGATTGAGAAAATGAATGAGAGGGTTAAGGAAAGAGTGGATCAAAAGAGAAAAGAAGTGATTTTCAAAGAAGGTGACTTAGTATGGATTTACTTGAGAAAGGATAGGTTTCCCACACAAAGGAAATCAAAGTTAAGTGCTAGAATTGATGGACCGTTCGAAATTTTGTAAAAAGTAAATGACAATGCTTACAAACTAGAGCTACCTAGTAGCTATGGTGTGTCTTCTACTTTCAATGTTGCAGATTTGATTACATTTCATGAGGAGGACATGTTACCAAGCTTGAGGTCAAGCTTTTCCAAAGAAGGGGAGGATGATGTAGGATCACCTACATCTAGTTCTGCTGAGCTAGCCAAGATCAATATAATGATGCATCAAATGGAAGACGCTAAAATTCAAGGTCCAAAACTGAAATCCTTTAATTTCGTAGTCATAAACTAAGTCTTCTTTTTTTTTTTTTTTTTTTTTTTTTTTTTTTTTTTTTGGGTCGTTTTATTATTTAAGTCGTTTATTTTATTTCGAGTATTTGGGTCTTTTGTTTTCTTCGAAATGATTTAAGCCAGGTTTAGGATCAAGCTTAATCATTTCTCATGCTTAGTTAGTCGAGTTGTACTTTTCTTTTATTTGAGTTTAGTATTTAATTTTGCTCATGGGTCGAATATTATGCGATTGAAACGCAAGCAAGCAGCTGAAAATATCAAGCAAATAAACCAAGGAAATATGAAGAATATAAATATGAAAGTTAAGCAAGTGGATGATTAAAAAAATATATTTAGCAAAATTAAGACGTTGAGACACTACTTGCAGCTGAAATTTTCAGCATTATTTCTTGAAGATTGTGAGGGATATATCATGAAGATCTTATCTACTTGTCAGCCCCAAAATATCATTTGAAGATTAGTCAAACATATTGCAAATAATAGCTGATTTGTAGCTGTTGCAAGTGGGTGTATAGCTGATTTGTAGCTGTTGCAAGTGGGTGTATGGCTGATTTGTAGCCGTTGCAAGTGGATTCTTTGCTATTTTTTTTTTCTTGCTGGCTTATCTCCTTATAAGTATAAATAAGGCTTAGCTTGTTTCTGATGATACTCAACACTTTCAATACAAACTTCCAATTGAGCAATTTTCTTTGTTCTTATTTGCAATTTAACTTGGATTAGTTTAAGTAATTTGAAGTTCCTATGCTTTTCATTCTTTTGGCTAAAGTTTGAATGTGTTCTTAGGAGCCCTTAGATTTGTTTCGTGGTGTATCTGTATCGAAACAACCTTTGGCAAGCCATTTTCAGTTTGAAAATCAGCACATACATTTCATTTTTCCCTTGTTATAAAACCACAAAAAAATCACAAAAACAAATTCATTAAACGAAAACAGCAAACTACGTGTGCTTATAGCTTGGTTTTGTTTTGAGGCATACCAATCTATATCATCATTGATCCTTGTTCATTCTTCATCGTTCATTTTTCATTTTTCATTGATCCTTGTTCATTCTTCATCGTTCATTCTTCATTGATCATTAATCCTTGTTCATTCTTCATCGTTCATTCGTCATTGATCATTGATCCTTGTTCATTCTTTATCGTTCATTCTTCATTGATCATTGATCCTTGTTCATTCTAAATCGTTCATTCTTCATTGATCATTGATCCTTGTTCATTCTTCATTGTTCATTCGTCATTGATCATTGATCCTTGTTCATTCTTCATCGTTCATTCTTCATTGATCATTGATCCTTGTTCATTCTAAATCGTTCATTCATCATTGAGCATTGATCTTTGTTCATTCTTCATCGTTCATTCGTCATTGACCATTAATCCTTGCTCATTCTTCATCGTTCATTCTTCATTGATCATTGATCCTTTTTCATTCTTCATCGTTCATTCGTCATTGATCATTGATCCTTGTTCATTCTTCATTGTTCATTCTTCATTGATCATTGATCCTTGTTCATTCTTCATCGTTCATTCTTCATTGATCATTGATCCTTGTTCATTCTTCATCGTTCCTTCGTCATTGACTGATCCAAGATCAAATACGTTATCTCATGAGCCGATTGCTTTAGTTCTTGAAGTACTTGGTTTTAATCCTTTTAAATCTGAATTTGTTACATGTCTAACTTGGGTTGAAGATTAAGTAAAGCTACCTATATATTGGTTGGACGTCACTTTGATAGGTCCAAGTTTAGTTATGTTTTTTTAAAGTCTTTTACCACTTAAATCTGATTAATTAGCTACTGCATGCTTGGGGAACAACTTAAATCAGCCTAATGCATGCTTTGGAGGCTATTTAATGCTGTTTTGTGAGTTCCAATGCTTGTTCCCCATGCTTGGACGTCCCACCTTAATTTCTCTTGCTTTTTTTAGCTTCCTTTTGCTGTTGTAACTCTATTTAAAGAGAGCTATTCATGAATGAAAGTTCAGACTTGTTTTATGAATCAACCTTTGTGTTTTCTTCTTGCCTATCTTTGTGTTTGTCCAAGGTTAACAAGAGTTCTTTAATACTTTGAGTGTGTTCTTGAGTATTAAACTAGGGGAGATTGAGTTTGTCTTGTCTCTAGCCTAAATACTATTGCATTGAGTTTGTTCTTGTGCTTTGGTTGTCCTATTTTCATTCAAATATACATTCTGCCCAAATTACTTCTTCTTTCTTTTCTTTTGTCCTTCTCCTTCCTTAATCATTTAGGAAGTCTTGAGTTAGCATTTACATCATTTGGTATCAGAGCTTTGGTATTTTAAAGAGTGTTTCAAAGTGTTAATTCATTCAAAATAAACACAAAAAAAAAAACTATGGCTGAAGAAAACCTCGCTGAGCTATTGAGATCAATCAATTTGAGGTTAGAAAGAATGGAAAAAAAAAAATGAAGAGCGTGAGATTGAAAAACAAAAGCAAGATACAAGAATGGATGCTATGGCTGATATACTTTTAAAAGCTACAAGAAAAATTGGTGAGATTGAAAATGAGGATTCTAGTAGTGGAAATAATTATAAATCTTTTGATGAAGATAGGGGGCTTAGAATTGATCTTCCAGAATTTGATGGAGGTCATGATAGCGAATCATTTCTTGATTGGCTAAGGCAAATTGAAACCGTGTTTGAATATAAGGAGTATGATGATAAAAAGAAGTTTAAGCTTGCTGTTCTTAAACTCACTAAACTTGCTGCCTTATGGTACAAAAATGTTAAAGCAAATAGAAGAAGAGAAGGAAAAAATAAAATGGACTCTTGGGAAAAATTTAAAAAAAAGATGAGGGATAAATGGGTGAGTAAGGAGTATGAGCAGGAGCAATACTTGAAACTTACACATCTTTCACAAGAAAATGAGATGAGTGTGGAAGAATACATTAGAGAGTTTGAAAAACTATGTTTGATTTGTGATTTGCAAGAGAAGGAAGCCTTTAAAATTGCTCGTTTCATTAAAGGGCTGTCCAAAAATATTTGTAGAAAAGTGGAAGTTACTCATTATGCTTCTTTTAGTGATGTTTGCAAATTGGCTTTGAAATATGAAGCACAATCCAAGGAAGAGAAAGAGAAGGAAAAGCCTAAGTTTCCTTACAAAGGTACTTCGAAGTTTACTCCTTCCAACTCAAAAGGGAGTACTTTTCAAAGTAAGGCTTTCCCATCTAGTTTTATAAGCGAAAAATCAAAAGAAAAGGTTGTTGTGTCGCCTAGTGAACTTGCAACAAGGAGGAAATGTTTTAAATGTCATGGAAGAGGACATATTGCTAGTGAATGTCCTAGCAAGGCTGTTTTAACATCTACTCAGTGTGCTATTATGGATGAAGAGGAAAAAATGTATAATTTTGTGGCAAATGAAGTGGAAGATTTGGAGGATGATTATGAGGAGGAAATACAACCAGAAGATGAGTACAATATGATGGTGGTTCGAAAAGTGCTATTTAGTGAGCCACAAGCTGATTTGAAGCAACGCCACAATTTGTTTCATACTAGATGCAAAATTGGAGAGAATACTTGCAATGTTATAGTTGATAGTGGTGCACAAACTGATGTAGTATCATCTGAAGTTGTGAGTAAGCTGAAGTTAGCTACTAGAGATCATGAAGAACCTTACAAGTTGAATTGGTTGAATGATAGCACTGGAATAAGGGTGAGGAAGCAAGCTTTGGTTTCTTATTCTATTGGAGGCTTTGAAGATGAAAGATGGTGCGATGTAATTCCCATGGATGCTTGTCACTTGCTGCTTGGAAGACCATGGCAATTTGATCACAATTCGGAGCATAGAGGAAAAAGTAATGAGTATATTGTAACAAAAAAAGATGGTAGAAAAGTCAAATTAATTCCCTTACCCCCTAAAGTTGCTAAGAAAGAAAAAGACAAAAGCAACTATCTTGTAACATGTAATGAGTTTGAAAAAATAGTGGATGAATATGGTGGTGGTTATGCTTTGGTTCTAAGGACCAAAGATCAGATTAGTACTTCTTGTGATAACTCATCTTCCTTAAATGAGTTATTAGAAGAGTACAAAGATGTATTTCCAAATGACTTGCCCAAGGGCCTCCCACCAATAAGAGGCATTGAGCACGCCATTGACTTGATTCCTGGAGCACCTTTGCCAAATAAAGCTGCTTATAGATGTAACCCCGAGGAAAGTAAAGAGCTTGAGAGGCAAGTGAGTGAGTTGATTGAAAGGGGCTACGTGAGAGAAAGTCTTAGTCCTTGTGCTGTCCCTGCCCTTTTAGTGCCTAAGAAAGATGGCACTTGGAGAATGTGTGTAGATAGTAGATCCATAAATAACATAACCATCAAATACCGTTTTCCTATGCCTAGGTTGCAAGATATGCTTGATGAATTAAGTGGAGCCTTAGTCTTTTCAAAAATAGATTTAAGGAGTGGTTATCATCAAATGAGAATAAGGGAAGGGGATGAATGGAAAACTGCTTTTAAAACAAAACAAGGGTTATATGAGTGGTTAGTGATGCCATTTGCGCTTTGCAATGCTCCAAGTTCTTTCATGAGGTTAATGAATGAGGTTCTCCGTCCTTTTCTTAATAATTTTGTTGTTGTTTACTTGGATGATATTCTAGTGTATAGTAAAAACAATGAAGACCATATGGTGCATTTGAAGAGGTTGTTTGAAAAATTGAGGGAAGTAAAGTTGTATGGAAAGCTTGAGAAGTGTTTTTTTATGACCCCTAGTGTGTCATTTTTGGGATACATTGTGACTAGAGAAGGAGTGCAAGTAGATCCAGAAAAGGTTAAGGCAGTTAAGTCTTGGTTGGCTCCAACCAATGTGCATGAGGTAAGGAGTTTTCATGGGCTTGCTTCTTTCTATAGGCGGTTCATTAGAAACTTCTCTTCTATTATGGCTCCCATTACCGAGTTAACAAAAAAGGGTGAATTTGAATGGACTGAAAATGCTCAAAGGGCTTTTGATAAAGTCAAATACATGCTTTGCAATGCACCTATACTTGTTCTCCCTGATTTTAACAACGTGTTTGAAGTAGAGTGTGATGCAAGTGGGGTTGGAATAGGGGCTGTCCTTATTCAAGAAAAGAAGCCAGTAAGTTTCTTTAGTGAGAAGTTAAGTGAGGCTAAATTGAATTACTCTACTTATGATCGTGAATTTTATGCCATCGTTAGAGCTCTTGATCATTGGTCTCATTACCTTAGACCAAAACCCTTTGTTCTTCATTCTGATCATGAAGCTTTAAAATTCATAAATGGGCAACAAAAACTTAATAAAAGACATGCAAAGTGGGTAGAATTTCTTCAATCATTTACCTTTAGCTCCAAATATAAAGATGGAAAAAGTAATATTGTAGCTGATGCTTTATCTCGAAGAGCATACTTGCTTTCTATGGTGGATGCTAAGGTTTTGGGTTTTGAACAACTCAAGGAGTATTACAAAGATGATCCTGATTTTGCTAATGAATTTCCAAAGCCATCGAAAGATTACGTTGATCAAGATGGTTATCTTTTTAAAGGTAACAAGTTGTGTGTTCCTAAAAGTGGCATTCGTGAATTATTGGTAAGAGAAGTTCATAGTGGTGGATTGGCTGGTCATTTTGGCATTCAAAAGACTCTTGATATTCTTGGTGAGCATTTCTATTGGCCAAGGATGATCAGGGATGTTACTTTAGTTGTGGAGAGATGTGCTACATGTCAAAAGTCAAAAGGGCATTTCACAAAAGGGCTTTATACTCCATTACCTGTTCCAGATTCTCCTTGGGAAAGTGTTAGCATGGATTTCATTGTTGGGCTACCACGGACTCAAAGGGGTAGAGATAGCATTATGGTGGTGGTAGATAGATTTTCCAAAATGGCTCATTTTGTAGCTTGTAATAAAACAGATGATGCAGTAAAAGTGGCTGAATTGTACTTCAAGGAAATTGTCAAACTACATGGCATTCCTCGAAGTATAGTTTCGGATAGGGACTCCAAGTTTTTAAGTCACTTTTGGAGGACCCTATGGAAGTTGGTTGGTACCAAGTTACTATTTAGCACCTCTCATCATCCCCAAACTGATGGACAAACAGAGGTGACAAATAGAACTTTGGGTGCTTTGTTACGTGGTCTTGTGAGCAAAACGCAGAAAGATTGGGACATGAAACTAGCCCATGCGGAGTTTGCTTACAATAGGGCTCATTCTTTAACTACTTCTCGTTCTCCTTTTGAAGTAGTGTATGGAGTGAATCCATTTGTGCCTGTTGATTTGATTCCCTTGCTGAAAACTAATATGGTAGAAAAAGATGCAAAAAAGAGGGTGGAAACCTTTCAAAAAACCTGTGAGCAAGTAAAGAAAAGAATTGAGGAGATGAATAAAAAATACCAAGAGAGAGCAAACAAAAAAAAGAAACAACCCATATTTAACCCTGGGGATTTGGTTTGGCTTCATTTGAGAAAAGAGAGATTTCCGAAGCTTCGCAAAAACAAGCTCATGCCTCGTTCTGATGGTCCGTTTAAAGTACTTGAGAGGGTAAATGATAATGCATACAAGATTGAACTTCCTGATGAGTTGATGGGTGTTAGTGCTACTTTTAATGTGGGCGATTTGTCACCGTACTTGGATGATTCAAGTTTGAGGACAAACTCTTCAAAAGAAGGAGAGAATGATCCAAGATCAAATACGTTATCTCATGAGCCGATTGCTTTAGTTCTTGAAGTACTTGGTTTTAATCCTTTTAAATCTGAATTTGTTACATGTCTAACTTGGGTTGAAGATTAAGTAAAGCTACCTATATATTGGTTGGACGTCACTTTGATAGGTCCAAGTTTAGTTATGTTTTTTTAAAGTCTTTTACCACTTAAATCTGATTAATTAGCTACTGCATGCTTGGGGAACAACTTAAATCAGCCTAATGCATGCTTTGGAGGCTATTTAATGCTGTTTTGTGAGTTCCAATGCTTGTTCCCCATGCTTGGACGTCCCACCTTAATTTCTCTTGCTTTTTTTAGCTTCCTTTTGCTGTTGTAACTCTATTTAAAGAGAGCTATTCATGAATGAAAGTTCAGACTTGTTTTATGAATCAACCTTTGTGTTTTCTTCTTGCCTATCTTTGTGTTTGTCCAAGGTTAACAAGAGTTCTTTAATACTTTGAGTGTGTTCTTGAGTATTAAACTAGGGGAGATTGAGTTTGTCTTGTCTCTAGCCTAAATACTATTGCATTGAGTTTGTTCTTGTGCTTTGGTTGTCCTATTTTCATTCAAATATACATTCTGCCCAAATTACTTCTTCTTTCTTTTCTTTTGTCCTTCTCCTTCCTTAATCATTTAGGAAGTCTTGAGTTAGCATTTACATCATTGACCATTAATCCTTGTTCATTCTTCATCGTTTATTCTTCATTGATCGTTGATCCTAGTTCATTCTTCATCATTCATTCTTCATTCTTCATTGATCCTTGTTCATTCTTCATCGTTCTTTCGTCATTGACAATGGATCCTTGTTCATTCTTCATCGTTCATTCTTCATTGATCATTGATCCTTGTTCATTCTTCATTGATTATTGATCCTTGTTCATTCTTAATCGTTCATTCGTCATTGACCATTAATCCTTGTTCATTCTTGATGCAAATGCGGTTGCATCAAGTCAAGATAGCAAAGGGAACAGCTCATGCTACACAAGGCTGCATACGGACCTCAGGGAACGGCTCATGGTTCCAGAACAACACAGCAGCGAACTAGCAACCAGGGCACATTGCACGACACGTGGAGGCCAAACCAGTACGTCTAGGACTTGGACTAAAGTGGAAATGGAATCTTGGTACTTGGAACTTCATGCCTTGGCCCAAGAACATCACTATGCATCATGGACAACCTACTGAAATGAGCCATGAAGGTCAGCCACTCAACAAGAAGTACAGATGCTTGTGCTGACCAGCTGACCTAGCATGCGTTGTGTAGATCGTGTTTCATGGTATGTTGTGCCACCAAGGGTTGAAATGGAATATCTACACTAGGAACTTGCTATCAAAGTCCTAAAACCATTCTAAAGATCCACGTGGAGTCCTAGAAGTTGAGCTAAAGGAGGGCTGTTTGGCTGATTTGCAGATCAGAATATTTTCTAAGTGTTTTTGCTTTCTGTTTCTGTTTAAACACCTTGTAAATAGCACGTGTATTTTAAATAAAGCTCGTGTCATAATATAGCCGTTAAGGTAGTTGAGGACTCTATATAAGGAGGGCCTCACCCATGTAATAAGACGTTCAATTCATGTACGTTTCATTTGGATAATTCAATACATAGAGGCATTTCAGAAAAAGTATTTTTTCTGTTTTCTTCTCTGAAGTTGGAGGCAACTTCATCAAAGGCTACGGAGTAACCTTTGATCCTTCGAGTGTTAAGAGTTGCGGAGCAGCCTTGATACTTTAAGGAAACCTCGAGTGCAAGGTCTGGAAGGCTTTGTACATATCGTTTTCGTGTCAATCATAGAGGAGGGTCGCAGGTGATCAACATCAGAAAATCAAGAACGGAGTTCTTGGTTATGTTTGTGGTTGTTTCGTGTTCTTTTCATGATCATTTCGTAGTATTGTTTGTAGTAATCATTAAAGCTTCCCCGCAACATTCATCCTTGCATAACCAAGGCCTTAATCAGCCCCGGTTACGCATCAAATTGGTATCAGAGCCATTTTGCGAAAGGGACAAGGTACGCACAGAAGGAACGCTTTTCAGTTCTGTCAGTTTTTTGGGTTTGAAACGTGATCAATTTGGAGGATCGTTTGAGGTTATTTCTCAAAACTGTTTTTGCACAATATGTTTCATTGAGTTGGTGAATTTTTGGCGTTGGAATTATTGGATTTGGTAAAGTATTGAAGGAGATATGCATGATTCTTTACAGACTGCGCACCATTGATCAGTTCTGTACATGTGTTGTAAGTTGTCTTCGAAAACCTATCAAGATTCTTTCCTTTGACCTTCATTTTCCATCACATTATCAATTAACATCCTACATTCATCAAACCACATCGTGTGTGCACTTTTTCTTACGTTTCATCAGCTTCTTGATTGACCCATTTCAGTGTTGTTTTGAAAAAGTACAGGAGGATTCATTTTTTTGTGTCTTCTGTATTTTCTTCATTTCTCTTTCATTTTTGAGTCTTTTTCATTGTGTCTTTTTTTCACATTGATTAATTTTGAGTCTAGTTTTTGGTAAGCCTTGTTGTGTAAGTCAGGGGGGTTGTGGAAAAAAAGATGCGTAAGTGTTTTTGACCAAAGGTCACAGAAATAATTCAAACTGTATGCGTGTAGTAAAATTTGATTTGTGATCAAACCACACAACATTTTTGAGTAATTTCAATTTGGGGTGTTTGTAGACATCTTTAGTGGTGTTGTCACCAATTTTCATCAGTATTGGAGTTGTTTTGATTGGGTTTACAGTAGTAAACGTGGAGCACACTGATTCTGAATTGTGCTGTTTGCATTCTGTTTTGTTTCTGTTGCATTCTGTTTTGGTGCACACCAAAATTCCAAACCTCGTGTCTTTCATTTCTTTTTCTTTTTCACCCTTCATTGAGTCGAGAAGATGACATTATCAAAGTTAAACGTGAACAAATATGGAGCGTTTGATAAACCAGAAAATGAACATGCATTAAGGGATAAGCTACAATCATTGGAGGATGATAAAGCCCGTCTGAAACATTCTAGGGAGATTTATGCACAGCTTGGGAATTGGAAGTATGTTGATCATTTTCAGAAACAAGTGGTGCTAGTTAGGAGTCAAATACAAAGTTTGAAGAGAAAGCTTCATCTTCAGCAAGAAAAATTGAGAATCCAACAGGAATTGCAAGAGGAATATGGGGATTCTAAAGTGGTAACTGTTCTCAAGTATGACCCTAATGCTAAGCGTAGGGTGATATTTAACGTCACTTCAAAGTATGTTGATACAGTTGCGCACCCTCCACGTCGTTTTAAGGACATCAATGAACTTGGCAAGGTGATTCAAGAAATTCATGCAGAAATGAGTAATGATCTTGAAGGTTGTGATATTACTTCTAAACAAGAGGAACTTGACTTGTACGCAAATGTGGTTCCCACCTATGATGAATATCCGGAATCCTATAGTGAAGAGATTGTTGAAGCTCTTGAAGAAATGGTTGAAACACCTTGTGTTGAGAATGTTAATGATCTTGAAGAAGTTGTTGAGACAATTTGCATGAAGAATGTTGATTCTACAATGAAATGCTTTGAAACAGTGGATTCTCATCTGAGATTGGAGGTTGCCTTACAAGTAGAGCAAGCTAAGAAGCATGAGTTTGTCAAGGTTGATTTCGTACTTGGAAAATCACCGTTCATGGATTATGTTCATGATAGTACGTTTGTGGAGTTTAACCCTACAAAAATTCGAGGTCGAATTTTTTCTAAGAAGGGGAGAATGATACAAGTTCATGGTGTTATGGGCAATACAAGCAAGCTAATCTTCTTGGTAAGCTTGTTTAACATATGGGTATGGTTAATTATGCAAGTGAGAACAAGGGCATTCATGCTTACATGTGTATGTACAAGGAACAGTACAGCAACATTTGAAAACAGAACATGTGCATTAGTGCAGCTGTGTATGCTTGATTGGTTAGACAACACCCAGCCATGGAGGACTTAGAATTGAGGACAATTCTTTTTAAAGAGGGAGGAATTGATGCAAATGCGGTTGCATCAAGTCAAGATAGCAAAGGGAACAGCTCATGGTACACAAGGCTGCATACGGACCTCAGGGAACAGCTCATGGTTCCAGAACAACACAGCAGCGAACTAGCAACCAGGGCACATTGCACGACACGTGGAGGCCAAACCAGTACGTCTAGGACTTGGACTAAAGTGGAAATGGAATCTTGGTACTTGGAACTTCATGCCTTGGCCCAAGAACATCACTATGCATCATGGACAACCTACTGAAATGAGCCATGAAGGTCAGCCACTCAACAAGAAGTACAGATGCTTGTGCTGACCAGCTGACCTAGCATGCGTTGTGTAGATCGTGTTTCATGGTATGTTGTGCCACCAAAGGGTTGAAATGGAATATCTACACTAGGAACTTGCTATCAAAGTCCTAAAACCATTCTAAAGATCCACGTGGAGTCCTAGAAGTTGAGCTAAAGGAGGGCTGTTTGGCTGATTTGCAGATCAGAATATTTTCTAAGTGTTTTTGCTTTCTGTTTCTGTTTTAAACACCTTGTAAATAGCACGTGTATTTTAAATAAAGCTCGTGTCATAATATAGCCGTTAAGGTAGTTGAGGACTCTATATAAGGAGGGCCTCACCCATGTAATAAGACGTTCAATTCATGTACGTTTCATTTGGATAATTCAATACATAGAGGCATTTCAGAAAAAGTATTTTTTCTGTTTTCTTCTCTGAAGTTGGAGGCAACTTCATCAAAGGCTACGGAGTAACCTTTGATCCTTCGAGTGTTAAGAGTTGCGGAGCAGCCTTGATACTTTAAGGAAACCTCGAGTGCAAGGTCTGGAAGGCTTTGTACATATCGTTTTCGTGTCGATCATAGAGAAGGGTCGCAGGTGATCAACATCAGAAAATCAAGAACGGAGTTCTTGGTTCTGTTTGTGGTTGTTTCGTGTTCTTTTCAAGATCATTTCGTAGTATTGTTTGTAGTAATCATTAAAGCTTCCCCGCAACATTCATCCTTGCATAACCAAGGCCTTAATCAGCCCCGGTTACGCAACATTCATCCTTGTTCATTCTTCGTCGTACATTCGTCATTGACCATTGATCCTTGTTCATTCTTCATCGTTCATTCTTCATTGATCATTGATCCTTGTTCATTCTTCATCGTTCATTCTTCATTGATCATTGATCCTTGTTCATTCTTCATCGTTCATTCGTTATTGACCATTAATCCTTGTTCATTCTTCATCGTTCATTCTTCAATGATCATTGATCCTTGTTCATTCTTCATCGTTCATTCTTCATTGATCATTGATCCTTGTTCATTCGTCATCGTTCGTTCGTCATTGACGATTGATCCTTGTTCATTCTTCATCGTTCATTCTTCATTGATCATTGATCCTTGTTCATTCTTCATCGTTCATTCTTCATTGATCATTGATACTAGTTCATTCTTCATCATTCATTCTTCATTGATCATTGATCCTTGTTCATTCTTCATCGTTCATTCTTCATTGATCATTGATCCTTGTTCATTCTTCATCGTTCATTCTTCATTGATCATTGACCTTGTTCATTCTTCAACGTTCATTCTTCATTGATCATTGATCCTTGTTCATTCTTCATCGTTCATTCGTCATTGATCATTCATCCTTGTTCATTCTTCATCGTTCATTCTTCATTGATCATTGATCCTTATTCATTCTTCATCGTTCATTCTTCATTGATCATTGATCCTTGTTCATTCTTCATCGTTCATTCGTTATTGACCATTCATCCTTGTTCATTCTTCATCGTTCATTCTTCATTGATCATTGATCCTTGTTCATTCTTCATCGTTCATTCTTCATTGATCATTGATCCTTGTTCATTCTTCATCGTTCATTCGTCATTGACGATTGATCCTTGTTCATTCTTCATCATTCATTCTTCATTGATCATTGATCCTTGTTCATTCTTCATCGTTCATTCTTCATTGATCATTGATCCTTGTTCATTCTTCATCGTTCATTCGTCATTGACCATTTATCCTTATTCATTCTTCATCGTTCATTCTTCATTGACCATTGATCCTTGTTCATTGTTCATCGTTCATTCTTCATTGCTGATTGATCCTTGTTCATTCTTCATCGTTCATTCGTCATTGATCATTGATCCTTGTTCATTCTTCATCGTTCATTCTTCATTGATCATTGATCCTTGTTCATTCTTCATCGTTCATTCTTCATTGATCATTAATCCTTGTTCATTCTTCATCGTTCATTCTTCATTGATAATTGATCCTTGTTCATTGTTCATCGTTCATTCGTCATTGATCATTGATCCTTGTTCATTCTTCATCGTTCATTCTTCATTGATCATTGATCCTTGTTCATTCTTCATCGTTCATTCGTCATTGACCATTTATCCTTGTTCATTCTTCATCGTTCATTTTTCATTGATCATTGATCCTTGTTCATTCTTCATCGTTCATTCTTCATTGATCATTGATCCTTGTTCATTCTTCATCGTTCATTCTTCATTGATCATTGATCCATGTTCATTCTTCATCGTTCATTCGTCATTGACCATTGATCCTTGTTCATTCTTCATCGTTCATTCTTCATTGATCATTGATCCCTTTTCATTCTTCATCGTTCATTCTATATTGATCATTGATCCTTGTTCATTCTTCATCGTTCATTCGTCATTGATCATTGATCCTTGTTCATTCTTCATCGTTCATTCTTCGTTGATTATTAATCCTTGTTCATTCTTCATCGTTCATTCTTTATTAATCATTGATCCTTGTTCATTCTTCATCGTTCATTCTTCATTGATCATTGATCCTTGTTCATTCTTCATTGTTCATTCGTCATTGTCCATTGATCCTTGTTCATTCTTCATCGTTCATTCTTTATTGATCATTAATCCTTGTACATTCTTCATCGTTCATTCTTCATTGATCATTGATCCTTGTTCATTCTTCATCGTTCATTCTTTATCGTTCATTCTTCATTGATCATTGATCCTTGTTCATTCTTCATCGTTCATTCTTCATTGATCATTGATCCTTGTTCATTCTTCATCGTTCATTTTTCATTGACCATTAATCCTTGTTCATTCTTCATCGTTCATTCTTCATTGATCATTGATCCTTGTTCATTCTTCATTGTTCATTCGTCATTGACCATTAATCCTTGTTCATTCTTCATCGTTAATTTTTCATTTTTCATTGATCCTTGTTCATTCTTCATCGTTCATTCTTCATTGATCATTAATCCTTGTTCATTCTTCATCGTTCATTCGTCATTGATCATTGATCCTTGTTCATTCTTCATCGTTCATTCTTCATTGATCATTGATCCTTGTTCATTCTTCATCGTTCATTCTTCATTGATCATTGATCCTTGTTCATTCTTCATCGTTCATTCGTCATTGACCATTTATCCTTATTCATTCTTCATCGTTCATTCTTCATTGACCATTGATCCTTGTTCATTGTTCATCGTTCATTCTTCATTGCTGATTGATCCTTGTTCATTCTTCATCGTTCATTCGTCATTGATCATTGATCCTTGTTCATTCTTCATCGTTCATTCTTCATTGATCATTGATCCTTGTTCATTCTTCATCGTTCATTCTTCATTGATCATTAATCCTTGTTCATTCTTCATCGTTCATTCTTCATTGATCATTGATCCTTGTTCATTGTTCATCGTTCATTCGTCATTGATCATTGATCCTTGTTCATTCTTCATCGTTCATTCTTCATTGATCATTGATCCTTGTTCATTCTTCATCGTTCATTCGTCATTGACCATTTATCCTTGTTCATTCTTCATCGTTCATTTTTCATTGATCATTGATCCTTGTTCATTCTTCATCGTTCATTCTTCATTGATCATTGATCCTTGTTCATTCTTCATCGTTCATTCTTCATTGATCATTGATCCATGTTCATTCTTCATCGTTCATTCGTCATTGACCATTAATCCTTGTTCATTCTTCATCGTTAATTTTTCATTTTTCATTGATCCTTGTTCATTCTTCATCGTTCATTCTTCATTGATCATTAATCCTTGTTCATTCTTCATCGTTCATTCGTCATTGATCATTGATCCTTGTTCATTCTTCATCGTTCATTCTTCATTGATCATTGATCCTTGTTCATTCTAAATCGTTCATTCATCATTGAGCATTGATCTTTGTTCATTCTTCATCGTTCATTCGTCATTGACCATTAATCCTTGCTCATTCTTCATCGTTCATTCTTCATTGATCATTGATCCTTTTTCATTCTTCATCGTTCATTCGTCATTGATTATTGATCCTTGTTCATTCTTCATTGATCATTGATCCTTGTTCATTCTTCATCGTTCATTCTTCATTGATCATTGATCCGTGTTCATTCTTCATCGTTCCTTCGTCATTGACCATTAATCCTTGTTCATTCTTCATCGTTTATTCTTCATTGATCATTGATCCTAGTTCATTCTTCATCGTTCATTCTTCATTCTTCATTGATCCTTGCTCATTCTTCATCGTTCTTTCGTCATTGACCATTGATCCTTGTTCATTCTTCATCGTTCATTCTTCATTGATCATTGATCCTTGTTCATTCTTCATTGTTCATTCTTCATTGATTATTGATCCTTGTTCATTCTTAATCGTTCATTCGTCATTGACCATTAATCCTTGTTCATTCTTCATCGTTCATTCTTCATTAAGCATTGATCCTTGTTCATTCTTCATCGTTCATTCTTCATTGAGCATTGATCCTTGTTCATTCTTCGTCGTTCATTCGTTATTGACCATTGATCCTTGTTCATTCTTCATCGTTCATTCTTCATTGATCATTGATCCTTGTTCATTCTTCATCGTTCATTCTATATTGATCTTTGATCCTTGTTCATTCTTAATCGTCCATTCGTCATTGATCATTGATCCTTATTCATTCTTCATCGTTCATTCTTCATTGATCATTGACCTTGTTCATTCTTCAACGTTCATTCTTCATTGATCATTGATCCTTGTTCATTCTTCATCGTTCATTCGTCATTGATCATTCATCCTTGTTCATTCTTCATCGTTCATTCTTTATTGATCATTGATCCTTGTTCATTCTTCATCGTTCATTCGTCATTCACCATTGATCCTTGTTCATTCTTCATCGTTCATTCTTTATTGATCATTAATCCTTGTTCATTCTTCATCGTTCATTCTTCATTGATCATTGATCCTTGTTCATTCTTCATCGTTCATTCTTCATTGATCATTGATCCTTGTTCATTCTTCATCGTTCATTCGTCATTGACCATTGATCCTTGTTCATTCTTCATCGTTCATTCTTTATTGATCATTAATCCTTGTTCATTCTTCATCGTTCATTCTTCATTGATCATTGATCCTTGTTCATTCTTCAATTATCATTGATCCTTGTTCATTCTTCATCGTTCATTCTTCACTGATCATTGATCCTTGTTCATTCTTAATCGTTCATTCGTCATTGACCATTAATTCTTGTTCATTCTTCATCGTTCATTCTTCATTGAGCATTGATCCTTGTTCATTCTTCATCGTTCATTCTTCATTGATCATTGATCCTTGTTCATTCTTCGTCGTTCATTCGTCATTGACCATTAATCCTTGTTCATTCTTCATCGTTCATTCTTCATTGATCATTGATCCTTGTTCATTCTTCATCGTTCATTCTATATTGATCATTGTTCCTTGTTCATTCTTCATCGTCCATTCGTCATTGATCATTGATCCTTGTTCATTCTTCATCGTTCATTCTTCATTGATCATTGATCCTTGTTCATTCTTCATCGTTCATTCTTCATTGATCATTGACCTTGTTCATTCTTCAACGTTCATTCTTCATTGATCCTTGTTCATTCTTCATCGTTCATTCGTCATTGATCATTCATCCTTGTTCATTCTTCATCGTTCATTCTTTATTGATCATTGATCCTTGTTCATTCTTCATCGTTCATTCGTCATTCACCATTGATCCTTGTTCATTCTTCATCGTTCATTCTTTATTGATCATTAATCCTTGTTCATTCTTCATCGTTCATTCTTCATTGGTCATTGATCCTTGTTCATTCTTCATCGTTCATTCTTCATTGATCATTGACCTTGTTCATTCTTCAACGTTCATTCTTCATTGATCATTGATCCTTGTTCATTCTTCATCATTCATTGGTCATTGATCATTCATCCTTGTTCATTCTTCATCGTTCATTCTTCATTGATCATTGATCCTTGTTCATTCTTCATCGTTCATTCTTCATTGATCATTGATCCTTGTTCATTCTTCATCGTTCATTCTTCATTGATCATTGATCCTTGTTCATTCTTCATCGTTCATTCTTCATTGATCATTGATCCTTGTTCATTCTTCATCGTTCATTCGTCATTGACCGTTGATCCTTGTTCATTCTTCATCGTTTATTCTTTATTGATCATTAATCCTTGTTCATTCTTCATCGTTCATTCTTCATTGATCATTGATCCTTGTTCATTCTTCAATTATCATTGATCCTTGTTCATTCTTCATCGTTCATTCGTCATTGATCATTGATCCTTGTTCATTCTTCATCGTTCAATCTTCATTGATCCTTGTTCATTGTTCATCGTTCATTCGTTATTGACCATTAATCCTTGTTCATTCTTCATCGTTCATTCTTCATTGATCATTGATCCTTGTTCATTCTTCATCGTTCATTCTTCATTGATCATTGATCCTTGTTCATACTTCATCGTTCATTCATCATTGACGATTGATCCTTGTTCATTCTTCATCGTTCATTCTTCATTGATCATTGATCCTTGTTCATTCTTCATCGTTCATTCTTCATTGATCATTGATCCTTGTTCATTCTTCATCATTCATTCTTCATTGATCATTGATCCTTGATCATTCTTCATCGTTCATTCTTCATTGATCATTGATCCTTGTTCATTCTTCATCGTTCATTCTTCATTGATCATTGATCCTTGTTCATTCTTCATCGTTCATTCTTCATTGATCATTGATCCTTGTTCATTCTTCATCGTTCATTCGTCATTGACCATTTATCCTTGTTCATTCTTCATCGTTCATTCTTCATTGACCATTGATCCTTGTTCATTGTTCATCGTTCATTCTTCATTGCTGATTGATCCTTGTTCATTCTTCATCGTTCATTCGTCATTGATCATTGATCCTTGTTAATTCTTCTTCGTTCATTCTTCATTGATCATTGATCCTTGTTCATTCTTCATCGTTCATTCTTCATTGATGATTAATCCTTGTTCATTCTTCATCGTTCATTCTTCATTGATCATTGATCCTTGTTCATTCTTCATCTTTCATTCGTCATTGATCATTGATCCTTGTTCATTCTTCATCGTTCATTCTTCATTGATCATTGATCCTTGTTCATTCATCATCGTTCATTCGTCATTGAGCATTGATCCTTGTTCATTCTTCATCGTTCATTCTTCATTGATCATTGATCCTTGTTCATTCTTCATCGTTCATTCTTCATTGATCATTGATCCTTGTTCATTCTTCATCGTTCATTCTTCATTGATCATTGATCCTAGTTAATTCTTCATCGTTCATTCGTCATTGATCATTGATCCTTGTTCATTCTTCATCGTTCATTCTTCATTGATCATTGACCTTGTTCATTCTTCAACGTTCATTCTTCATTGATCATTGATCCTTGTTCATTCTTCATCGTTCATTCGTCATTGATCATTCATCCTTGTTCATTCTTCATCGTTCATTCTTTATTGATCATTGATCCTTGTTCATTCTTCATCGTTCATTCGTCATTCACCATTAATCCTTGTTCATTCTTCATCGTTCATTCTTTATTGATCATTAATCCTTGTTCATTCTTCATCGTTCATTCTTCATTGATCATTGATCCTTGTTCATTCTTCATCGTTCATTCTTCATTGATCATTGACCTTGTTCATTCTTCATTGATCATTGATCCTTGTTCATTCTTCATCATTCATTGGTCATTGATCATTCATCCTTGTTCATTCTTCATCGTTCATTCTTCATTGATCATTGATCCTTGTTCATTCTTCATCGTTCATTCTTCATTGATCATTGATCCTTGTTCATTCTTCATCGTTCATTCTTCATTGATCATTGATCCTTGTTCATTCTTCATCGTTCATTCTTCATTGATCATTGATCCTTGTTCATTCTTCATCGTTCATTCGTCATTGACCATTGATCCTTGTTCATTCTTCATCGTTCATTCTTTCTTGATCATTAATCCTTGTTCATTCTTCATCGTTCATTCTTCATTGATCATTGATCCTTGTTCATTCTTCAATTATCATTGATCCTTGTTCATTCTTCATCGTTCATTCGTCATTGATCATTGATCCTTGTTCATTCTTCATCGTTCAATCTTCATTGATCCTTGTTCATTGTTCATCGTTCATTCGTTATTGACCATTAATCCTTGTTCATTCTTCATCGTTCATTCTTCATTGATCATTGATCCTTGTTCATTCTTCATCGTTCATTCTTCATTGATCATTGATCCTTGTTCATACTTCATCGTTCATTCATCATTGACGATTGATCCTTGTTCATTCTTCATCGTTCATTCTTCATTGATCATTGATCCTTGTTCATTCTTCATCGTTCATTCTTCATTGATCATTGATCCTTGTTCATTCTTCATCATTCATTCTTCATTGATCATTGATCCTTGATCATTCTTCATCGTTCATTCTTCATTGATCATTGATCCTTGTTCATTCTTCATCGTTCATTCTTCATTGATCATTGATCCTTGTTCATTCTTCATCGTTCATTCTTCATTGATCATTGATCCTTGTTCATTCTTCATCGTTCATTCGTCATTGACCATTTATCCTTGTTCATTCTTCATCGTTCATTCTTCATTGACCATTGATCCTTGTTCATTGTTCATCGTTCATTCTTCATTGCTGATTGATCCTTGTTCATTCTTCATCGTTCATTCGTCATTGATCATTGATCCTTGTTCATTCTTCATCGTTCATTCTTCATTGATCATTGATCCTTATTCATTCTTCATCGTTCATTCTTCATTGATCATTAATCCTTGTTCATTCTTCATCGTTCATTCTTCATTGACTATTGATCCTTGTTCATTCTTCATCGTTCATTCGTCATTGATCATTGATCCTTGTTCATTCTTCATCGTTCATTCTTCATTTATCATTGATCCTTGTTCATTCTTCATCGTTCATTCGTCATTGACCATTTATCCTTGTTCATTCTTCATCGTTCATTCTTCATTGACCATTGATCCTTGTTCATTGTTCATCGTTCATTCGTCATTGCTGATTGATCCTTGTTCATTCTTCATCGTTCATTCGTCATTGATCATTGATCCTTGTTCATTCTTCATCGTTCATTCTTCATTGATCATTGATCCTTGTTCATTCTTCATCGTTCATTCTTCATTGATCATTAATCCTTGTTCATTCTTCATCGTTCATTCTTCATTGATCATAGACCTTGTTCATTCTTCAACGTTCATTCTTCATTGATCATTGATCCTTGTTCATTCTTCATCGTTCATTCGTCATTGATCATTCATCCTTGTTCATTCTTCATGGATCATTGATCCTTATTCATTCTTCATCGTTCATTCTTCATTGATCATTGATCCTTGTTCATTCCTCATCGTTCATTCGTCATTGACCATTGATCCTTGTTCATTCTTCATCGTTCATTCTTTATTGATCATTAATCCTTGTTCATTCTTCATCGTTCATTCTTCATTGATCATTGATCCTTGTTCATTCTTCAATTATCATTGATCCTTGTTCATTCTTCATCGTTCATTCGTCATTGATCATTGATCCTTGTTCATTCTTCATCGTTCAATCTTCATTGATCCTTGTTCATTGTTCATCGTTCATTCGTTATTGACCATTAATCCTTGTTCATTCTTCATCGTTCATTCTTCATTGATCATTGATCCTTGTTCATTCTTCATCGTTCATTCTTCATTGATCATTGATCCTTGTTCATACTTCATCGTTCATTCATCATTGATGATTGATCCTTGTTCATTCTTCATCGTTCATTCTTCATTGATCATTGATCCTTGTTCATTCTTCATCGTTCATTCTTCATTGATCATTGATCCTTGTTCATTCTTCATCATTCATTCTTCATTGATCATTGATCCTTGATCATTCTTCATCGTTCATTCTTCATTGATCATTGATCCTTGTTCATTCTTCATCGTTCATTCTTCATTGATCATTGATCCTTGTTCATTCTTCATCGTTCATTCTTCATTGATCATTGATCCTTGTTCATTCTTCATCGTTCATTCGTCATTGACCATTTATCCTTGTTCATTCTTCATCGTTCATTCTTCATTGACCATTGATCCTTGTTCATTGTTCATCGTTCATTCTTCATTGCTGATTGATCCTTGTTCATTCTTCATCGTTCATTCGTCATTGATCATTGATCCTTGTTAATTCTTCTTCGTTCATTCTTCATTGATCATTGATCCTTGTTCATTCTTCATCGTTCATTCTTCATTGATGATTAATCCTTGTTCATTCTTCATCGTTCATTCTTCATTGATCATTGATCCTTGTTCATTCTTCATCTTTCATTCGTCATTGATCATTGATCCTTGTTCATTCTTCATCGTTCATTCTTCATTGATCATTGATCCTTGTTCATTCATCATCGTTCATTCGTCATTGAGCATTGATCCTTGTTCATTCTTCATCGTTCATTCTTCATTGATCATTGATCCTTGTTCATTCTTCATCGTTCATTCTTCATTGATCATTGATCCTTGTTCATTCTTCATCGTTCATTCTTCATTGATCATTGATCCTAGTTAATTCTTCATCGTTCATTCGTCATTGATCATTGATCCTTGTTCATTCTTCATCGTTCATTCTTCATTGATCATTGACCTTGTTCATTCTTCAACGTTCATTCTTCATTGATCATTGATCCTTGTTCATTCTTCATCGTTCATTCGTCATTGATCATTCATCCTTGTTCATTCTTCATCGTTCATTCTTTATTGATCATTGATCCTTGTTCATTCTTCATCGTTCATTCGTCATTCACCATTGATCCTTGTTCATTCTTCATCGTTCATTCTTTATTGATCATTAATCCTTGTTCATTCTCCATCGTTCATTCTTCATTGATCATTGATCCTTGTTCATTCTTCATCGTTCATTCTTCATTGATCATTGACCTTGTTCATTCTTCATTGATCATTGATCCTTGTTCATTCTTCATCATTCATTGGTCATTGATCATTCATCCTTGTTCATTCTTCATCGTTCATTCTTCATTGATCATTGATCCTTGTTCATTCTTCATCGTTCATTCTTCATTGATCATTGATCCTTGTTCATTCTTCATCGTTCATTCTTCATTGATCATTGATCCTTGTTCATTCTTCATCGTTCATTCTTCATTGATCATTGATCCTTGTTCATTCTTCATCGTTCATTCGTCATTGACCATTGATCCTTGTTCATTCTTCATCGTTCATTCTTTATTGATCATTAATCCTTGTTCATTCTTCATCGTTCATTCTTCATTGATCATTGATCCTTGTTCATTCTTCAATTATCATTGATCCTTGTTCATTCTTCATCGTTCATTCGTCATTGATCATTGATCCTTGTTCATTCTTCATCGTTCAATCTTCATTGATCCTTGTTCATTGTTCATCGTTCATTCGTTATTGACCATTAATCCTTGTTCATTCTTCATCGTTCATTCTTCATTGATCATTGATCCTTGTTCATTCTTCATCGTTCATTCTTCATTGATCATTGATCCTTGTTCATACTTCATCGTTCATTCATCATTGACGATTGATCCTTGTTCATTCTTCATCGTTCATTCTTCATTGATCATTGATCCTTGTTCATTCTTCATCGTTCATTCTTCATTGATCATTGATCCTTGTTCATTCTTCATCATTCATTCTTCATTGATCATTGATCCTTGATCATTCTTCATCGTTCATTCTTCATTGATCATTGATCCTTGTTCATTCTTCATCGTTCATTCTTCATTGATCATTGATCCTTGTTCATTCTTCATCGTTCATTCTTCATTGATCATTGATCCTTGTTCATTCTTCATCGTTCATTCGTCATTGACCATTTATCCTTGTTCATTCTTCATCGTTCATTCTTCATTGACCATTGATCCTTGTTCATTGTTCATCGTTCATTCTTCATTGCTGATTGATCCTTGTTCATTCTTCATCGTTCATTCGTCATTGATCATTGATCCTTGTTCATTCTTCATCGTTCATTTTTCATTGATCATTGATCCTTGTTCATTCTTCATCGTTCATTCTTCATTGATCATTAATCCTTGTTCATTCTTCATCGTTCATTCTTCATTGACTATTGATCCTTGTTCATTCTTCATCGTTCATTCGTCATTGATCATTGATCCTTGTTCATTCTTCATCGTTCATTCTTCATTTATCATTGATCCTTGTTCATTCTTCATCGTTCATTCGTCATTGACCATTTATCCTTGTTCATTCTTCATCGTTCATTCTTCATTGACCATTGATCCTTGTTCATTGTTCATCGTTCATTCGTCATTGCTGATTGATCCTTGTTCATTCTTCATCGTTCATTCGTCATTGATCATTGATCCTTGTTCATTCTTCATCGTTCATTCTTCATTGATCATTGATCCTTGTTCATTCTTCATCGTTCATTCTTCATTGATCATTAATCCTTGTTCATTCTTCATCGTTCATTCTTCGTTGATCATAGACCTTGTTCATTCTTCAACGTTCATTCTTCATTGATCATTGATCCTTGTTCATTCTTCATCGTTCATTCGTCATTGATCATTCATCCTTGTTCATTCTTCATGGATCATTGATCCTTATTCATTCTTCATCGTTCATTCTTCATTGATCATTGATCCTTGTTCATTCTTCATCGTTCATTCTTCATTGATCATTGATCCTTGTTCATTCTTCATCGTTCATTCTTCATTAATCATTGATCCTTGTTCATTCTTCATCGTTCCTTCGTCATTGACCATTAATCCTTGTTCATTCTTCATCGTTTATTCTTCATTGATCATTGATCCTAGTTCATTCTTCATCGTTCATTCTTCATTCTTCATTGATCCTTGTTCATTCTTCATCGTTCTTTCGTCATTGACCATTGATCCTTGTTCATTCTTCATCGTTCATTCTTCATTGATCATTGATCCTTGTTCATTCTTCATCGTTCATTCTTCATTGATTATTGATCCTTGTTCATTCTTAATCGTTCATTCGTCATTGACCATTAATCCTTGTTCATTCTTCATCGTTCATTCTTCATTGAGCATTGATCCTTGTTCATTCTTCATCGTTCATTCTTCATTGAGCATTGATCCTTGTTCATTCTTCGTCGTTCATTCGTCATTAACCATTGATCCTTGTTCATTCTTCATCGTTCATTCTTCATTGATCATTGATCCTTGTTCATTCTTCATCGTTCATTCTATATTGATCTTTGATCCTTGTTCATTCTTAATCATCCATTCGTCATTGATCATTGATCCTTGTTCATTCTTCATCGTTCATTCTTCATTGATCATTGACCTTGTTCATTCTTCAACGTTCATTCTTCATTGATCATTGATCCTTGTTCATTCTTCATCGTTCATTCGTCATTGATCATTCATCCTTGTTCATTCTTCATCGTTCATTCTTTATTGATCAATTATCCTTGTTCATTCTTCATCGTTCATTCGTCATTCACCATTGATCCTTGTTCATTCTTCATCGTTCATTCTTTATTGATCATTAATCCTTGTTCATTCTTAATCGTTCATTCTTCATTGATCATTGATCCTTGTTCATTCTTCAATTATCATTGATCCTTGTTCATTCTTCATCGTTCATTCTTCATTGATCATTGATCCTTGTTCATTCTTAATCGTTCATTCGTCATTGACCATTAATTCTTGTTCATTCTTCATCGTTCATTCTTCATTGAGCATTGATCCTTGTTCATTCTTCATCGTTCAATCTTCATTGATCATTGATCCTTGTTCATTCTTCGTCGTTCATTCGTCATTGACCATTAATCCTTGTTCATTCTTCATCGTTCATTCTTCATTGATCATTGATCCTTGTTCATTCTTCATCGTTCATTCTATATTGATCATTGTTCCTTGTTCATTCTTCATCGTCCATTCGTCATTGATCATTGATCCTTGTTCATTCTTCATCGTTCATTCTTCATTGATCATTGATCCTTGTTCATTCTTCATCGTTCATTCGTCATTGATCATTCATCCTTGTTCATTCTTCATCGTTCATTCTTTATTGATCATTGATCCTTGTTCATTCTTCATCGTTCATTCGTCATTCACCATTGATCCTTGTTCATTCTTCATCGTTCATTCTTTATTGATCATTAATCCTTGTTCATTCTTCATCGTTCATTCTTCATTGATCATTGATCCTTGTTCATTCTTCATCGTTCATTCTTCATTGATCATTGACCTTGTTCATTCTTCATTGATCATTGATCCTTGTTCATTCTTCATCATTCATTGGTCATTGATCATTCATCCTTGTTCATTCTTCATCGTTCATTCTTCATTGATCATTGATCCTTGTTCATTCTTCATCGTTCATTCTTCATTGATCATTGATCCTTGTTCATTCTTCATCGTTCATTCTTCATTGATCATTGATCCTTGTTCATTCTTCATCGTTCATTCTTCATTGATGATTAATCCTTGTTCATTCTTCATCGTTCATTCTTCATTGATCATTGATCCTTGTTCATTCTTCATCTTTCATTCGTCATTGATCATTGATCCTTGTTCATTCTTCATCGTTCATTCTTCATTGATCATTGATCCTTGTTCATTCATCATCGTTCATTCGTCATTGAGCATTGATCCTTGTTCATTCTTCATCGTTCATTCTTCATTGATCATTGATCCTTGTTCATTCTTCATCGTTCATTCTTCATTGATCATTGATCCTTGTTCATTCTTCATCGTTCATTCTTCATTGATCATTGATCCTAGTTAATTCTTCATCGTTCATTCGTCATTGATCATTGATCCTTGTTCATTCTTCATCGTTCATTCTTCATTGATCATTGACCTTGTTCATTCTTCAACGTTCATTCTTCATTGATCATTGATCCTTGTTCATTCTTCATCGTTCATTCGTCATTGATCATTCATCCTTGTTCATTCTTCATCGTTCATTCTTTATTGATCATTGATCCTTGTTCATTCTTCATCGTTCATTCGTCATTCACCATTGATCCTTGTTCATTCTTCATCGTTCATTCTTTATTGATCATTAATCCTTGTTCATTCTTCATCGTTCATTCTTCATTAATCATTGATCCTTGTTCATTCTTCATCGTTCATTCTTCATTGATCATTGACCTTGTTCATTCTTCATTGATCATTGATCCTTGTTCATTCTTCATCATTCATTGGTCATTGATCATTCATCCTTGTTCATTCTTCATCGTTCATTCTTCATTGATCATTGATCCTTGTTCATTCTTCATCGTTCATTCTTCATTGATCATTGATCCTTGTTCATTCTTCATCGTTCATTCTTCATTGATCATTGATCCTTGTTCATTCTTCATCGTTCATTCTTCATTGATCATTGATCCTTGTTCATTCTTCATCGTTCATTCGTCATTGACCATTGATCCTTGTTCATTCTTCATCGTTCATTCTTTATTGATCATTAATCCTTGTTCATTCTTCATCGTTCATTCTTCATTGATCATTGATCCTTGTTCATTCTTCAATTATCATTGATCCTTGTTCATTCTTCATCGTTCATTCGTCATTGATCATTGATCCTTGTTCATTCTTCATCGTTCAATCTTCATTGATCCTTGTTCATTGTTCATCGTTCATTCGTTATTGACCATTAATCCTTGTTCATTCTTCATCGTTCATTCTTCATTGATCATTGATCCTTGTTCATTCTTCATCGTTCATTCTTCATTGATCATTGATCCTTGTTCATACTTCATCGTTCATTCATCATTGACGATTGATCCTTGTTCATTCTTCATCGTTCATTCTTCATTGATCATTGATCCTTGTTCATTCTTCATCGTTCATTCTTCATTGATCATTGATCCTTGTTCATTCTTCATCATTCATTCTTCATTGATCATTGATCCTTGATCATTCTTCATCGTTCATTCTTCATTGATCATTGATCCTTGTTCATTCTTCATCGTTCATTCTTCATTGATCATTGATCCTTGTTCATTCTTCATCGTTCATTCTTCATTGATCATTGATCCTTGTTCATTCTTCATCGTTCATTCGTCATTGACCATTTATCCTTGTTCATTCTTCATCGTTCATTCTTCATTGACCATTGATCCTTGTTCATTGTTCATCGTTCATTCTTCATTGCTGATTGATCCTTGTTCATTCTTCATCGTTCATTCGTCATTGATCATTGATCCTTGTTCATTCTTCATCGTTCATTTTTCATTGATCATTGATCCTTGTTCATTCTTCATCGTTCATTCTTCATTGATCATTAATCCTTGTTCATTCTTCATCGTTCATTCTTCATTGACTATTGATCCTTGTTCATTCTTCATCGTTCATTCGTCATTGATCATTGATCCTTGTTCATTCTTCATCGTTCATTCTTCATTTATCATTGATCCTTGTTCATTCTTCATCGTTCATTCGTCATTGACCATTTATCCTTGTTCATTCTTCATCGTTCATTCTTCATTGACCATTGATCCTTGTTCATTGTTCATCGTTCATTCGTCATTGCTGATTGATCCTTGTTCATTCTTCATCGTTCATTCGTCATTGATCATTGATCCTTGTTCATTCTTCATCGTTCATTCTTCATTGATCATTGATCCTTGTTCATTCTTCATCGTTCATTCTTCATTGATCATTAATCCTTGTTCATTCTTCATCGTTCATTCTTCATTGATCATAGACCTTGTTCATTCTTCAACGTTCATTCTTCATTGATCATTGATCCTTGTTCATTCTTCATCGTTCATTCGTCATTGATCATTCATCCTTGTTCATTCTTCATGGATCATTGATCCTTATTCATTCTTCATCGTTCATTCTTCATTGATCATTGATCCTTGTTCATTCTTCATCGTTCATTCTTCATTGATCATTGATCCTTGTTCATTCTTCATCGTTCATTCTTCATTAATCATTGATCCTTGTTCATTCTTCATCGTTCCTTCGTCATTGACCATTAATCCTTGTTCATTCTTCATCGTTTATTCTTCATTGATCATTGATCCTAGTTCATTCTTCATCGTTCATTCTTCATTCTTCATTGATCCTTGTTCATTCTTCATCGTTCTTTCGTCATTGACCATTGATCCTTGTTCATTCTTCATCGTTCATTCTTCATTGATCATTGATCCTTGTTCATTCTTCATCGTTCATTCTTCATTGATTATTGATCCTTGTTCATTCTTAATCGTTCATTCGTCATTGACCATTAATCCTTGTTCATTCTTCATCGTTCATTCTTCATTGAGCATTGATCCTTGTTCATTCTTCATCGTTCATTCTTCATTGAGCATTGATCCTTGTTCATTCTTCGTCGTTCATTCGTCATTAACCATTGATCCTTGTTCATTCTTCATCGTTCATTCTTCATTGATCATTGATCCTTGTTCATTCTTCATCGTTCATTCTATATTGATCTTTGATCCTTGTTCATTCTTAATCATCCATTCGTCATTGATCATTGATCCTTGTTCATTCTTCATCGTTCATTCTTCATTGATCATTGACCTTGTTCATTCTTCAACGTTCATTCTTCATTGATCATTGATCCTTGTTCATTCTTCATCGTTCATTCGTCATTGATCATTCATCCTTGTTCATTCTTCATCGTTCATTCTTTATTGATCAATTATCCTTGTTCATTCTTCATCGTTCATTCGTCATTCACCATTGATCCTTGTTCATTCTTCATCGTTCATTCTTTATTGATCATTAATCCTTGTTCATTCTTAATCGTTCATTCTTCATTGATCATTGATCCTTGTTCATTCTTCAATTATCATTGATCCTTGTTCATTCTTCATCGTTCATTCTTCATTGATCATTGATCCTTGTTCATTCTTAATCGTTCATTCGTCATTGACCATTAATTCTTGTTCATTCTTCATCGTTCATTCTTCATTGAGCATTGATCCTTGTTCATTCTTCATCGTTCAATCTTCATTGATCATTGATCCTTGTTCATTCTTCGTCGTTCATTCGTCATTGACCATTAATCCTTGTTCATTCTTCATCGTTCATTCTTCATTGATCATTGATCCTTGTTCATTCTTCATCGTTCATTCTATATTGATCATTGTTCCTTGTTCATTCTTCATCGTCCATTCGTCATTGATCATTGATCCTTGTTCATTCTTCATCGTTCATTCTTCATTGATCATTGATCCTTGTTCATTCTTCATCGTTCATTCTTCATTGATCATTGACCTTGTTCATTCTTCAACGTTCATTCTTCATTGATCATTGATCCTTGTTCATTCCTCATCGTTCATTCGTCATTGATTATTCATCCTTGTTCATTCTTCATCGTTCATTCTTCATTGATAATTCCTTGTTCATTCTTCATCGTTCATTCTTCATTGATCATTGATCCTTGTTCATTCTTCATCGTTCATTCTTCATTGATCATTGATCCTTGTTCATTCTTCATCGTTCATTCTTCATTGATCATTGATCCTTGTTCATTCTTCATCGTTCATTCGTCATTGACCATTGATCCTTGTTCATTCTTCATCGTTCATTCTTTATTGATCATTAATCCTTGTTCATTCTTCATCGTTCATTCTTCATTGATCATTGATCCTTGTTCATTCTTCAATTATCATTGATCCTTGTTCATTCTTCATCGTTCATTCGTCATTGATCATTGATCCTTGTTCATTCTTCATCGTTCATTGATCCTTGTTCATTCTTCATCGTTCAATCTTCATTGATCCTTGTTCATTGTTCATCGTTCATTCGTTATTGACCATTAATCCTTGTTCATTCTTCATCGTTCATTCTTCATTGATCATTGATCCTTGTTCATTCTTCATCGTTCATTCTTCATTCATCATTGATCCTTGTTCATACTTCATCGTTCATTCTTCATTGAGCATTGATCCTTGTTCATTCTTCATCGTTCATTCTTCATTGATCATTGATCCTTGTTCATTCTTCATCGTTCATTCTTCATTGATCATTGATCCTTGTTTATTCTTCATCATTCATTCTTCATTGATCATTGATCCTTGTTCATTCTTCATCGTTCATTCTTCATTGATCATTGATCCTTTTTCATTCTTCATCGTTCATTCTTCATTGATCATTGATCCTTGTTCATTCTTCATCGTTCATTCTTCATTGATCATTGATCCTTGTTCATTCTTCATCGTTCATTCGTCATTGACCATTTATCCTTGTTCATTCTGCATCGTTCATTCTTCATTGACCATTCATCCTTGTTCATTGTTCATCGTTCATTCTTCATTGCTGATTGATCCTTGTTCATTCTTCATCGTTCATTCGTCATTGATCATTGATCCTTGTTCATTCTTCATCGTTCATTCTTCATTGATCATTGATCCTTGTTCATTCTTCATCGTTCATTCTTCATTGATCATTAATCCTTGTTCATTCTTCATCGTTCATTCTTCATTGATCATTGATCCTTGTTCATTCTTCATCGTTCATTCGTCATTGATCATTGATCCTTGTTCATTCTTCATCGTTCATTCTTCATTGATCATTGATCCTTGTTCATTCTTCATCGTTCATTCGTCATTGACCATTTATCCTTGTTCATTCTTCATCGTTCATTCTTCATTGACCATTGATCCTTGTTCATTGTTCATCGTTCATTCTTCGTTGCTGATTGATCCTTGTTCATTCTTCATCGTTCATTCGTCATTGATCATTGATCCTTGTTCATTCTTCATCGTTCATTCGTCATTGATCATTCATCCTTGTTCATTCTTCATTGATCATTGATCCTTATTCATTCTTCATCGTTCATTCTTCATTGATCATTGATCCTTGTTCATTCTTCATCGTTCATTCTTCATTGATCATTGATCCTTGTTCATTCTTCATCGTTCATTCTTCATTAATCATTGATCGTTGTTCATTCTTCATCGTTCCTTCGTCATTGACCATTAATCCTTGTTCATTCTTCATCGTTTATTCTTCATTGATCATTGATCCTAGTTCATTCTTCATCGTTCATTCTTCATTCTTCATTGATCCTTGTTCATTCTTCATCGTTCTTTCGTCATTGACCATTGATCCTTGTTCATTCTTCATCGTTCATTCTTCATTGATCATTGATCCTTGTTCATTCTTCATCGTTCATTCTTCATTGATTATTGATCCTTGTTCATTCTTAATCGTTCATTCGTCATTGACCATTAATCCTTGTTCATTCTTCATTGAGCATTGATCCTTGTTCATTCTTCATCGTTCATTCTTCATTGAGCATTGATCCTTGTTCATTCTTCGTCGTTCATTCGTCATTGACCATTGATCCTTGTTCATTCTTCATCGTTCATTCTTCATTGATCATTGATCCTTGTTCATTCTTCATCGTTCATTCTGTATTGATCTTTGATCCTTGTTCATTCTTAATCGTCCATTCGTCATTGATCATTGATCCTTGTTCATTCTTCAATGTTCATTCTTCATTGATCATTGATCCTTGTTCATTCTTCATCGTTCATTCGTCATTGATCATTCATCCTTGTTCATTCTTCATCGTTCATTCTTTATTGATCATTGATCCTTGTTCATTCTTCATCGTTCATTCGTCATTCACCATTGATCCTTGTTCATTCTTCATCGTTCATTCTTTATTGATCATTAATCCTTGTTCATTCTTAATCGTTCATTCTTCATTGATCATTGATCCTTGTTCATTCTTCAATTATCATTGATCCTTGTTCATTCTTCATCGTTCATTCTTCATTGATCATTGATCCTTGTTCATTCTTAATCGTTCATTCGTCATTGACCATTAATTCTTGTTCATTCTTCATCGTTCATTCTTCATTGAGCATTGATCCTTGTTCATTCTTCATCGTTCATTCTTCATTGATCATTGATCCTTGTTCATTCTTCGTCGTTCATTCGTCATTGACCATTAATCCTTGTTCATTCTTCATCGTTCATTCTTCATTGATCATTGATCCTTGTTCATTCTTCATCGTTCATTCTATATTGATCATTGTTCCTTGTTCATTCTTCATCGTCCATTCGTCATTGATCATTGATCCTTGTTCATTCTTCATCGTTCATTCTTCATTGATCATTGATCCTTGTTCATTCTTCATCGTTCATTCTTCATTGATCATTGACCTTGTTCATTCTTCAACGTTCATTCTTCATTGATCATTGATCCTTGTTCATTCTTCATCGTTCATTCGTCATTGATCATTCATCCTTGTTCATTCTTCATCGTTCATTCTTCATTGATAATTCCTTGTTCATTCTTCATCGTTCATTCTTCATTGATCATTGATCCTTGTTCATTCTTCATCGTTCATTCTTCATTGATCATTGATCCTTGTTCATTCTTCATCGTTCATTCTTCATTGATCATTGATCCTTGTTCATTCTTCATCGTTCATTCGTCATTAACCATTGATCCTTGTTCATTCTTCATCGTTCATTCTTTATTGATCATTAATCCTTGTTCATTCTTCATCGTTCATTCTTCATTGATCATTGATCCTTGTTCATTCTTCATCGTTCATTCGTCATTGATCATTGATCCTTGTTCATTCTTCATCGTTCATTGATCCTTGTTCATTCTTCATCGTTCAATCTTCATTGATCCTTGTTCATTGTTCATCGTTCATTCGTTATTGACCATTAATCCTTGTTCATTCTTCATCGTTCATTCTTCATTGATCATTGATCCTTGTTCATTCTTCATCGTTCATTCTTCATTGATCATTGATCCTTGTTCATACTTCATCGTTCATTCATCATTGACGATTGATCCTTGTTCATTCTTCATCGTTCATTCTTCATTGATCATTGATCCTTGTTCATTCTTCATTGATCATTGATCCTTGTTCATTCTTCATCATTCATTCTTCATTGATCATTGATTCTTGATCATTCTTCATCGTTCATTCTTCATTGATCATTGATCCTTGTTCATTCTTCATCGTTCATTCTTCATTGATCATTGATCCTTGTTCATTCTTCATCGTTCATTCTTCATTGATCATTGATCCTTGTTCATTCTTCATCGTTCATTCGTCAATGACCATTTATCCTTGTTCATTCTGCATCGTTCATTCTTCATTGACCATTGATCCTTGGTCATTGTTCATCGTTCATTCTTCATTGCTGATTGATCCTTGTTCATTCTTCATCGTTCATTCGTCATTGATCATTGATCCTTGTTCATTCTTCATCGTTCATTCTTCATTGATCATTGATCCTTGTTCATTCTTCATCGTTCATTCTTCATTGATCATTGATCCTTGTTCATACTTCATCGTTCAGTCATCATTGACGATTGATCCTTGTTCATTCTTCATCGTTCATTCTTCATTGATCATTGATCCTTGTTCATTCTTCATCGTTCATTCTTCATTGATCATTGATCCTTGTTCATTCTTCATCATTCATTCTTCATTGATCATTGATTCTTGTTCATTCTTCATCGTTCATTCTTCATTGATCATTGATCCTTGTTCATTCTTCATCGTTCATTTTTCATTGATCATTGATCCTTGTTCATTCTTCATCGTTCATTCTTCATTGATCATTGATCCTTGTTCATTCTTCATCGTTCATTCGTCAATGACCATTTATCCTTGTTCATTCTGCATCGTTCATTCTTCATTGACCATTGATCCTTGGTCATTGTTCATCGTTCATTCTTCATTGCTGATTGATCCTTGTTCATTCTTCATCGTTCATTCGTCATTGATCATTGATCCTTGTTCATTCTTCATCGTTCATTCTTCATTGATCATTGATCCTTGTTCATTCTTCATCGTTCATTCTTCATTGATCATTCATCCTTGTTCATTCTTCATCGTTCATTCTTCATTGATCATTGATCCTTGTTCATTCTTCATCGTTCATTCGTCATTGATCATTGATCCTTGTTCATTCTTCATCGTTCATTCTTCATTGATCATTGATCCTTGTTCATTCTTCATCATTCATTCGTCATTGACCATTTATCCTTGTTCATTCTTCATCGTTCATTCTTCATTGACCATTGATCCTTGTTCATTGTTCATCGTTCATTCTTCATTGCTGATTGATCCTTGTTCATTCTTCATCGTTCATTCGTCATTGATCATTGATCCTTGTTCATTCTTCATCGTTCATTCTTCATTGATCATTGATCCTTGTTCATTCTTCATCGTTTATTCTTCATTGATCATAAATCCTTGTTCATTCTTCATCGTTCATTCTTCATTGATCATTGATCCTTGTTCATTCTTCATCGTTCATTCGTCATTGATCATTCATCCTTGTTCATTCTTCATTGATCATTGATCCTTATTCATTCTTCATCGTTCATTCTTCATTCATCATTGATCCTTGTTCATTCTTCATCGTTCATTCTTCATTGATCATTGATCCTTGTTCATTCTTTATCGTTCATTCTTCATTGATCATTGATACTTTTTCATTCTTCATCGTTCATTCTTCATTGATCATTGATCCTTGTTCATTCTTCATCGTTCATTCGTCATTGATCATTGATCCTTGTTCATTCTTCATCGTTCATTCTTCATTGATCATTGATCCTTGTTCATTCTTCATCGTTCATTCGTCATTGAGCATTAATCCTTGTTCATTCTTCATCGTTCATTCTTCATTGATCATTGATCCTTGTTCATTCTTCATCGTTCATTCTTCATTGATCATTAATCCTTGTTCATTCTTCATCGTTCATTCTTCATTGATCATTGATCCTTGTTCATTCTTCATCGTTCATTCGTCATTGATCATTGATCCTTGTTCATTTTTCATCGTTCATTCTTCATTGATCATTGATCCTTGTTCATTCTAAATCGTTCATTCTTCATTGATCATTGATCCTTGTTCATTCTAAGTCGTTCATTCTTCATTGATCATTGATCCTTGTTCATTCTTCATCGTTCATTCGTCATTGACCATTAATCCTTGGTCATTCTTCATCGTTCATTCTTCATTGAGCATTGATCCTTGTTCATTCTTCATCGTTCATTCGTCATTGATCATTGATCCTTGTTCATTCTTCATCGTTCATTCTTCATTGATCATTGATCCTTGTTCATTATTCATCGTTCATTCTTCATTGATCATTGATCCTTGTTCATTCTTCATCGTTCATTCGTCATTGAGCATTAATCCTTGTTCATTCTTCATCGTTCATTCTTCATTGATCATTGATCCTTGTTCATTCTTCATCGTTCATTCTTCATTGATCATTGACCTT
Organism: Amaranthus tricolor; assembly: GCF_026212465.1. NCBI lineage: Eukaryota > Viridiplantae > Streptophyta > Magnoliopsida > Caryophyllales > Amaranthaceae > Amaranthus > Amaranthus tricolor. The sequence goes on from NC_080060.1 coordinate 24,800,911, forward strand.
GTTCATTCTTCATCGTTCATTCGTCATTGATCATTGATCCTTGTTCATTCTTCATCGTTCATTCGTCATTGATCATTGATCCTTGTTCATTCTTCATCGTTCATTCTTCATTGATCATTGATCCTCGTTCATTATTCATCGTTCATTCTTCATTGACCATTGATCCTTGTTCATTGTTCATCGTTCATTCTTCATTGCTGATTGATCCTTGTTCATTCTTCATCGTTCATTCGTCATTGATCATTGATCCTTGTTCATTCTTCATCGTTCATTCTTCATTGATCATTGATCCTTGTTCATTCTTCATCGTTCATTCTTCATTGATCATTGATCCTTGTTCATTCTTCATCGTTCATTCGTCATTGACGATTGATCCTTGTTCATTCTTCATCGTTCATTCTTCATTGATCATTGATCCTTGTTCATTCTTCATCATTCATTCTTCATTGATCATTGAACCTTGTTCATTCTTCATCGTTCATTCTTCATTGATCATTGATCCTTGTTCATTCTTCATCGTTCATTCTTCATTGATCATTGATCCTTGTTCATTCTTCATCGTTCATTCTTCATTGATCATTGATCCTTGTTCATTCTTCATCGTTCATTCGTCATTGACCATTTATCCTTGTTCATTCTTCATCGTTCATTCTTCATTGACCATTGATCCTTGTTCATTGTTCATCGTTCATTCTTCATTGCTGATTGATCCTTGTTCAGTCTTCATCGTTCATTCGTCATTGATCATTGATCCTTGTTCATTCTTCATCGTTCATTCTTCATTGATCATTGATCCTTGTTCATTCTTCATCGTTCATTCGTCATTGACCATTTATCCTTGTTCATTCTTCATCGTTCATTCTTTATTGATCATTAATCCTTGTTCATTCTTCATCGTTCATTCTTCATTGATCATTGATCCTTGTTCATTCTTCAATGATCATTGATCCTTGTTCATTCTTCATCGTTCATTCGTCATTGATCATTGATCCTTGTTCATTCTTCATCGTTCATTCTTTAATTATCATTGATCCTTGTTCATTCTTCATCGTTCATTCGTCATTGATCATTGATCCTTGTTCATTCTTCATCGTTCATTCTTCATTGATCATTGATCCTTGTTCATTCTTCATCGTTCGTTCGTCATTGAGCATTAATCCTTGTTCATTCTTCATCGTTCATTCTTCATTGATCATTGATCCTTGTTCATTCTTCATCGTTCATTCTTCATTGATCATTAATCCTTGTTCATTCTTCATCGTTCATTCTTCATTGATCATTGATCCTTATTCATTCTTCATCGTTCATTCGTCATTGATGATTGATCCTTGTTCATTCTTCATCGTTCATTCTTCATTGATCATTGATCCTTGTTCATTCTAAATCGTTCATTCTTCATTGATCATTGATCCTTGTTCATTCTAAGTCGTTCATTCTTCATTGATCATTGATCCTTGTTCATTCTTCATCGTTCATTCGTCATTGACCATTTATCCTTGTTCATTCTTCATCGTTCATTCTTCATTGACCATTGATCCTTGTTCATTGTTCATCGTTCATTCTTCATTGCTGATTGATCCTTGTTCATTCTTCATCGTTCATTCGTCATTGATCATTGATCCTTGTTCATTCTTCATCGTTCATTTTTCATTGATCATTGATCCTTGTTCATTCTTCATCGTTCATTCTTCATTGATCATTAATCCTTGTTCATTCTTCATCGTTCATTCTTCATTGACTATTGATCCTTGTTCATTCTTCATCGTTCATTCGTCATTGATCATTGATCCTTGTTCATTCTTCATCGTTCATTCTTCATTTATCATTGATCCTTGTTCATTCTTCATCGTTCATTCGTCATTGACCATTTATCCTTGTTCATTCTTCATCGTTCATTCTTCATTGACCATTGATCCTTGTTCATTGTTCATCGTTCATTCGTCATTGCTGATTGATCCTTGTTCATTCTTCATCGTTCATTCGTCATTGATCATTGATCCTTGTTCATTCTTCATCGTTCATTCTTCATTGATCATTGATCCTTGTTCATTCTTCATCGTTCATTCTTCATTGATCATTAATCCTTGTTCATTCTTCATCGTTCATTCTTCATTGATCATAGACCTTGTTCATTCTTCAACGTTCATTCTTCATTGATCATTGATCCTTGTTCATTCTTCATCGTTCATTCGTCATTGATTATTCATCCTTGTTCATTCTTCATGGATCATTGATCCTTATTCATTCTTCATCGTTCATTCTTCATTGATCATTGATCCTTGTTCATTCTTCATCGTTCATTCTTCATTGATCATTGATCCTTGTTCATTCTTCATCGTTCATTCTTCATTAATCATTGATCCTTGTTCATTCTTCATCGTTCCTTCGTCATTGACCATTAATCCTTGTTCATTCTTCATCGTTTATTCTTCATTGATCATTGATCCTAGTTCATTCTTCATCGTTCATTCTTCATTCTTCATTGATCCTTGTTCATTCTTCATCGTTCTTTCGTCATTGACCATTGATCCTTGTTCATTCTTCATCGTTCATTCTTCATTGATCATTGATCCTTGTTCATTCTTCATCGTTCATTCTTCATTGATTATTGATCCTTGTTCATTCTTAATCGTTCATTCGTCATTGACCATTAATCCTTGTTCATTCTTCATCGTTCATTCTTCATTGAGCATTGATCCTTGTTCATTCTTCATCGTTCATTCTTCATTGAGCATTGATCCTTGTTCATTCTTCGTCGTTCATTCGTCATTAACCATTGATCCTTGTTCATTCTTCATCGTTCATTCTTCATTGATCATTGATCCTTGTTCATTCTTCATCGTTCATTCTATATTGATCTTTGATCCTTGTTCATTCTTAATCATCCATTCGTCATTGATCATTGATCCTTGTTCATTCTTCATCGTTCATTCTTCATTGATCATTGACCTTGTTCATTCTTCATCGTTCATTCGTCAACAACCATTTATCCTTGTTCATTCTTCATTGATCATTGATTCTTGTTCATTCTTCATCATTCATTCTTCATTGATCATTGATTCTTGTTCATTCTTCATCGTTCATTCTTCATTGATCATTGATCCTTGTTCATTCTTCATCGTTCATTCTTCATTGATCATTGATCCTTGTTCATTCTTCATCGTTCATTCTTCATTGATCATTGATCCTTGTTCATTCTTCATCGTTCATTCGTCAATGACCATTTATCCTTGTTCATTCTGCATCGTTCATTCTTCATTGACCATTGATCCTTGGTCATTGTTCATCGTTCATTCTTCATTGCTGATTGATCCTTGTTCATTCTTCATCGTTCATTCGTCATTGATCATTGATCCTTGTTCATTCTTCATCGTTCATTCTTCATTGATCATTGATCCTTGTTCATTCTTCATCGTTCATTCTTCATTGATCATTGATCCTTGTTCATACTTCATCGTTCAGTCATCATTGACGATTGATCCTTGTTCATTCTTCATCGTTCATTCTTCATTGATCATTGATCCTTGTTCATTCTTCATCGTTCATTCTTCATTGATCATTGATCCTTGTTCATTCTTCATCATTCATTCTTCATTGATCATTGATTCTTGTTCATTCTTCATCGTTCATTCTTCATTGATCATTGATCCTTGTTCATTCTTCATCGTTCATTTTTCATTGATCATTGATCCTTGTTCATTCTTCATCGTTCATTCTTCATTGATCATTGATCCTTGTTCATTCTTCATCGTTCATTCGTCAATGACCATTTATCCTTGTTCATTCTGCATCGTTCATTCTTCATTGACCATTGATCCTTGGTCATTGTTCATCGTTCATTCTTCATTGCTGATTGATCCTTGTTCATTCTTCATCGTTCATTCGTCATTGATCATTGATCCTTGTTCATTCTTCATCGTTCATTCTTCATTGATCATTGATCCTTGTTCATTCTTCATCGTTCATTCTTCATTGATCATTCATCCTTGTTCATTCTTCATCGTTCATTCTTCATTGATCATTGATCCTTGTTCATTCTTCATCGTTCATTCGTCATTGATCATTGATCCTTGTTCATTCTTCATCGTTCATTCTTCATTGATCATTGATCCTTGTTCATTCTTCATCGTTCATTCGTCATTGACCATTTATCCTTGTTCATTCTTCATCGTTCATTCTTCATTGACCATTGATCCTTGTTCATTGTTCATCGTTCATTCTTCATTGCTGATTGATCCTTGTTCATTCTTCATCGTTCATTCGTCATTGATCATTGATCCTTGTTCATTCTTCATCGTTCATTCTTCATTGATCATTGATCCTTGTTCATTCTTCATCGTTTATTCTTCATTGATCATAAATCCTTGTTCATTCTTCATCGTTCATTCTTCATTGATCATTGATCCTTGTTCATTCTTCATCGTTCATTCGTCATTGATCATTCATCCTTGTTCATTCTTCATTGATCATTGATCCTTATTCATTCTTCATCGTTCATTCTTCATTCATCATTGATCCTTGTTCATTCTTCATCGTTCATTCTTCATTGATCATTGATCCTTGTTCATTCTTTATCGTTCATTCTTCATTGATCATTGATACTTTTTCATTCTTCATCGTTCATTCTTCATTGATCATTGATCCTTGTTCATTCTTCATCGTTCATTCGTCATTGATCATTGATCCTTGTTCATTCTTCATCGTTCATTCTTCATTGATCATTGATCCTTGTTCATTCTTCATCGTTCATTCGTCATTGACCATTAATCCTTGTTCATTCTTCATCGTTCATTCTTCATTGAGCATTGATCCTTGTTCATTCTTCATCGTTCATTCTTCATTGAGCATTGATCCTTGTTCATTCTTCGTCGTTCATTCGTCATTAACCATTGATCCTTGTTCATTCTTCATCGTTCATTCTTCATTGATCATTGATCCTTGTTCATTCTTCATCGTTCATTCTATATTGATCTTTGATCCTTGTTCATTCTTAATCATCCATTCGTCATTGATCATTGATCCTTGTTCATTCTTCATCGTTCATTCTTCATTGATCATTGACCTTGTTCATTCTTCATCGTTCATTCGTCAACAACCATTTATCCTTGTTCATTCTTCATTGATCATTGATTCTTGTTCATTCTTCATCATTCATTCTTCATTGATCATTGATTCTTGTTCATTCTTCATCGTTCATTCTTCATTGATCATTGATCCTTGTTCATTCTTCATCGTTCATTCTTCATTGATCATTGATCCTTGTTCATTCTTCATCGTTCATTCTTCATTGATCATTGATCCTTGTTCATTCTTCATCGTTCATTCGTCAATGACCATTTATCCTTGTTCATTCTGCATCGTTCATTCTTCATTGACCATTGATCCTTGGTCATTGTTCATCGTTCATTCTTCATTGCTGATTGATCCTTGTTCATTCTTCATCGTTCATTCGTCATTGATCATTGATCCTTGTTCATTCTTCATCGTTCATTCTTCATTGATCATTGATCCTGGTTCATTCTTCATCGTTCATTCTTCATTGATCATTGATCCTTGTTCATACTTCATCGTTCAGTCATCATTGACGATTGATCCTTGTTCATTCTTCATCGTTCATTCTTCATTGATCATTGATCCTTGTTCATTCTTCATCGTTCATTCTTCATTGATCATTGATCCTTGTTCATTCTTCATCATTCATTCTTCATTGATCATTGATTCTTGTTCATTCTTCATCGTTCATTCTTCATTGATCATTGATCCTTGTTCATTCTTCATCGTTCATTTTTCATTGATCATTGATCCTTGTTCATTCTTCATCGTTCATTCTTCATTGATCATTGATCCTTGTTCATTCTTCATCGTTCATTCGTCAATGACCATTTATCCTTGTTCATTCTGCATCGTTCATTCTTCATTGACCATTGATCCTTGGTCATTGTTCATCGTTCATTCTTCATTGCTGATTGATCCTTGTTCATTCTTCATCGTTCATTCGTCATTGATCATTGATCCTTGTTCATTCTTCATCGTTCATTCTTCATTGATCATTGATCCTTGTTCATTCTTCATCGTTCATTCTTCATTGATCATTCATCCTTGTTCATTCTTCATCGTTCATTCTTCATTGATCATTGATCCTTGTTCATTCTTCATCGTTCATTCGTCATTGATCATTGATCCTTGTTCATTCTTCATCGTTCATTCTTCATTGATCATTGATCCTTGTTCATTCTTCATCGTTCATTCGTCATTGACCATTTATCCTTGTTCATTCTTCATCGTTCATTCTTCATTGACCATTGATCCTTGTTCATTGTTCATCGTTCATTCTTCATTGCTGATTGATCCTTGTTCATTCTTCATCGTTCATTCGTCATTGATCATTGATCCTTGTTCATTCTTCATCGTTCATTCTTCATTGATCATTGATCCTTGTTCATTCTTCATCGTTTATTCTTCATTGATCATAAATCCTTGTTCATTCTTCATCGTTCATTCTTCATTGATCATTGATCCTTGTTCATTCTTCATCGTTCATTCGTCATTGATCATTCATCCTTGTTCATTCTTCATTGATCATTGATCCTTATTCATTCTTCATCGTTCATTCTTCATTCATCATTGATCCTTGTTGATTCTTCATCGTTCATTCTTCATTGATCATTGATCCTTGTTCATTCTTTATCGTTCATTCTTCATTGATCATTGATACTTTTTCATTCTTCATCGTTCATTCTTCATTGATCATTGATCCTTGTTCATTCTTCATCGTTCATTCGTCATTGATCATTGATCCTTGTTCATTCTTCATCGTTCATTCTTCATTGATCATTGATCCTTGTTCATTCTTCATCGTTCATTCGTCATTGAGCATTAATCCTTGTTCATTCTTCATCGTTCATTCTTCATTGATCATTGATCCTTGTTCATTCTTCATCGTTCATTCTTCATTGATCATTAATCCTTGTTCATTCTTCATCGTTCATTCTTCATTGATCATTGATCCTTGTTCATTCTTCATCGTTCATTCGTCATTGATCATTGATCCTTGTTCATTTTTCATCGTTCATTCTTCATTGATCATTGATCCTTGTTCATTCTAAATCGTTCATTCTTCATTGATCATTGATCCTTGTTCATTCTAAGTCGTTCATTCTTCATTGATCATTGATCCTTGTTCATTCTTCATCGTTCATTCGTCATTGACCATTAATCCTTGGTCATTCTTCATCGTTCATTCTTCATTGAGCATTGATCCTTGTTCATTCTTCATCGTTCATTCGTCATTGATCATTGATCCTTGTTCATTCTTCATCGTTCATTCTTCATTGATCATTGATCCTTGTTCATTATTCATCGTTCATTCTTCATTGATCATTGATCCTTGTTCATTCTTCATCGTTCATTCGTCATTGAGCATTAATCCTTGTTCATTCTTCATCGTTCATTCTTCATTGATCATTGATCCTTGTTCATTCTTCATCGTTCATTCTTCATTGATCATTGACCTTGTTCATTCTTCATCGTTCATTCGTCATTGATCATTGATCCTTGTTCATTCTTCATCGTTCATTCGTCATTGATCATTGATCCTTGTTCATTCTTCATCGTTCATTCTTCATTGATCATTGATCCTCGTTCATTATTCATCGTTCATTCTTCATTGACCATTGATCCTTGTTCATTGTTCATCGTTCATTCTTCATTGCTGATTGATCCTTGTTCATTCTTCATCGTTCATTCGTCATTGATCATTGATCCTTGTTCATTCTTCATCGTTCATTCTTCATTGATCATTGATCCTTGTTCATTCTTCATCGTTCATTCTTCATTGATCATTGATCCTTGTTCATTCTTCATCGTTCATTCGTCATTGACGATTGATCCTTGTTCATTCTTCATCGTTCATTCTTCATTGATCATTGATCCTTGTTCATTCTTCATCGTTTATTCTTCATTGATCATTGATCCTTGTTCATTCTTCATCATTCATTCTTCATTGATCATTGAACCTTGTTCATTCTTCATCGTTCATTCTTCATTGATCATTGATCCTTGTTCATTCTTCATCGTTCATTCTTCATTGATCATTGATCCTTGTTCATTCTTCATCGTTCATTCTTCATTGATCATTGATCCTTGTTCATTCTTCATCGTTCATTCGTCATTGACCATTTATCCTTGTTCATTCTTCATCGTTCATTCTTCATTGACCATTGATCCTTGTTCATTGTTCATCGTTCATTCTTCATTGCTGATTGATCCTTGTTCAGTCTTCATCGTTCATTCGTCATTGATCATTGATCCTTGTTCATTCTTCATCGTTCATTCTTCATTGATCATTGATCCTTGTTCATTCTTCATCGTTCATTCGTCATTGACCATTTATCCTTGTTCATTCTTCATCGTTCATTCTTTATTGATCATTAATCCTTGTTCATTCTTCATCGTTCATTCGTCATTGATCATTGATCCTTGTTCATTCTTCATCGTTCATTCTTCATTGATCATTGATCCTTGTTCATTCTTCATCGTTCGTTCGTCATTGAGCATTAATCCTTGTTCATTCTTCATCGTTCATTCTTCATTGATCATTGATCCTTGTTCATTCTTCATCGTTCATTCTTCATTGATCATTAATCCTTGTTCATTCTTCATCGTTCATTCTTCATTGATCATTGATCCTTATTCATTCTTCATCGTTCATTCGTCATTGATGATTGATCCTTGTTCATTCTTCATCGTTCATTCTTCATTGATCATTGATCCTTGTTCATTCTAAATCGTTCATTCTTCATTGATCATTGATCCTTGTTCATTCTAAGTCGTTCATTCTTCATTGATCATTGATCCTTGTTCATTCTTCATCGTTCATTCGTCATTGACCATTTATCCTTGTTCATTCTTCATCGTTCATTCTTCATTGACCATTGATCCTTGTTCATTGTTCATCGTTCATTCTTCATTGCTGATTGATCCTTGTTCATTCTTCATCGTTCATTCGTCATTGATCATTGATCCTTGTTCATTCTTCATCGTTCATTCTTCATTGATCATTGATCCTTGTTCATTCTTCATCGTTCATTCTTCATTGATCATTAATCCTTGTTCATTCTTCATCGTTCATTCTTCATTGATCATTGACCTTGTTCATTCTTCATCGTTCATTCGTCATTGATCATTGATCCTTGTTCATTCTTCATCGTTCATTCGTCATTGATCATTGATCCTTGTTCATTCTTCATCGTTCATTCTTCATTGATCATTGATCCTCGTTCATTATTCATCGTTCATTCTTCATTGACCATTGATCCTTGTTCATTGTTCATCGTTCATTCTTCATTGCTGATTGATCCTTGTTCATTCTTCATCGTTCATTCGTCATTGATCATTGATCCTTGTTCATTCTTCATCGTTCATTCTTCATTGATCATTGATCCTTGTTCATTCTTCATCGTTCATTCTTCATTGATCATTGATCCTTGTTCATTCTTCATCGTTCATTCGTCATTGACGATTGATCCTTGTTCATTCTTCATCGTTCATTCTTCATTGATCATTGATCCTTGTTCATTCTTCATCGTTTATTCTTCATTGATCATTGATCCTTGTTCATTCTTCATCATTCATTCTTCATTGATCATTGAACCTTGTTCATTCTTCATCGTTCATTCTTCATTGATCATTGATCCTTGTTCATTCTTCATCGTTCATTCTTCATTGATCATTGATCCTTGTTCATTCTTCATCGTTCATTCTTCATTGATCATTGATCCTTGTTCATTCTTCATCGTTCATTCGTCATTGACCATTTATCCTTGTTCATTCTTCATCGTTCATTCTTCATTGACCATTGATCCTTGTTCATTGTTCATCGTTCATTCTTCATTGCTGATTGATCCTTGTTCATTCTTCATCGTTCATTCGTCATTGATCATTGATCCTTGTTCATTCTTCATCGTTCATTCTTCATTGATCATTGATCCTTGTTCATTCTTCATCGTTCATTCGTCATTGACCATTTATCCTTGTTCATTCTTCATCGTTCATTCTTTATTGATCATTAATCCTTGTTCATTCTTCATCGTTCATTCTTCATTGATCATTGATCCTTGTTCATTCTTCAATTATCATTGATCCTTGTTCATTCTTCATCGTTCATTCGTCATTGATCATTGATCCTTGTTCATTCTTCATCGTTCATTCTTTAATTATCATTGATCCTTGTTCATTCTTCATCGTTCATTCGTCATTGATCATTGATCCTTGTTCATTCTTCATCGTTCATTCTTCATTGATCATTGATCCTTGTTCATTCTTCATCGTTCGTTCGTCATTGAGCATTAATCCTTGTTCATTCTTCATCGTTCATTCTTCATTGATCATTGATCCTTGTTCATTCTTCATCGTTCATTCTTCATTGATCATTAATCCTTGTTCATTCCTCATCGTTCATTCTTCATTGATCATTGATCCTTATTCATTCTTCATCGTTCATTCGTCATTGATCATTGATCCTTGTTCATTCTTCATTAATCATTGATCCTTGTTCATTCTAAATCGTTCATTCTTCATTGATCATTGATCCTTGTTCATTCTAAGTCGTTCATTCTTCATTGATCATTGATCCTTGTTCATTCTTCATCGTTCATTCGTCATTGACCATTAATCCTTGGTCATTCTTCATCGTTCATTCTTCATTGATCATTGATCCTTGTTCATTCTTCATCGTTCATTCTTCATTGATCATTGATCCTTGTTCATTCTTCATCGTTCATTCTTCATTGATCATTGATCCTTGTTCATTATTCATCGTTCATTCTTCATTGATCATTGATCCTTGTTCATTCTTCATCGTTCATTCGTTATTGACCATTCATCGTTGTTCATTCTTCATCGTTCATTCTTCATTGATCATTGATCCTTGTTCATTCTTCATCGTTCATTCTTCATTGATCATTGATCCTTGTTCATTCTTCATCGTTCATTCGTCATTGACGATTGATCCTTGTTCATTCTTCATAGTTCATTCTTCATTGATCATTGATCCTTGTTCATTCTTCATCGTTCATTCTTCATTGATCATTGATCCTTGTTCATTCTTCATCATTCATTCTTCATTGATCATTGATCCTTGTTCATTCTTCATCGTTCATTCTTCATTGATCATTGATCCTTGTTCATTCTTCATCGTTCATTCTTCATTGATCATTGATCCTTGTTCATTCTTCATCGTTCATTCTTCATTGATCATTGATCCTTGTTCATTCTTCATCGTTCATTCATCATTGACCAATTATCCTTGTTCATTCTTCATTGTTCATTCTTCATTGACCATTGATCCTTGTTCATTGTTCATCGTTCATTCTTCATTGCTGATTGATCCTTGTTCATTCTTCTTCGTTCATTCGTCATTGATCATTGATCCTTGTTCATTCTTCATCATTCTTTCTTCATTGATCATTGATCCTTGTTCATTCTTCATCGTTCATTCTTCATTGATCATTAATCCTTGTTCATTCTTCATCGTTCATTCGTCATTGACCATTAATCCTTGGTCATTCTTCATCGTTCATTCTTCATTGATCATTGATCCTTGTTCATTCTTCATCGTTCATTCGTCATTGATCATTGATCCTTGTTCATTCTTCATCGTTCATTCTTCATTGATCATTGATCCTTGTTCATTATTCATCGTTCATTCTTCATTGATCATTGATCCTTGTTCATTCTTCATCGTTCATTCGTTATTGACCATTCATCGTTGTTCATTCTTCATCGTTCATTCTTCATTGATCATTGATCCTTGTTCATTCTTCATCGTTCATTCTTCATTGATCATTGATCCTTGTTCATTCTTCATCGTTCATTCGTCATTGACGATTGATCCTTGTTCATTCTTCATCGTTCATTCTTCATTGATCATTGATCCTTGTTCATTCTTCATCGTTCATTCTTCATTGATCATTGATCCTTGTTCATTCTTCATCATTCATTCTTCATTGATCATTGATCCTTGTTCATTCTTCATCGTTCATTCTTCATTGATCATTGATCCTTAATCATTCTTCATCGTTCATTCTTCATTGATCATTGATCGTTGTTCATTCTTCATCATTCATTCTTCATTGATCATTGATCCTTGTTCATTCTTCATCGTTCATTCTTCATTGATCATTAATCCTTGTTCATTCTTCATCGTTCATTCTTCATTGATCATTGATCCTTGTTCATTCTTCATCGTTCATTCGTCATTGATCATTGATCCTTGTTCATTCTTCATCGTTCATTCTTCATTGATCATTGATCCTTGTTCATTCTTCATCGTTCATTCGTCATTGACCATTTATCCTTGTTCATTCTTCATCGTTCATTCTTCATTGACCATTGATCCTTGTTCATTGTTCATCGTTCATTCTTCATTGCTGATTGATCCTTGTTCATTCTTCATCGTTCATTCGTCATTGATCATTGATCCTTGTTCATTCTTCATCGTTCATTCTTCATTGATCATTGATCCTTGTTCATTCTTCATCGTTCATTCGTCATTGACCATTTATCCTTGTTCATTCTTTATCGTTCATTCTTTATTGATCATTAATCCTTGTTCATTCTTCATCGTTCATTCTTCATTGATCATTGATCCTTGTTCATTCTTCAATTATCATTGATCCTTGTTCATTCTTCATCGTTCATTCGTCATTGATCATTGATCGTTGTTCATTCTTCATCGTTCATTCTTTAATTATCATTGATCCTTGTTCATTCTTCATCGTTCATTCGTCATTGATCATTGATCCTTGTTCATTCTTCATCGTTCATTCTTCATTGATCATTGATCCTTGTTCATTCTTCATCGTTCGTTCGTCATTGAGCATTAATCCTTGTTCATTCTTCATCGTTCATTCTTCATTGATCATTGATCCTTGTTCATTCTTCATCGTTCATTCTTCATTGATCATTAATCCTTGTTCATTCTTCATCGTTCATTCTTCATTGATCATTGATCCTTATTCATTCTTCATCGTTCATTCGTCATTGATCATTGATCCTTGTTCATTCTTCATCGTTCATTCTTCATTGATCATTGATCCTTGTTCATTCTAAATCGTTCATTCTTCATTGATCATTGATCCTTGTTCATTCTAAGTCGTTCATTCTTCATTGATCATTGATCCTTGTTCATTCTTCATCGTTCATTCGTCATTGACCATTAATCCTTGGTCATTCTTCATCGTTCATTCTTCATTGATCATTGATCCTTGTTCATTCTTCATCGTTCATTCTTCATTGATCATTGATCCTTGTTCATTCTTCATCGTTCATTCTTCATTGATCATTGATCCTTGTTCATTATTCATCGTTCATTCTTCATTGATCATTGATCCTTGTTCATTCTTCATCGTTCATTCGTTATTGACCATTCATCGTTGTTCATTCTTCATCGTTCATTCTTCATTGATCATTGATCCTTGTTCATTCTTCATCGTTCATTCTTCATTGATCATTGATCCTTGTTCATTCTTCATCGTTCATTCGTCATTGACGATTGATCCTTGTTCATTCTTCATAGTTCATTCTTCATTGATCATTGATCCTTGTTCATTCTTCATCGTTCATTCTTCATTGATCATTGATCCTTGTTCATTCTTCATCATTCATTCTTCATTGATCATTGATCCTTGTTCATTCTTCATCGTTCATTCTTCATTGATCATTGATCCTTGTTCATTCTTCATCGTTCATTCTTCATTGATAATTGATCCTTGTTCATTCTTCATCGTTCATTCTTCATTGATCATTGATCCTTGTTCATTCTTCATCGTTCATTCATCATTGACCAATTATCCTTGTTCATTCTTCATCGTTCATTCTTCATTGACCATTGATCCTTGTTCATTGTTCATCGTTCATTCTTCATTGCTGATTGATCCTTGTTCATTCTTCTTCGTTCATTCGTCATTGATCATTGATCCTTGTTCATTCTTCATCATTCATTCTTCATTGATCATTGATCCTTGTTCATTCTTCATCGTTCATTCTTCATTGATCATTAATCCTTGTTCATTCTTCATCGTTCATTCGTCATTGACCATTAATCCTTGGTCATTCTTCATCGTTCATTCTTCATTGATCATTGATCCTTGTTCATTCTTCATCGTTCATTCGTCATTGATCATTGATCCTTGTTCATTCTTCATCGTTCATTCTTCATTGATCATTGATCCTTGTTCATTATTCATCGTTCATCCTTCATTGATCATTGATCCTTGTTCATTCTTCATCGTTCATTCGTTATTGACCATTCATCGTTGTTCATTCTTCATCGTTCATTCTTCATTGATCATTGATCCTTGTTCATTCTTCATCGTTCATTCTTCATTGATCATTGATCCTTGTTCATTCTTCATCGTTCATTCGTCATTGACGATTGATCCTTGTTCATTCTTCATCGTTCATTCTTCATTGATCATTGATCCTTGTTCATTCTTCATCGTTCATTCTTCATTGATCATTGATCCTTGTTCATTCTTCATCATTCATTCTTCATTGATCATTGATCCTTGTTCATTCTTCATCGTTCATTCTTCATTGATCATTGATCCTTGTTCATTATTCATCGTTCATTCTTCATTGATCATTGATCCTTGTTCATTCTTCATCGTTCATTCGTTATTGACCATTCATCGTTGTTCATTCTTCATCGTTCATTCTTCATTGATCATTGATCCTTGTTCATTCTTCATCGTTCATTCTTCATTGATCATTGATCCTTGTTCATTCTTCATCGTTCATTCTTCATTGACGATTGATCCTTGTTCATTCTTCATCGTTCATTCTTCATTGATCATTCTTCATTGATCATTGATCCTTGTTCATTCTTCATCGTTCATTCGTCATTGATCATTGATCCTTGTTCATTCTTCATCGTTCATTCTTCATTGATTATTGATCCTTGTTCATTCTAAATCGTTCATTCTTCATTGATCATTGATCCTTATTCATTCTTCATCGTTCATTCGTCATTGACCATTAATCCTTGTTCATTCTTCATCGTTCATTCTTCATTGATCATTGATCCTTGTTCATTCTTCATCGTTCATTCGTCATTGATCATTGATCCTTGTTCATTCTTCATCGTTCATTCGTCATTGACCATTGATCCTTGTTCATTCTTCATCGTTCAATCTTCATTGATCATTGATCCTTGTTCATTGTTCATCGTTCATTGTTCATTGATCATTGATCCTTGTTCATTCTTCATCGTTCAGTCGTCATCGACCATTTATCCTTGTTCATTCTTCATCGTTCATTCTTCATTGATCATTGATCCTTGTTCATTCTTCATCGTTCATTCGTCATTGACAATTCATCCTTGTTCATTCTTCATCGTTGATTCTTCATTGATCATTGATCCTTGTTCATTCTTCATCGTTCATTCTTCATTGATCATTGATCCTTGTTCATTCTTCATCGTTCATTCGTCATCGACCATTTATCCTTGTTCATTCTTCATCGTTCATTCTTCATTGATCATTGATCCTATTTCATTCTTCATCGTTCATTCTTCATTGATCATTGATCCTTGTTCATTCTTCATCGTTCATTCTTCATTGATCATTGATCCTTGTTCATTCTTCATCGTTCATTCGTCATCGACCATTTATCCTTGTTCATTCTTCATCGTTCATTCTTCATTGATCATTGATCCTTGTTCATTCTTCATCGTTCATTCTTTATGATCATTGATCCTTGTTCATTCTTCATCGTTCATTCTTCATTAATCATTGATCCTTGTTCATTCTTCATCGTTCATTCTTCATTGATCATTGATCCTTGTTCATTCTTCATCGTTCATTCTTCATTGATCATTGATCCTTATTCATTCTTCATCGTTCATTCTGCACCAAGATTGGGTCCCTCGCCCTCTCAATCTTGCACTGAATCACTCCTTCACTTGGAGATAGCCAAATAAATGCAGAAGCACTCACAAACTCCACCAATATGCACCGAAGAATACACTTCTTGATTCTCAGGCCAGCCTCGTGATCCTCCTCTTCAGGCTTCACTCACCCTTGGGCTGAATCCACGACCTTCCTCAAGGCTTCACTCACTCTTGTAGAAAAGGTTACACTCTAGATTATTCCTCAATCTAGCTTCAGAGATTATCCACTCTTTGAATGCGTTGGGACTGATTGAATAAACACACACAATCACAAGGAAAAGGAAAAGGAAGAATTTCTAATACTTGAACGTGTATTTGAGAAATGAAACTGAATTAATCAATAATGGATGCATTTACATGAGGCCTAGAGTCTTATTTATAGAGTTCTATACTCTAACGGCTAAAAACAACCATGTGCAAAACACGTGCACACTTAAAAACATAACAAACAACAAAAATACTCTACAAAGCCTTCAAACTAAAACTGGCGACTGGGTGACCTTGGGCTCACTTTTTGAATGACCTCCCATGCTTGGAAATGGACACTTAGACTCTTGATGGCTAGCTCCAAGTACCAAGATTCCATTTCCACCATAGCTAAGGTCCTAGGTGCAAAGTTTTGGTCTCCACGTGTCGTGCAAGGTGGCCTGGTCGCAAGTTGCTGCTGTACTGTTCTGGTTAGGATCAGCAAGCAGGTTCCCTTGTGCTTGTGTTCTAGGCGATTGTGTGCACTACCATCATGGTTCTTTGACCTTTATGGCTAGGCCTATATATAGAGATGACGTCCCCATGATTGGTTAGGCCCAAATCTCCATGGTAAAGGCTCAAGCACGTGTGCAAGGTGACCTGGACGCGAGTAGGCTGCTGATCAGCACTTGGGCTGCTGTGTGGCCTCTTGTCTCCTTGTATACCTCTTGGGAACAGTAGGAACAGTAGGGCTGCTGATCATGACGTGGATTGTTGCTCTCATCATGCTCAAGACTTCGGTGCTCGGTATTTTTCATGTTATGCCCTTGAGTAGGAACGGTAGGATCAATGGGAACAGCTTGTAGTTCCTCTGTGCTTGTACCATGTTTCCCTCTTTGTATGGCTGTTTTGGAGGATGCACTTGCACATGGTGAACTCAAAGACCTGCACCATATCAAACATGGTGCAAACTCCCCTTCTTATAAAAGAATTGTCCTCAATTCTTGAATTCCCATGCATCCTTGCTTTCAAAGGAACTTCTTATGCTGCACAACTTCACCTGTTCCTGCATTTGATTGTTCCTGATGAGAATTCAGTCCACAACGTCCAAGATCATCAAGTTACGGTTCCTACAACACAAGCTACGGTCCATGCGTTACTTAGCCACGCAAATGTCAAGCAAATGGCTGATAATTTCGTGGGATTCTCTTCAAAGAAATCCTTTATTACTTGCCTTAAATGGGAAGTTGAATAAATGGAAAGTTGAATAGATGAGAAGTTGAATAAATGGGAAGTTGAATACAAGCAGCAACCTGAATTCTAGCTTTAATGCTTAAATGGGAGTTTTTTTTATAGGAGAAATGCAAGAGTTTTTAGGAGAATATGGACGGTTCAAAGTAGCTTAATTAGCCTTAATTTGCTGTTTAAATAGCTATTAATAAAGGGTCATTATTAGCCTTAAATGCTTAACATTAAAAAGGCTTAATTCTAGCTTTTGTTTAATGCTTTGTTTTCTGATTTTTGTAAGAGGGAAAGTTAAAAGGTTCCTTGAAGGGGAAGTTAAAAGGTTCCTTGAGGGAAGTTAAAAGGTTCCTTGAAGACTTGTAACACTTGCATTATTTTTAGTATAAAAGGAACTCATTGCCATGCATTTTAGGCAAGTGAGATTGAAAACAAAATTCTGATTTTCTTTGTGAATTTCTTTGTGCTTACTTTGTGTTGCACGCCCCCTTTTATTCTTATTACTTAGTGTTTGAGAGTAAAAGCTTTGAGAGTTTAAAATACTTAGTGAATTTTTGCTGCTCAAAGAAACCATCCAATCTAGAATAAGTTTCTAAGTTGCGTGGGTGTTCTCTTGTTTCGTTCCTTGTTAAGCTTGTTTTTAAGCTAATTCATACACTCTAAAACGGTCCCATTACACTTCCACATCAGTTGGTATCAGAGCCAAATCGTGTTGAACGAGATTACACTAGTTAAAACGCAGTATGGGTGATAATCAGTCCAATGCCGAAATGTTAAAAGTAATCGTGGATCAACTTCATGTAATGCACGATGGAATGAAGAGGCATGAAACAAGGATGGATGCCATTGGAGAGACGTTGCTTAGAGTGGGTAGAAGGGTAGAGGAATTAGAGAATTCTACTCCCACCCATGGCGAGTCCCATTTTCGTAACAACCAAGAAGATAGAAGTTTCAAACTAGACCTTCCTGAATTTGATGGTTCTAGTGATCCGGAGGTTTTTTATGATTGGGTACGAAGATTAGAGAATATTTTTGAGTATAAAAATTATGATGATGATAAGAGTTGTAAAATGGCGACTCTTAAATTGACAAAACTTGCTGGGCTTTGGTATGATAACCTCAAAGCCAAGAGAAGGAGAGAAGGGAAAGAAAAGATTGCATCTTGGGAAAAACTCAAGAAGAAAATGGAGCAACGTTGGGTCCCACGTGAATATGTGCAGGATCAATATGTCAAATTAACTCGCCTAAATCAAGGTGAGCGTAATATTGATGAATATGTACGTGAGTTTGAGAAACTTAGCTTGGTGTGTGACATACAAGAGAAGGAACCACTCAAAATTGCGCGTTTCACAAAGGGGCTTTCTAAACCAATCTCTAATAAGGTGGATCTTCTACCTTATTCCACTTATGATGAGGTTGTGAAGGCTGCTAGGAAGGTTGAAGCACAAAACAAAGAGGAGAAGCCGAAGAATGCTCCAAGACCCCCTTTTAGAGCGTTCTCTTCCGCGGGAAAAGTTGATTCTTTTCCTAGCCCTTCTAAATCAACTGTTCCTACTAACCCTTCGAAAACTTATGGAGGAAAACCAGATTTCAAGCAAGATGCATCCAAAAGAACTTGTTACAAGTGTCATGAAAGAGGACATATTGCTAGTGAATGTCCAAAACGGAATACACTTACTATTCAAGAAGGAGAGTGGGGTTCCGAAGAAGAGGAAGAGGAGGAGGAATATGAGGAATATGGTGCTGAAGAAAATGACGCTCCATTATGTGGTGTTGTGAGAAGACTTCTACATTCCGAACCTCTCAAAGATATGCAACAACGAGAGAACCTTTTTCATACTAGATGCAAGGTTCAAGACAAGGTTTTTGATGTGATTGTTGATGGAGGATCATGCACGGATGTGGCCTCAACTGAACTTGTAAGTAAGCTTAAGTTACCTACACGAAATCATGCTAAACCTTACAAGTTAAATTGGCTGGATAATGACACCGGTTTAAAGGTTAAGAAACAAGCACTAGTTTCATTCACTATAGGAAATTTTTATGATGAACGTTGGTGTGACGTTTTACCTATGAGTGCGTGTCATATTTTGCTTGGTAGACCATGGCAATTTGATAGAAAAGCTATTCATGATGGTGTTTCTAATGTCTATACGGTCACTACCAAATTAGGAAAGAAGATTAGGTTGTTACCTTTGCCCCCTAAGGTTGAACCTATGGTGGAAAAGAAACCAAACTTCCTTATGTCTAGGAAGGAGTTTGAGGAAGAATGCGTGATAGAAGGAGGAGGGTTTCTGCTTATTGTAAAGCCCATTGTTGATGATGTTTCTCATGTGGCTAACTCTATTCCGTTGAGAAACTTGCTTAAAGAATTTGCAGATGTGTTTCCCGATGATTTGCCTAAAGGGTTGCCTCCATTTCGTGGTATTGAACATGCAATTGATTTGGTACCGGGAGCCTCATTACCAAACAAGGCAGCCTATAGATGCAATCCCGAGCAAGCTAAGGAGTTGCAAAGACAAGTTGAAGAACTCATGGAAAAGGGCTATGTGCGTGAAAGCCTTAGTCCATGTGCGGTGCCTGCCCTTTTGGTGCCAAAGAAAGAAGGAACTTGGAGGATGTGTATTGATAGTCGTGCCATCAACAACATAACTATTAAATATAGATTTCCCATGCCAAGGCTACAAGACATGTTTGATGAATTAAGTGGAGCCACAGTTTTTAGCAAAATTGACTTGCGAAGTGGTTATCATCAAATGAGAATTCGTGAAGGAGATGAATGGAAGACTGCTTTCAAGACAAAGCAAGGTCTATATGAATGGCTTGTCATGCCATTTGGACTTTGCAATGCTCCTAGTTCGTTCATGAGACTCATGAATGAGGTATTACGTCCCTTTCTAAATAAATTCATTGTTGTATATTTAGATGATATTCTAGTATATAGTAAAACTGAAAATGAGCATTTGATACATTTGAGAGTTTTACTTGAGGCATTGAGAGAGCATAAATTGTATGGAAAAATGGAAAAATGTACTTTCATGTGTAGTAGTATTTCTTTCCTAGGCTACATTGTTTCTAGTGAAGGAGTACAGGTTGATCCCGAGAAGGTGAAAGCTATCTCAACATGGAAGGTACCCAAAGATGTTCATGAGGTTAGAAGTTTTCATGGACTAGCTTCATTTTACCGAGTCTTCATCAAGAACTTTTCCACTCTTATGGCGCCTTTAACGGAGCTCTTGAAGAAAGGTGCATTTCAATGGAATGAAGCAGCCCACAAAGCCTTTGAAGACGTCAAAACCAAGTTATGCAACGCTCCAATACTTGCATTACCTGATTTTGACAAGTTGTTTGAAGTAGAATGTGATGCAAGTGGCGTAGGCATTGGTGCGGTTCTTGTTCAAGAAAGGCGTCCCATTTGTTATTTTAGTGAAAAGTTAAGTGGAGCTAAGTTGAATTATTCAAATTATGATCGTGAATTCTATGCCATTGTTAGAGCTTTGGATTATTGGTCTCATTACTTAAGGCCAAAGCCATTTGTTCTACATTCCGATCATGAAGCTTTGAAGTTCATTCATGGTCAACAAAAGCTCAACCATAGACATGCAAAGTGGGTGGAGTTCCTACAATCCTTCACTTTTAGTTCGAAGTACAAGGAAGGGAAGAAGAATGTGGTGGCGGATGCGTTGTCAAGGAGGAGTTACTTACTTGCTATGGTTCACACTCAAATATTAGGCTTTGAACACCTAAAGGCCTTATATGAAAGTGATGATGATTTTGCTACTGAATTTTCTAAGCCCACTAAAGGATACTTGGTTCATGATGGTTTCTTATTCAAGGGAAACAAGTTATGTATCCTTAAAAGTGGAGTGCGTGAGTTATTGGTGCGTGAAGTCCATGGAGGAGGTATTGCGGGTCATTTTGGAATTCATAAGACTATGGAGATACTTCAAGAACATTTCTATTGGCCACGAATGATCAAGGATGTAACACATGTGGTTGAAAGATGTTCTACTTGTCAAAAGTCCAAGAGTACCTTTCATAAGGGTCTCTACACTCCCTTACCCGTTCCTAATGCTCCTTGGGAAGAGGTAAGTATGGACTTTATTGTGGGTCTTCCTAGGACTCAAAGAGGAAAAGATAGCATCATGGTGGTTGTTGATCGTTTTTCTAAAATGGCTCATTTCATTGCTTGTCACAAGACGGATGATGCATCTAAAGTTGCTGATTTGTACTTTCGAGAAATATTACGCCTACATGGAGTGCCAAGGACCATTGTTTCGGATAGGGACACTAAGTTCCTAAGTCATTTTTTGAGGACTCTTTGGAAGTTGGTAGGTACTAAACTTCTTTTTAGTACTTCTCATCATCCACAAACGGATGGTCAAACAGAGGTCACAAATCGCACTTTGGGATCCTTATTGCGTGGTCTAGTGAGTAGAACGCAAAAGGATTGGGATGTGAAGTTGGCTCATGCTGAGTTTGCCTACAATAGATCACCGTCATCTACTACTACTCGTGCTCCTTTTGAGGTGGTCTATGAAAAGCTTCCCATCTTTTCTTTGAATCAACATGAACTAGATCTTTCTTGGGCAAAGGAATAAGATCAAGAGGAAGTAAAGGATTGAAGCCATGAATACCGTTTACAAGGAAAGAGCTAATAAAAGAAGGAAACAGCCTACTTTTGCTCAAGGTGATTTGGTGTGGTTACATTTGCGCAAGGAACGTTTTCCTAACCTTAGGAAGAACAAGCTTATGCCTAGATCAGATGGTCCATTTCGTGTGGTTGAAAAGATTGGAGAAAGTGCTTACAAGCTTGAATTGCCAAGTGACTATGGTGGTGTTAGTGCAACTTTCAATGTGGGTGATTTGTCTCCATACCTTGAAGATGAGAGTTTGAGGGCAAACTTCTTTGAAGAGGGGGAGAATGATGAGAATTCAGTCCACAACGTCCAAGATCATCAAGTTACGGTTCCTACAACACAAGCTACGGTCCATGCGTTACTTAGCCACGCAAATGTCAAGCAAATGGCTGATAATTTCGTGGGATTCTCTTCAAAGAAATCCTTTATTACTTGCCTTAAATGGGAAGTTGAATAAATGGGAAGTTGAATAGATGAGAAGTTGAATAAATGGGAAGTTGAATACAAGCAGCAACCTGAATTCTAGCTTTAATGCTTAAATGGGAGTTTTTTTTATAGGAGAAATGCAAGAGTTTTTAGGAGAATATGGACGGTTCAAAGTAGCTTAATTAGCCTTAATTTGCTGTTTAAATAGCTATTAATAAAGGGTCATTATTAGCCTTAAATGCTTAACATTAAAAAGGCTTAATTCTAGCTTTTGTTTAATGCTTTGTTTTCTGATTTTTGTAAGAGGGAAAGTTAAAAGGTTCCTTGAAGGGGAAGTTAAAAGGTTCCTTGAGGGAAGTTAAAAGGTTCCTTGAAGACTTGTAACACTTGCATTATTTTTAGTATAAAAGGAACTCATTGCCATGCATTTTAGGCAAGTGAGATTGAAAACAAAATTCTGATTTTCTTTGTGAATTTCTTTGTGCTTACTTTGTGTTGCACGCCCCCTTTTATTCTTATTACTTAGTGTTTGAGAGTAAAAGCTTTGAGAGTTTAAAATACTTAGTGAATTTTTGCTGCTCAAAGAAACCATCCAATCTAGAATAAGTTTCTAAGTTGCGTGGGTGTTCTCTTGTTTCGTTCCTTGTTAAGCTTGTTTTTAAGCTAATTCATACACTCTAAAACGGTCCCATTACACTTCCACATCAGTTCCACTCATAGGCTGCTGTACTCTTGAACTGCTCCTCTGTATATTGATCTGCATTCATGTTATGCTTGTTGTTTTATTGCTATACTATTACATCTATGGTATAAAAGAACCTACAACATAACTACATAAGTAAGAATGAATGCTGCTGCTGCTGTCCTCAATTGCTGGACCTGCTGCTGGACTGTTTCGAGTACTTACACAAGTAAGGATGAATGCTTTTGTCCTCAATTGCATAATGAACCATACCCATACATTAAACAAGCTTACCAAGAAGATTAGCTTGCTTGTATTACCAATACCACACTCGACTTGTTGCATTCTCCCCTTCTTAGAAAATATTCGACCTCGAATTTTTGTAGGGTTAAACTCAACAAATCTTTCCACATGAACGTAATCCACTAAAGGCGATTTTTTAAGCACAAAATCCACCTTGACAAAATCATGCTTCCTATTTTGTTCTCCTTGTAAACCAACTTCAAATCTCGGATGAGAATCCACTACTTCAAAGCATTCTATTGTAGGATCAACATTCTCCATGCAAGTTGTCTCAACAACCTCTTCAAGATCACCAACACTCCCAACACAAGATGTTTCAACCATTTCTTCAAAAGCATCAACAATCTCACCACAAGGTATTTCATCATCTCCTTTAAGATCAACAATCATCTCTACAAAGGATACTTCAACAACCTCTTCAAGATCCTTAACACTTTCAACAGAAGGTGTTTCACCCATGTCATCAAAATCATCATCACTCTCTACACAAGGTGTTTCCACCACGGCTTCAAGATCATCATTAATCTCTACACAAGGTGTTTCAACCACATCTTCATTATTTGATTCTTGAATATCACCATGAGAAGGAGCCAATGATGTTTGTTCTTCAACATGTTTAGGAATGATCTCAAAATTAATCCTAGGCGGATCAACATAAAGATTATACTCATGAACAATCACCACTTTTGAGTCACCATGTTTCCTTTGCAATTTTTTCTGAAATTTTCTCTTTTCATGAGCAGAACGTATTGCCATCCTCAACTTATCTATTTGACCCCACACATCCTCCAATTCATCTTGCAAATCAGCAGCTTGCTCCCAATCACATTGTTTTTTACAAGCTAGTTGCAACCTTATAATGTTTTTTTCCTTAATCTTCAATTTCTTTAAAGCATGTTCCTGAAGGTCACAAACTAAACCTTCAATTCTATCCAGTCTTGCAGCCATACTTATGTCTTCTTTTGATGACTTCATATTCTAAGACTCAATAAAGGATGAGAACAAAAGAAAGACAAGGAAATGAAGTTCGGGAATTTTCTTGGTGTGCACAAACCAGAAATCAACAAAACCAACAGCGCAAGTTTCAGATTCTGTGTGTCCAACCTTTACTACTGTGAACCCAACCAAATCAACTCCAATAATGATGAAAATTGGTGACAACACAATTCAAGATGTCTACAAACACCCCAAATTGAAATTACTCAAAAATATTGTCTGGTTTGATCACAAATCAAATTTCACTACACACATACAAATCTGAATTGTTTCTGTGACCTTTGGTCAAAAACACTTGCGCATCTTTTTTTCCACAACTCCCATGACTACAAAACAAGTCTCACCAAAACCTAGACTCAAAATGAATCAATGTGAAAAAAAGAAACAATGAAAAAGACTCAAAAATGAGGGATGAAGAGATAAAATACAGAAGACAAAGAATACTTCAACTATTCTGTATTTTGCAAAAACACAATGAATGGGTCATTCAAGAAATCTATAAAACGTATGTAAAAGTGCAAAAATGATGTGGTTTAATGAAAATAGGATAGTTATTGATAATGTGATGGAAAATGAAGGCCAAAGAAAGGAATCTTGATGGGTTTTCGAAGACAACTTACCACAGTGCACAAAACTGATCAGTTGTGCGCAGTCTGTAAAGAATCATGTATATCTCCTTCACTACTCCACCAAATCTAATAATTTAAAAGCCAAAAGTTCACCAACTCAATGAAGAATATGGTGTAAAAACCGTTTCGCAAAATAACTTCAAACGGTTCTCCAAATCGATCAAGTTTCAACCCCAAAAACTGACCAAATCTGAAATTTTCCTCTGATATTCCTGTGTGATTCTCTTCGGTTTCTCTTCAACTATGGTGGGTTGTGCCCTCTCGTCACTTACGCTCTGATACCAATTTGCATCAAGATTGGGTCCCTCGCCCTCTCAATCTTGCACTGAATCACTCCTTCACTTGGAGATAGCCAAATAAATGCAGAAGCACTCACAAACTCCACCAATATGCACCCAAGAATACACTTCTTGATTCTCAGGCCAGCCTCGTGATCCTCCTCTTCAGGCTTCACTCACCCTTGGGCTGAATCCACGACCTTCCTCAAGGCTTCACTCACTCTTGTAGAAAAGGTTACACTCTAGATTATTCCTCAATCTAGATTCAGAGATTATCCACTCTTTGAATGCGTTGGGACTGATTGAATAAACACACACAATCACAAGGAAAAGGAAAAGGAAGAATTTCTAATACTTGAACGTGTATTTGAGAAATGAAACTGAATTAATCAATAATGGATGCATTTACATGAGGCCTAGAGTCTTATTTATAGAGTTCTATACTCTAACGGCTAAAAACAACCATGTGCAAAACACGTGCACACTTAAAAACATAACAAACAACAAAAATACTCTACAAAGCCTTCAAACTAAAACTGGCGACTGGGTGACCTTGGGCTCACTTTTTGAATGACCTCCCATGCTTGTAAATGGACACTTAGACTCTTGATGGCCAGCGCCAAGTACCAAGATTCCATTTCTACCATAGCGCAGGTCCTAGGTGCACAGGTTTGGTCTCCACGTGTCGTGCAAGGTGGCCTGGTCGCAAGTTGCTGCTGTACTGTTCTGGTTAGGATCAGCGAGCAGGTTCCCTTGTGCTTGTGTTCTAGGCGATTGTGTGCACTACCATCATGGTTCTTTGACCTTTATGGCTAGGCCTATATATAGAGATGACGTCCCCATGATTGGTTAGGCCCAAATCTCCATGGTAAAGGCTCAAGCACGTGTACAAGGTGACCTGGACGCGAGTAGGCTGCTGATCAGCACTTGGGCTGCTGTGTGGCCTCTTGTCTCCTTGTATACCTCTTGGGAACAGTAGGAACAGTAGGGCTGCTGATCATGACGTGGATTGTTGCTCTCATCATGCTCAAGACTTCGGTGCTCGGTATTTTTCATGTTATGCCCTTGAGTAGGAACGGTAGGATCAATGGGAACAGCTTGTAGTTCCTCTGTGCTTGTGCCATGTTTCCCTCTTTGTATGGCTGTTTTGGAGGATGCACTTGCACATGGTGAACTCAAAGACCTGCACCATATCAAACATGGTGCACATTCTTCATTGATCATTGATCCTTGTTCATTCTTCATCGTTCATTCTTCATTGATCATTGATCCTTGTTCATTCTTCATTGCTCATTCATCCTTGTTCATTCTTCATCGTTCATTCTTCATTGATCATTGATACTTGTTCATTCTTCATTGATCATTGATCCTTGTTCATTCTTCATCTTTCATTCGTCATTGACCATTAATCCTTGTTCATTCTTCATCGTTCATTCTTCATTGATCATTTATCCTTGTTCATTCTTCATCGTTCATTCTTTATTGATCATTGATCCTTGTTCATTCTTCATCGTTCATTTGTCATTGATCATTGATCCTTGTTCATTCTTCATCGTTCATTCTTCATTGATCATTGATCCTTGTTCATTCTTCATCGTTCATTCTTCATTGATCATTAATCCTTGTTCATTCTTCATCGTTCATTCGTCATTGACCATTAATCCTTGTTCATTCTTCATCGTTCATTCTTCATTGATCATTGATCCTTGTTCATTCTTCATCGTTCATTCGTCATTGACCATTAATTCTTGTTCATTCTTCATCGTTCATTTTTCATTGACCATTGATCCTTGTTCATTCTTCATCGTTCATTCTTCGTTGATCATTAATCCTTGTTCATTCTTCATCGTTCATTCTTCATTGATCATTGATCCTTGTTCATTCTTCATCGTTCATTCGTCATTGATCATTGATCTTTGTTCATTCTTCATCGTTCATTCTTCATTGATCATTGATCCTTGTTCAATCTAAATCGTTCATTCTTCATTGATCATTGATCCTTGTTCATTATTCATCGTTCATTCGTCATTGACCATTAATCCTGGTTCATTCTTCATCGTTCATTCTTCATTGATCATTGATCCTTGTTAATTCTTCATCGTTCATTCGTCATTGATCATTGATCCTTGTTCGTTCTTCATCGTTCATTCTTCATTGATCATTGATCCTTGTTCATTCTTCATCGTTCATTCTTCATTGATCATTGATCCTTGTTTATTCTTCATCGTTCATTCGTCATTCACCATTAATCCTTGTTAATTATTCATCGTTCATTATGCATTGATCATTGATCCTTGTTCATTCTTCATCGTTCATTCTTCATTGATCATTGATCCTTGTTCATTCTTCATCGTTCATTCGTCATTGACCATTGATCCTTGTTCATTCTTCATCGTTCATTCTTCATTGATCATTGATCCTTGTTCATTCTTCATCGTTCATTCTTCATTGATCATTGATCCTTGTTCATTCTTCATCGTTCATTCGTCAACAACCATTTATCCTTGTTCATTCTTCATCGTTCATTCTTCATTGATCATTGATCCTTGTTCATTCTTCATCGTTCATTCGTCATTGACCATTGATCCTTGTTCATTCTTCATCGTTCATTCTTCATTGATCATTGATCCTTGTTCATTCTTCATCGTTCATTCTTTATTGATCATTGATCCTTGTTCATTCTTCATCGTTCATTCTTCATTGATCATTAATCCTTGTTCATTCTTCATCGTTCATTCGTCATTGACCATTAATCCTTGTTCATTCTTCATCGTTCATTCTTCATTGATCATTCATCCTTGTTCATTCTTCATCGTTCATTCGTCATTGACCATTAATTCTTGTTCATTCTTCATCGTTCATTTTTCATTGACCATTTATCCTTGTTCATTCTTCAACGTTCATTCTTCATTGATCATTAATCCTTGTTCATTCTTCATCGTTCATTCTTCATTGATCATTGATCCTTGTTCATTCTTCATCGTTCATTCGTCATTGATCATTGATCTTTGTTCATTCTTCATCGTTCATTCTTCATTGATCATTGATCCTTGTTCATTCTAAATCGTTCATTCTTCATTGATCATTGATCCTTGTTCATTCTTCATCGTTCATTCGTCATTGACCATTAATCCTGGTTCATTCTTCATCGTTCATTCTTCATTGATCATTGATCCTTGTTCATTCTTCATCGTTCATTCGTCATTGATCATTGATCCTTGTTCGTTCTTCATCGTTCATTCTTCATTGATCATTGATCCTTGTTCATTCTTCATCGTTCATTCTTCATTGATCATTGATACTTGTTTATTCTTCATCGTTCATTCGTCATTCACCATTAATCCTTGTTAATTATTCATCGTTCATTATGCATTGATCATTGATCCTTGTTCATTCTTCATCGTTCATTCTTCATTGATCATTGATCCTTGTTCATTCTTCATCGTTCATTCGTCATTGACCATTGATCCTTGTTCATTCTTCATCGTTCATTCTTCATTGATCATTGATCCTTGTTCATTCTTCATCGTTCATTCTTCATTGATCATTGATCCTTGTTCATTCTTCATCGTTCATTCGTCAACAACCATTTATCCTTGTTCATTCTTCATCGTTCATTCTTCATTGATCATTGATCCTTGTTCATTCTTCATCGTTCATTCTTTATTGATCATTGATCCTCGTTCATTCTTCATCGTTCATTCGTCATTGATCATTGATCCTTGTTCATTCTTCATCGTTCATTCTTCATTGCTCATTGATCCTTGTTCATTCTTCATCGTTCATTCTTCATTGATCATTGATCCTTATTCATTCTTCATCGTTCATTCTTCATTGATCATTGATCCTTGTTCATTCATCATCGTTCATTCGTCATTGATCATTCATCCTTGTTCATTCTTCATCGTTCATTCTTCATTGATCATTGATACTTGTTCAATCTTCATTGATCATTGATCCCCTTTCATTCTTCATCTTTCATTCGTCATTGACCATTAATCCTTGTTCATTCTTCATCGTTCATTCTTCATTGATCATTTATCCTTGTTCATTCTTCATCGTTCATTCTTCATTGATCATTGATCCTTGTTCATTCTTCATCGTTCATTCGTCATCGACCATTTATCCTTGTTCATTCTTCATCGTTCATTCTTCATTGATCATTGATCCTTGTTCATTCTTCATCGTTCATTCTTTATGATCATTGATCCTTGTTCATTCTTCATCGTTCATTCGTCATTGATCATTGATCCTTGTTCATTCTTCATCGTTCATTCTTCATTGATCATTGATCCTTGTTCATTCTTCATCGTTCATTCTTCATTGATCATTGATCCTTATTCATTCTTCATCGTTCATTCTTCATTGATCATTGATCCTTGTTCATTCTTCATCGTTCATTCTTCATTGATCATTGATCCTTGTTCATTCTCCATCGTTCATTCTTCATTGATCATGGATCCTTGTTCATTCTTCATCGTTCATTCTTCATTGATCATTGATCCTTGTTCATTCTTCATCGTTCATTCTTCATTGATCATTGATCCTTGTTCATTCTTCATCGTTCATTCTTCATTGATCATTGATCATTGTTCATTCATCATTGTTCATTCTTCATTGATCATTGATCCTTGTTCATTCTTCATCGTTCATTCGTCATTGACCATTAATCCTTGTTCATTCTTCGTCGTTCATTCTTCATTGATCATTGATCCTTGTTCATTCTTCATCGTTCATTCGTTATTGATCATTGATCCTTGTTCGTTCTTCATCGTTCATTCTTCATTGATCATTGATCCTTGTTCATTCTTCATCGTTCATTCTTCATTGATCATTGATCCTTGTTTATTCTTCATCGTTCATTCGTCATTGACCATTAATCCTTGTTCATTATTCATCGTTCATTCTTCATTTATCATTGATCCTTGTTCATTCTTCATCGTTCATTATTCATTGATCAATGATCCTTGTTCATTCTTCATCGTTCATTCGTCATCGACCATTTATCCTTGTTCATTCTTCATCGTTCATTCTTCATTGATCATTGATCCTTGTTCATTCTTCATCGTTCATTCTTTATTGATCATTGATCCTCGTTCATTCTTCATCGTTCATTCGTCATTGATCATTGATCCTTGTTCATTCTTCATCGTTCATTCTTCATTGCTCATTGATCCTTGTTCATTCTTCATCGTTCATTCTTCATTGATCATTGATCCTTATTCATTCTTCATCGTTCATTCTTCATTGATCATTGATCCTTGTTCATTCATCATCGTTCATTCGTCATTGATCATTCATCCTTGTTCATTCTTCATCGTTCATTCTTCATTGATCATTGATACTTGTTCAATCTTCATTGATCATTGATCCCCTTTCATTCTTCATCTTTCATTCGTCATTGACCATTAATCCTTGTTCATTCTTCATCGTTCATTCTTCATTGATCATTTATCCTTGTTCATTCTTCATCGTTCATTCTTCATTGATCATTGATCCTTGTTCATTCTTCATCGTTCATTCGTCATCGACCATTTATCCTTGTTCATTCTTCATCGTTCATTCTTCTTTGATCATTGATCCTTGTTTATTCTTCATTGTTCATTCTTTATGATCATTGATCCTTGTTCATTCTTCATCGTTCATTCGTCATTGATCATTGATCCTTGTTCATTCTTCATCGTTCATTCTTCATTGATCATTGATCCTTGTTCATTCTTCATCGTTCATTCTTCATTGATCATTGATCCTTGTTCATTCTTCATCGTTCATTCGTCATTGATCATTGATCTTTGTTCATTCTTCATCGTTCATTCTTCATTGATCATTGATCCTTGTTCATTCTAAATCGTTCATTCTTCATTGATCATTGATTCTTGTTCATTCTTCATCGTTCATTCGTCATTGACCATTAATCCTGGTTCATTCTTCATCGTTCATTCTTCATTGATCATTGATCCTTGTTCATTCTTCATCGTTCATTCGTCATTGATCATTGATCCTTGTTCGTTCTTCATCGTTCATTCTTCATTGATCATTGATCCTTGTTCATTCTTCATCGTTCATTCTTCATTGATCATTGATCCTTGTTTATTCTTCATCGTTCATTCGTCATTCACCATTAATCCTTGTTAATTATTCATCGTTCATTATGCATTGATCATTGATCCTTGTTCATTCTTCATCGTTCATTCTTCATTGATCATTGATCCTTGTTCATTCTTCATCGTTCATTCGTCATTGACCATTGATCCTTGTTCATTCTTCATCGTTCATTCTTCATTGATCATTGATCCTTGTTCATTCTTCATCGTTCATTCTTCATTGATCATTGATCCTTGTTCATTCTTCATCGTTCATTCGTCAACAACCATTTATCCTTGTTCATTCTTCATCGTTCATTCTTCATTGATCATTGATCCTTGTTCATTCTTCATCGTTCATTCTTTATTGATCATTGATCCTCGTTCATTCTTCATCGTTCATTCGTCATTGATCATTGATCCTTGTTCATTCTTCATCGTTCATTCTTCATTGCTCATTGATCCTTGTTCATTCTTCATCGTTCATTCTTCATTGATCATTGATCCTTATTCATTCTTCATCGTTCATTCTTCATTGATCATTGATCCTTGTTCATTCATCATCGTTCATTCGTCATTGATCATTCATCCTTGTTCATTCTTCATCGTTCATTCTTCATTGATCATTGATACTTGTTCAATCTTCATTGATCATTGATCCCCTTTCATTCTTCATCTTTCATTCGTCATTGACCATTAATCCTTGTTCATTCTTCATCGTTCATTCTTCATTGATCATTTATCCTTGTTCATTCTTCATCGTTCATTCTTCATTGATCATTGATCCTTGTTCATTCTTCATCGTTCATTCGTCATCGACCATTTATCCTTGTTCATTCTTCATCGTTCATTCTTCATTGATCATTGATCCTTGTTCATTCTTCATCGTTCATTCTTTATGATCATTGATCCTTGTTCATTCTTCATCGTTCATTCGTCATTGATCATTGATCCTTGTTCATTCTTCATCGTTCATTCTTCATTGATCATTGATCCTTGTTCATTCTTCATCGTTCATTCTTCATTGATCATTGATCCTTATTCATTCTTCATCGTTCATTCTTCATTGATCATTGATCCTTGTTCATTCTTCATCGTTCATTCTTCATTGATCATTGATCCTTGTTCATTCTCCATCGTTCATTCTTCATTGATCATGGATCCTTGTTCATTCTTCATCGTTCATTCTTCATTGATCATTGATCCTTGTTCATTCTTCATCGTTCATTCTTCATTGATCATTGATCCTTGTTCATTCTTCATCGTTCATTCTTCATTGATCATTGATCCTTGTTCATTCATCATTGTTCATTCTTCATTGATCATTGATCCTTGTTCATTCTTCATCGTTCATTCGTCATTGACCATTAATCCTTGTTCATTCTTCGTCGTTCATTCTTCATTGATCATTGATCCTTGTTCATTCTTCATCGTTCATTCGTTATTGATCATTGATCCTTGTTCGTTCTTCATCGTTCATTCTTCATTGATCATTGATCCTTGTTCATTCTTCATCGTTCATTCTTCATTGATCATTGATCCTTGTTTATTCTTCATCATTCATTCGTCATTGACCATTAATCCTTGTTCATTATTCATCGTTCATTCTTCATTTATCATTGATCCTTGTTCATTCTTCATCGTTCATTATTCATTGATCAATGATCCTTGTTCATTCTTCATCGTTCATTCGTCATCGACCATTTATGCTTGTTCATTCTTCATCGTTCATTCTTCATTGATCATTGATCCTTGTTCATTCTTCATCGTTCATTCTTTATTGATCATTGATCCTCGTTCATTCTTCATCGTTCATTCGTCATTGATCATTGATCCTTGTTCATTCTTCATCGTTCATTCTTCATTGCTCATTGATCCTTGTTCATTCTTCATCGTTCATTCTTCATTGATCATTGATCCTTATTCATTCTTCATCGTTCATTCTTCATTGATCATTGATCCTTGTTCATTCATCAT
Organism: Amaranthus tricolor; assembly: GCF_026212465.1. Taxonomy (NCBI): domain Eukaryota; kingdom Viridiplantae; phylum Streptophyta; class Magnoliopsida; order Caryophyllales; family Amaranthaceae; genus Amaranthus; species Amaranthus tricolor. The sequence goes on from NC_080060.1 coordinate 24,834,302, forward strand.
CGTTCATTCGTCATTGATCATTCATCCTTGTTCATTCTTCATCGTTCATTCTTCATTGATCATTGATACTTGTTCAATCTTCATTGATCATTGATCCCCTTTCATTCTTCATCTTTCATTCGTCATTGACCATTAATCCTTGTTCATTCTTCATCGTTCATTCTTCATTGATCATTTATCCTTGTTCATTCTTCATCGTTCATTCTTCATTGATCATTGATCCTTGTTCATTCTTCATCGTTCATTCGTCATCGACCATTTATCCTTGTTCATTCTTCATCGTTCATTCTTCTTTGATCATTGATCCTTGTTTATTCTTCATTGTTCATTCTTTATGATCATTGATCCTTGTTCATTCTTCATCGTTCATTCGTCATTGATCATTGATCCTTGTTCATTCTTCATCGTTCATTCTTCATTGATCATTGATCCTTGTTCATTCTTCATCGTTCATTCTTCATTGATCATTGATCCTTATTCATTCTTCATCGTTCATTCTTCATTGATCATTGATCCTTGTTCATTCTTCATCGTTCATTCTTCATTGATCATTGATCCTTGTTCATTCTCCATCGTTCATTCTTTATTGATCATGGATCCTTGTTCATTCTTCATCGTTCATTCTTCATTCATCATTAATCCTTGTTCATTCTTCATCGTTCATTCTTCATTGATCATTGATCCTTGTTCATTCTTCATCGTTCATTCGTCATCGACCATTTATCCTTGTTCATTCTTCATCGTTCATTCTTCATTGATCATTGATCCTTGTTCATTCTTCATCGTTCATTCGTGATTGACCATTAATCCTTGTTCATTCTTCATCGTTGATTCTTCATTGATCATTGATCCTTGTTCATTCTTCAACGTTCATTCTTCATTAATCATTGATCCTTGTTCATTCTTCATCGTTCATTCGTTATCGACCATTTATCCTTGTTCATTCTTCATCGTTCATTCTTCATTGATCATTGATCCTTGTTCATTCTTCATCGTTCATTCTTCATTGATCGTTGATCCTTGTTCATTCTTCATCGTTCATTCGTCATTGATCATTGATCCTTGTTCATTCTTCATCGTTCATTCTTCATTGATCATTGATCCTTGTTCATTCTTCATCGTTCATTCTTCATTGATTATTAATCCTTGTTCATTCTTCATCGTTCATTCGTCATTGACCATTAATCCTTGTTCATTCTTCATCGTTCATTCTTCATTGATCATTGATCCTTGTTCATTCTTCATCGTTCATTCGTTATTGATCATTGATCCTTGTTCGTTCTTCATCGTTCATTCTTCATTGATCATTGATCCTTGTTCATTCTTCATCGTTCATTCATCATTTACCATTGATCCTTGTTCATTCTTCATCGTTCATTCTTCATTGATCATTGATCCTTGTTCATTCTTCATCATTCATTTTTCATTGATCATTTATCCTTGTTCATTCTTCATCGTTCATTCGTCATCGACCATTTATCCTTGTTCATTCTTCATTGATCATTGATCCTTGTTCATTCTTCATCGTTCATTCGTCATTGATTATTGATCCTTGTTCATTCTTCATCGTTCATTCTTCATTGATCATTGATCCTTGTTAATGCTTCATCGTTCATTCTTCATTGATCATTGATCCTTATTCATTCTTCATCGTTCATTCTTCATTGATCATTGATCCTTGTTCATTCATCATCGTTCATTCGTCATTGACCATTAATCCTTGTTCATTCTTCATCGTTGATTCTTCATTGATCATTGATCCTTGTTCATTCTTCAACGTTCATTCTTCATTGATCATTGATCCTTGTTCATTCTTCATCGTTCATTCGTTATCGACCATTTATCCTTGTTCATTCTTCATCGTTCATTCTTCATTGATCATTGATCCTTGTTCATTCTTCATCGTTCATTCTTCATTGATCGTTGATCCTTGTTCATTCTTCATCGTTCATTCGTCATTGATCATTGATCCTTGTTCATTCTTCATCGTTCATTCTTCATTGATCATTGATCCTTGTTCATTCTTCATCGTTCATTCTTCATTGATTATTATTCCTTGTTCATTCTTCATCGTTCATTCGTCATTGACCATTAATCCTTGTTCATTCTTCATCGTTCATTCTTCATTGATCATTGATCCTTGTTCATTCTTCATCGTTCATTCGTTATTGATCATTGATCCTTGTTCGTTCTTCATCGTTCATTCTTCATTGATCATTGATCCTTGTTCATTCTTCATCGTTCATTCATCATTTACCATTGATCCTTGTTCATTCTTCATCGTTCATTCTTCATTGATCATTGATCCTTGTTCATTCTTCATCATTCATTTTTCATTGATCATTTATCCTTGTTCATTCTTCATCGTTCATTCGTCATCGACCATTTATCCTTGTTCATTCTTCATTGATCATTGATTCTTGTTCATTCTTCATCGTTCATTCGTCATTGATTATTGATCCTTGTTCATTCTTCATCGTTCATTCTTCATTGATCATTGATCCTTGTTAATGCTTCATCGTTCATTCTTCATTGATCATTGATCCTTATTCATTCTTCATCGTTCATTCTTCATTGATCATTGATCCTTGTTCATTCATCATCGTTCATTCGTCATTGATCATTCATCCTTGTTCATTCTTCATCGTTCATTTTTCATTGATCATTGATACTAATTCAATCTTCATTGATCATTTATCCTTGTTCATTCTTCATCTTTCATTCGTCATAGACCATTAATCCTTGTTCATTCTTCATCGTTCATTCTTCATTGATCATTAATCCTTGTTCATTCTTCATCGTTCATTCTTCATTGATCATTGATCCTTGTTCATTCTTCATCGTTCATTCATCATTGACCATTGATCCTTGTTCATTCTTCATCGTTCATTCTTCATTGATCATTGATCCTTGTTCATTCTTCATCATTCTTTCTTCATTGATCATTGATCCTTGTTCATTATTCATCGTTCATTCGTCATCGACCATTTATCCTTGTTCATTCTTCATCGTTCATTCTTCATTGATCATTGATCCTTGTTCATTCTTCATCGTTCATTCGTCATTGATCATTGATCCTTGTTCATTCTTCATCGTTCATTCTTCATTGATCATTGATCCTTGTTCATTCATCATCGTTCATTCGTCATTGATCATTCATCCTTGTTCATTCTTCATCGTTCATTTTTCATTGATCATTGATACTAATTCAATCTTCATTGATCATTGATCCTTGTTCATTCTTCATCTTTCATTCGTCATTGACCATTAATCCTTGTTCATTCTTCATCGTTCATTCTTCATTGATCATTAATCCTTGTTCATTCTTCATCGTTCATTCTTCATTGATCATTGATCCTTGTTCATTCTTCATCGTTCATTCATCATTGACCATTGATCCTTGTTCATTCTTCATCGTTCATTCTTCATTGATCATTGATCCTTGTTCATTCTTCATCATTCTTTCTTCATTGATCATTGATCCTTGTTCATTATTCATCGTTCATTCGTCATCGACCATTTATCCTTGTTCATTCTTCATCGTTCATTCTTCATTGATCATTGATCCTTGTTCATTCTTCATCGTTCATTCGTCATTGATCATTGATCCTTGTTCATTCTTCATCGTTCATTCTTCATTGATCATTAATCCTTGTTCATTCTTATTCGTTCATACTTCGTTGATCATTGATCCTTGTTTATTCTTCATCGTTCATTCTTCATTGATCGTTGATCCTTGTTCATTCTTCATCGTTCATTCGTCATTGATCATTGATCCTTGTTCATTCTTCATCGTTCATTCTTCATTGATCATTGATCCTTGTTCATTCTTCATCGTTCATTCATCATTGACCATTGATCCTTGTTCATTCTTCATCGTTCATTCTTCATTGATCATTGATCCTTGTTCATTCTTCATTGATCATTGATCCTTGTTCATTCTTCATCGTTCATTCGTCATCGACCATTTATCCTTGTTCATTCTTCATCGTTCATTCTTCATTGATCATTGATCCTTGATAATTCTTCATCGTTCATTCGTCAATGACAATTAATCCTTGTTCATTCTTCATCGTTGATTCTTCATTGATCATTGATCCTTGTTCATTCTTCATCGTTCATTCTTCATTGATCATTGATCCTTGTTCATTCTTCATCGTTCATTCGTCATCGACCATTTATCCTTGTTCATTCTTCATCGTTCATTCTTCATTGATCGTTGATCCTTGTTCATTCTTCATCTTTCATTCTTCATTGATCATTGATCCTTGTTCATTCTTCATCGTTCATTCTTCATTGATCATTGATCCTTGTTCATTCTAAATCGTTCATTCTTCATTGATTATTGATCCTTGTTCATTCTGCATCGTTCATTCGTCATTGACCATTAATCCTTGTTCATTCTTCATCGTTCATTCTTCATTGATCATTGATCCTTGTTCATTCTTCATCGTTCATTCGTTATTGATCATTGATCCTTGTTCGTTCTTCATCGTTCATTCTTCATTGATCATTGATCCTTGTTCATTCTTCATCGTTCATTCTTCATTGATCATTGATCCTTGTTTATTTTTCATCGTTCATTCGTCATTGACCATTAATCCTTGTTCATTATTCATCGTTCATTCTTCATTGATCATTGAGCCTTGTTCATTCTTCATCGTTCATTATTCATTGATCAATGATCCTTGTTCATTCTTCATCGTTCATTCGTCATCGACCATTTATCCTTGTTCATTCTTCATCGTTCAATCTTCATTGATCATTGATCCTTGTTCATTCTTCATCGTTCATTCTTTATTGATCATTGATCCTCGTTCATTCTTCATCGTTCATTCGTCATTGATCATTGATCCTTGTTCATTCTTCATCGTTCATTCTTCATTGCTCATTGATCCTTGTTCATTCTTCATCGTTCATTCTTCATTGATCATTGATCCTTATTCATTCTTCATCGTTCATTCTTCATTGATCATTGATCCTTGTTCATTCATCATCGTTCATTCGTCATTGATCATTGATCCTTGTTCATTCTTCATCGTTCATTCTTCATTGATCATTGATCCTTGTTCATTCATCATCGTTCATTCGTCATTGATCATTCATCCTTGTTCATTCTTCATCGTTCATTTTTCATTGATCATTGATACTAATTCAATCTTCATTGATCATTGATCCTTGTTCATTCTTCATCTTTCATTCGTCATTGACCATTAATCCTTGTTCATTCTTCATCGTTCATTCTTCATTGATCATTAATCCTTGTTCATTCTTCATCGTTCATTCTTCATTGATCATTGATCCTTGTTCATTCTTCATCGTTCATTCATCATTGACCATTGATCCTTGTTCATTCTTCATCGTTCATTATTCATTGATCATTGATCCTTGTTCATTCTTCATCATTCTTTCTTCATTGATCATTGATCCTTGTTCATTATTCATCGTTCATTCGTCATCGACCATTTATCCTTGTTCATTCTTCATCGTTCATTCTTCATTGATCATTGATCCTTGTTCATTCTTCATCGTTCATTCGTCATTGATCATTGATCCTTGTTCATTCTTCATCGTTCATTCTTCATTGATCATTAATCCTTGTTCATTCTTATTCGTTCATACTTCATTGATCATTGATCCTTGTTTATTCTTCATCGTTCATTCGTCATTGACCATTAATCCTTGTTCATTATTCATCGTTCATTCTTATTTGATCATTGATCCTTGTTCATTCTTCATCGTTCATTCTTCATTGATCATTGATCCTTGTTCATTCTTCATCGTTCATTCATCATTGACCATTGATCCTTGTTCATTCTTCATCGTTCATTCTTCATTGATCATTGATCCTTGTTCATTCTTCATTGATCATTGATCCTTGTTCATTCTTCATCGTTCATTCGTCATCGACCATTTATCCTTGTTCATTCTTCATCGTTCATTCTTCATTGATCATTGATCCTTGATAATTCTTCATCGTTCATTCGTCATTGACAATTAATCCTTGTTCATTCTTCATCGTTGATTCTTCATTGATCATTGATCCTTGTTCATTCTTCATCGTTCATTCTTCATTGAGCATTGATCCTTGTTCATTCTTCATCGTTCATTCGTCATCGACCATTTATCCTTGTTCATTCTTCATCGTTCATTCTTCATTGATCGTTGATCCTTGTTCATTCTTCATCTTTCATTCTTCATTGATCATTGATCCTTGTTCATTCTTCATCGTTCATTCTTCATTGATCATTGATCCTTGTTCATTCTAAATCGTTCATTCTTCATTGATTATTGATCCTTGTTCATTCTTCATCGTTCATTCGTCATTGACCATTAATCCTTGTTCATTCTTCATCGTTCATTCTTCATTGATCATTGATCCTTGTTCATTCTTCATCGTTCATTCGTTATTGATCATTGATCCTTGTTCGTTCTTCATCGTTCATTCTTCATTGATCATTGATCCTTGTTCATTCTTCATCGTTCATTCTTCATTGATCATTGATCCTTGTTTATTTTTCATCGTTCATTCGTCATTGACCATTAATCCTTGTTCATTATTCATCGTTCATTCTTCATTGATCATTGAGCCTTGTTCATTCTTCATCGTTCATTATTCATTGATCAATGATCCTTGTTTATTCTTCATCGTTCATTCGTCATCGACCATTTATCCTTGTTCATTCTTCATCGTTCATTCTTCATTGATCATTGATCCTTGTTCATTCTTCATCGTTCATTCTTTATTGATCATTGATCCTCGTTCATTCTTCATCGTTCATTCGTCATTGATCATTGATCCTTGTTCATTCTTCATCGTTCATTCTTCATTGCTCATTGATCCTTGTTCATTCTTCATCGTTCATTCTTCATTGATCATTGATCCTTATTCATTCTTCATCGTTCATTCTTCATTGATCATTGATCCTTGTTCATTCATCATCGTTCATTCGTCATTGATCATTCATCCTTGTTCATTCTTCATCGTTCATTCTTCATTGATCATTGATACTTGTTCAATCTTCATTGATCATTGATCCCCTTTCATTCTTCATCTTTCATTCGTCATTGACCATTAATCCTTGTTCATTTTTCATCGTTCATTCTTCATTGATCATTTATCCTTGTTCATTCTTCATCGTTCATTCTTCATTGATCATTGATCCTTGTTCATTCTTCATCGTTCATTCGTCATCGACCATTTATCCTTGTTCATTCTTCATCGTTCATTCTTCATTGATCATTGATCCTTGTTCATTCTTCATTGTTCATTCTTTATGATCATTGATCCTTGTTCATTCTTCATCATTCATTCGTCATTGATCATTGATCCTTGTTCATTCTTCATCGTTCATTCTTCATTGATCATTGATCCTTGTTCATTCTTCATCGTTCATTCTTCATCTATCATTGATCCTTATTCATTCTTCATCGTTCATTCTTCATTGATCATTGATCCTTGTTCATTCTTCATCGTTCATTCTTCATTGATCAATGATCCTTGTTCATTCTCCATCGTTCATTCTTCATTGATCATGGATCCTTTTTCATTCTTCATCGTTCATTCTTCATTGATCATTGATCCTTGTTCATTCTTCATCGTTCATTCTTCATTGATCATTGATCCTTGTTCATTCTTCATCGTTCATTCTTCATTGATCATTGATCCTTGTTCATTCATCATCGTTCATTCTTCATTGATCATTGATCCTTGTTCATTCTTCATCGTTCATTCGTCATTGACCATTAATCCTTGTTCATTCTTCATCGTTCATTCTTCATTGATCATTGATCCTTGTTCATTCTTCATCGTTCATTCGTTATTGATCATTGATCCTTGTTCGTTCTTCATCGTTCATTCTTCATTGATCATTGATCCTTGTTCATTCTTCATCGTTCATTCTTCATTGATCATTGATCCTTGTTTATTCTTCATCGTTCATTCGTCATTGACCATTAATCCTTGTTCATTATTCATCGTTCATTCTTCATTGATCATTGATCCTTGTTCATTCTTCATCGTTCATTATTCATTGATCATTGATCCTTGTTCATTCTTCATCGTTCATTCGTCATCGACCATTTATCCTTGTTCATTCTTCATCGTTCATTCTTCATTGATCGTTGATCCTTGTTCATTCTTCATCTTTCATTCTTCATTGATCATTGATCCTTGTTCATTCTTCATCGTTCATTCTTCATTGATCATTGATCCTTGTTCATTCTAAATCGTTCATTCTTCATTGATTATTGATCCTTGTTCATTCTTCATCGTTCATTCGTCATTGACCATTAATCCTTGTTCATTCTTCATCGTTCATTCTTCATTGATCATTGATCCTTGTTCATTCTTCATCGTTCATTCGTTATTGATCATTGATCCTTGTTCGTTCTTCATCGTTCATTCTTCATTGATCATTGATCCTTGTTCATTCTTTATCGTTCATTCTTCATTGATCATTGATCCTTGTTTATTTTTCATCGTTCATTCGTCATTGACCATTAATCCTTGTTCATTATTCATCGTTCATTCTTCATTGATCATTGAGCCTTGTTCATTCTTCATCGTTCATTATTCATTGATCAATGATCCTTGTTCATTCTTCATCGTTCATTCGTCATCGACCATTTATCCTTGTTCATTCTTCATCGTTCATTCTTCATTGATCATTGATCCTTGTTCATTCTTCATCGTTCATTCTTTATTGATCATTGATCCTCGTTCATTCTTCATCGTTCATTCGTCATTGATCATTGATCCTTGTTCATTCTTCATCGTTCATTCTTCATTGCTCATTGATCCTTGTTCATTCTTCATCGTTCATTCTTCATTGATCATTGATCCTTATTCATTCTTCATCGTTCATTCTTCATTGATCATTGATCCTTGTTCATTCATCATCGTTCATTCGTCATTGATCATTGATCCTTGTTCATTTTTCATCGTTCATTCTTCATTGATCATTGATCCTTGTTCATTCATCATCGTTCATTCGTCATTGATCATTCATCCTTGTTCATTCTTCATCGTTCATTTTTCATTGATCATTGATACTAATTCAATCTTCATTGATCATTGATCCTTGTTCATTCTTCATCTTTCATTCGTCATTGACCATTAATCCTTGTTCATTCTTCATCGTTCATTCTTCATTGATCATTAATCCTTGTTCATTCTTCATCGTTCATTCTTCATTGATCATTGATCCTTGTTCATTCTTCATCGTTCATTCATCATTGACCATTGATCCTTGTTCATTCTTCATCGTTCATTCTTCATTGATCATTGATCCTTGTTCATTCTTCATCATTCTTTCTTCATTGATCATTGATCCTTGTTCATTATTCATCGTTCATTCGTCATCGACCATTTATCCTTGTTCATTCTTCATCGTTCATTCTTCATTGATCATTGATCCTTGTTCATTCTTCATCGTTCATTCGTCATTGATCATTGATCCTTGTTCATTCTTCATCGTTCATTCTTCATTGATCATTAATCCTTGTTCATTCTTATTCGTTCATACTTCATTGATCATTGATCCTTGTTTATTCTTCATCGTTCATTCGTCATTGACCATTAATCCTTGTTCATTATTCATCGTTCATTCTTATTTGATCATTGATCCTTGTTCATTCTTCATCGTTCATTCTTCATTGATCATTGATCCTTGTTCATTCTTCATCGTTCATTCATCATTGACCATTGATCCTTGTTCATTCTTCATCGTTCATTCTTCATTGATCATTGATCCTTGTTCATTCTTCATTGATCATTGATCCTTGTTCATTCTTCATCGTTCATTCGTCATCGACCATTTATCCTTGTTCATTCTTCATCGTTCATTCTTCATTGATCATTGATCCTTGATAATTCTTCATCGTTCATTCGTCATTGACAATTAATCCTTGATCATTCTTCATCGTTGATTCTTCATTGATCATTGATCCTTGTTCATTCTTCATCGTTCATTCTTCATTGATCATTGATCCTTGTTCATTCTTCATCGTTCATTCGTCATCGACCATTTATCCTTGTTCATTCTTCATCGTTCATTCTTCATTGATCGTTGATCCTTGTTCATTCTTCATCTTTCATTCTTCATTGATCATTGATCCTTGTTCATTCTTCATCGTTCATTCTTCATTGATCATTGATCCTTGTTCATTCTAAATCGTTCATTCTTCATTGATTATTGATCCTTGTTCATTCTTCATCGTTCATTCGTCATTGACCATTAATCCTTGTTCATTCTTCATCGTTCATTCTTCATTGATCATTGATCCTTGTTCATTCTTCATCGTTCATTCGTTATTGATCATTGATCCTTGTTCGTTCTTCATCGTTCATTCTTCATTGATCATTGATCCTTGTTCATTCTTCATCGTTCATTCTTCATTGATCATTGATCCTTGTTTATTTTTCATCGTTCATTCGTCATTGACCATTAATCCTTGTTCATTATTCATCGTTCATTCTTCATTGATCATTGAGCCTTGTTCATTCTTCATCGTTCATTATTCATTGATCAATGATCCTTGTTCATTCTTCATCGTTCATTCGTCATCGACCATTTATCCTTGTTCATTCTTCATCGTTCATTCTTCATTGATCATTGATCCTTGTTCATTCTTCATCGTTCATTCTTTATTGATCATTGATCCTCGTTCATTCTTCATCGTTCATTCGTCATTGATCATTGATCCTTGTTCATTCTTCATCGTTCATTCTTCATTGCTCATTGATCCTTGTTCATTCTTCATCGTTCATTCTTCATTGATCATTGATCCTTATTCATTCTTCATCGTTCATTCTTCATTGATCATTGATCCTTGTTCATTCATCATCGTTCATTCGTCATTGATCATTCATCCTTGTTCATTCTTCATCGTTCATTCTTCATTGATCATTGATACTTGTTCAATCTTCATTGATCATTGATCCCCTTTCATTCTTCATCTTTCATTCGTCATTGACCATTAATCCTTGTTCATTCTTCATCGTTCATTCTTCATTGATCATTTATCCTTGTTCATTCTTCATCGTTCATTCTTCATTGATCATTGATCCTTGTTTATTCTTCATCGTTCATTCGTCATCGACCATTTATCCTTGTTCATTCTTCATCGTTCATTCTTCATTGATCATTGATCCTTGTTCATTCTTCATTGTTCATTCTTTATGATCATTGATCCTTGTTCATTCTTCATCATTCATTCGTCATTGATCATTGATCCTTGTTCATTCTTCATCGTTCATTCTTCATTGATCATTGATCCTTGTTCTTTCTTCATCGTTCATTCTTCATTGATCATTGATCCTTATTCATTCTTCATCGTTCATTCTTCATTGATCATTGATCCTTGTTCATTCTTCATCGTTCATTCTTCATTGATCAATGATCCTTGTTCATTCTCCATCGTTCATTCTTCATTGATCATGGATCCTTGTTCATTCTTCATCGTTCATTCTTCATTGATCATTGATCCTTGTTCATTCTTCATCGTTCATTCTTCATTGATCATTGATCCTTGTTCATTCTTCATCGTTCATTCTTCATTGATCATTGATCCTTGTTCATTCATCATCGTTCATTCTTCATTGATCATTGATCCTTGTTCATTCTTCATCGTTCATTCGTCATTGACCATTAATCCTTGTTCATTCTTCATCGTTCATTCTTCATTGATCATTGATCCTTGTTCATTCTTCATCGTTCATTTTTTATGATCATTGATCCTTGTTCATTCTTCATCGTTCATTCGTCATCGACCATTTATCCTTGTTCATTCTTCATCGTTCATTCTTCATTGATCATTGATCCTTGTTCATTCTTCATCGTTCATTCGTCATTGACCATTAATCCTTGTTCATTCTTCATCGTTGATTCTTCATTGATCATTGATCCTTGTTCATTCTTCAACGTTAATTCTTCATTGATCATTGATCCTTGTTCATTCTTCATCGTTCATTCGTTATCGACCATTTATCCTTGTTCATTCTTCATCGTTCATTCTTCATTGATCATTGATCCTTGTTCATTCTTCATCGTTCATTCTTCATTGATCGTTGATCCTTGTTCATTCTTCATCGTTCATTCGTCATTGATCATTGATCCTTGTTCATTCTTCATCGTTCATTCTTCATTGATCATTGATCCTTGTTCATTCTTCATCGTTCATTCTTCATTGATTATTAATCCTTGTTCATTCTTCATCGTTCATTCGTCATTGACCATTAATCCTTGTTCATTCTTCATCGTTCATTCTTCATTGATCATTGATCCTTGTTCATTCTTCATCGTTCATTCGTTATTGATCATTGATCCTTGTTCGTTCTTCATCGTTCATTCTTCATTGATCATTGATCCTTGTTCATTCTTCATCGTTCATTCATCATTTACCATTGATCCTTGTTCATTCTTCATCGTTCATTCTTCATTGATCATTGATCCTTGTTCATTCTTCATCATTCATTTTTCATTGATCATTGATCCTTGTTCATTCTTCATCGTTCATTCGTCATCGACCATTTATCCTTGTTCATTCTTCATCGTTCATTCTTCATTGATCATTGATCCTTGTTCATTTTTCATCGTTCATTCGTCATTGATTATTGATCCTTGTTCATTCTTCATCGTTCATTCTTCTCTGATCATTGATCCTTGTTCATGCTTCATCGTTCATTCTTCATTGATCATTGATCCTTATTCATTCTTCATCGTTCATTCTTCATTGATCATTGATCCTTGTTCATTCATCATCGTTCATTCGTCATTGATCATTCATCCTTGTTCATTCTTCATCGTTCATTCTTCATTGATCATTGATACTTGTTCAATCTTCATTGATCATTGATCCTTGTTCATTCTTCATCTTTCATTCGTCATTGACCATTAATCCTTGTTCATTCTTCATCGTTCATTCTTCATTGATCATTAATCCTTGTTCATTCTTCGTCGTTCATTCTTCATTGATCATTGATCCTTGTTCATTCTTCATTGATCATTGATCCTTGTTCATTCTTCATCGTTCATTCGTCATCGACCATTTATCCTTGTTCATTCTTCATCGTTCATTCTTCATTGATCATTGATACTTGTTCAATCTTCATTGATCATTGATCCTTGTTCATTCTTCATCTTTCATTCGTCATTGACCATTAATCCTTGTTCATTCTTCATCGTTCATTCTTCATTGATCATTAATCCTTGTTCATTCTTCATCGTTCATTCTTCATTGATCATTGATCCTTGTTCATTCTTCATCGTTCATTCATCATTGACCATTGATCCTTGTTCATTCTTCATCGTTCATTCTTCATTGATCATTGATCCTTGTTCATTCTTCATCATTCTTTCTTCATTGATCATTGATCCTTGTTCATTCTTCATCGTTCATTCGTCATCGACCATTTATCCTTGTTCATTCTTCATCGTTCATTCTTCATCGATCATTGATCCTTGTTCATTCTTCATCGTTCATTCGTCATTGATCATTGATCCTTGTTCATTCTTCATCGTTCATTCTTCATTGATCATTAATCCTTGTTCATTCTTATTCGTTCATACTTCATTGATCATTGATCCTTGTTTATTCTTCATCGTTCATTCGTCATTGACCATTAATCCTTGTTCATTATTAATCGTTCATTCTTATTTGATCATTGATCCTTGTTCATTCTTCATCGTTCATTCTTCATTGATCATTGATCCTTGTTCATTCTTCATCGTTCATTCATCATTGACCATTGATCCTTGTTCATTCTTCATCGTTCATTCTTCATTGATCATTGATCCTTGTTCATTCTTCATTGATTGTTTATCCTTGAAGATGCTTTACTCACAATTGAAATAGATAAAATCTGATACCAATAGGGAGTACAAGGAGAACTAGATAATTGAAATAGATAATTGTTTATCATTGATTGTTTATCCTTGTTCATTCTTCATTGATTGTTTATCCTTGAAGATGCTTTACTCACAATTGAAACAAGGATCAATGATCAATGAAGTATGAACGAAGAAGAATGAACAAGGATTAATGATCAATGAAGAATGAACGACGAAGAATGAACAAGGATCAATGATCAATGACGAATGAACGATGAAGAATGAACAAGGATCAATGATCAATGAAGAATGAACGATGAAGAATGAACAAGGATTAATGGTCAATGACGAATGAACGATGAAGAATGAATAAGGATCAATGATCAATGAAGAATGAACGATTTAGAATGAACAAGGATCAATAATCAATGAAGAATGAACGATGAAGAATGAACAAGGATCAATGATCAATGAAGAATGAACGATGAAGAATGAACAAGGATAAATGGTCGATGACGAATGAACGATGAAGAATGAACAAGGATCAATGATCAATGAAGAATGAAAGACGAGGAATGAACAAGGATCAATGATCAATGAAGAATCAACGATGAAGAATGAACAATGATTAATTGTCAATGACGAATGAACGATGAAGAATGAACAAGGATCAATGATCAATGAAGAATGAACGATGAAGAATGAACAAGGATAAATGGTCGATGACGAATGAACGATGAAGAATGAACAAGGATCAATGATCAATGAAGAATGAATGATGAAGAATGAACAAGGATCAATGATCAATGAAGAATGAACGATGAAGAATGAACAAGGATCAATGGTCAATGATGAATGAACGATGAAGAATGAACAAGGATCAATGATCAATGAAGAATGAACGATGAAGAATGAACAAGGATTAATGATCAATGAAGAATGAACGATGAAGAATGAACAAGGATTAATGGTCAATGACGAATGAAAGATGAAGAATGAACAAGGATCAATGATCAATGAAGATTGAACAAGTATCAATGATCAATGAAGAATGAACAATGAAGAATGAACAAGGATGAATGATCAATGACGAATGAACGATGATGAATGAACAAGGATCAATGATCAATGAAGAATGAACGATGAAGAATGAATAAGGATCAATGATCAATGAAGAATGAACAAGGATCAATGATCAATGAAGAATGAACGATGAAGAATGAACAAGGATCAATAATCAATGACGAATGAACGATGAAGAATGAACAAGGATCAATGATCAATGAAGAATGAACGATGAAGAATGAACAAGGATAAATGGTCGATGACGAATGAACGATGAAGAATGAACAAGGATCAATGATCAATGAAAAATGAATGATGAAGAATGAACAAGCATCAATGATCAATGAAGAATGAACGATGAAGAATGAACAAGGATCAATGGTAAATGATGAATGAACGATGAAGAATGAACAAGGATCAATGATCAATGAAGAATGAACGATGAAGAACGAACGATGAAGATCTTTATCTCGCTCCTTGAAATAGTTTTTATTTATTTCAAAATCTTCATTGATCATTGATCCTTGTTCATTCTTCATCGTTCATTCTTCATTGATCATTAATCCTTGTTCATTCTTCATCGTTCATTCGTCATTGACCATTAATCCTTGTTCATTCTTCATCGTTCATTCTTAATTGATCATTGATCCTTGTTCATTCTTCATCGTTCATTCGTCATTGACCGTTAATCCTTGTTCATTCTTCATCGTTCATTTTTCATTGACCATTGATCCTTGTTCATTCTTCATCGTTCATTCTTCATTGATAATTAATCCTTGTTTATTCTTCATCGTTCATTGTTCATTGATCATTGATCGTTGTTCATTCTTCATCGTTCATTCGTCATTAATCATTGGTCCTTGTTCATTCTTCATCGTTCATTCTTCATTGATCATTGATCCTTGTTCATTCTAAATCGTTCATTCTTCAATGATCATTGATCCTTGTTCATTCTTCATCGTTCATTCGTCATTGACCATTAATCCTTGTTCATTCTTCATCGTTCATTCTTCATTGATCATTGATCCTTGTTCATTCTTCATCGTTCATTCGTCATTGATCATTGATCCTTGTTCGTTCTTCGTCGTTCATTCTTCATTGATCATTGATCCTTGTTCATTCTTCATCGTTCATTCATCATTGACCATTGATCCTTGTTCATTCTTCATCGTTCATTCTTCATTGATCATTGATCCTTGTTCATTCTTCATCATTCATTCTTCACTGATCATTGATCCTTGTTCATTCTTCATCGTTCATTCGTCATCGACCATTTATCCTTGTTCATTCTTCATCGTTCATTCTTCATTGATTATTGATCCTTGTTCATTCTTCATCGTTCATTCGTCATTGACAATTAATCCTTGTTCATTCTTCATCGTTGATTCTTCATTGATCATTGATCCTTGTTCATTCTTCATCGTTCATTCTTCATTGATCATTGATCCTTGTTCATTCTTCATCGTTCATTCGTCATCGACCATTTATCCTTGTTCATTCTTCATCGTTCATTCTTCATTGATCATTGATCCTTGTTCATTCTTCATCGTTCATTCTTCATTGATCATTGATCCTTGTTCATTCTTCATCGTTCATTCGTCATTGATCATTGATCCTTTTTCATTCTTCATCGTTCATTCTTCATTGATCATTGATCCTTGTTCATTCTTCATCGTTCATTCTTCATTGATCATTGATCCTTATTCATTCTTCATCGTTCATTCTTCATTGATCATTGATCCTTGTTCATTCTTCATCGTTCATTCTTCATTGATCATTGATCCTTGTTCATTCTTCATTGATCATTGATCCTTGTTCATTCTTCATCGTTCACTCTTCATTGATCATTGATACTTGTTCATTCTTCATTGATCATTGATCCTTGTTCATTCTTCATCTTTCATTCGTCATTGACCATTAATCCTTGTTCATTCTTCATCGTTCATTCTTCATTGATCATTTATCCTTGTTCATTCTTCATCGTTCATTCTTTATTGATCATTGATCCTTGTTCATTCTTCATCGTTCATTTGTCATTGATCATTGATCCTTGTTCATTCTTCATCGTTCATTCTTCATTGATCATTGATCCTTGTTCATTCTTCATCGTTCATTCTTCATTGATCATTAATCCTTGTTCATTCTTCATCGTTCATTCGTCATTGACCATTAATCCTTGTTCATTCTTCATCGTTCATTCTTAATTGATCATTGATCCTTGTTCATTCTTCATCGTTCATTCGTCATTGACCATTAATCCTTGTTCATTCTTCATCGTTCATTTTTCATTGACCATTGATCCTTGTTCATTCTTCATCGTTCATTCTTCATTGATCATTAATCCTTGTTCATTCTTCATCGTTCATTGTTCATTGATCATTGATCGTTGTTCATTCTTCATCGTTCATTCGTCATTAATCATTGGTCCTTGTTCATTCTTCATCGTTCATTCTTCATTGATCATTGATCCTTGTTCATTCTAAATCGTTCATTCTTCATTGATCATTGATCCTTGTTCATTCTTCATCGTTCATTCGTCATTGACCATTAATCCTTGTTCATTCTTCATCGTTCATTCTTCATTGATCATTAATCCTTGTTCATTCTTCATCGTTCATTCGTCATTGATCATTGATCCTTGTTCGTTCTTCGTCGTTCATTCTTCATTGATCATTGATCCTTGTTCATTCTTCATCGTTCATTCTTCATTGATCATTGATCCTTGTTTATTCTTCATCGTTCATTTGTCATTCACCATTAATCCTTGTTAATTATTCATCGTTCATTCTTCATTGATCATTGATCCTTGTTCATTCTTCATCGTTCATTCTTCATTGATCATTGATCCTTGTTCATTCTTCATCGTTCATTCGTCATTGACCATTGATCCTTGTTCATTCTTCATCGTTCATTCTTCTTTGATCATTGATCCTTGTTCATTCTTCATCGTTCATTCTTCATTGATCATTGATCCTTGTTCATTCTTCATCGTTCATTCGTCATCGACCATTTATCCTTGTTCATTCTTCATCGTTCATTCTTCATTGATCATTGATCCTTGTTCATTCTTCATCGTTCATTCTTCATTGATCATTGATCCTTGTTCATTCTTCATCGTTCATTCGTCATTGATCATTGATCCTTGTTCATTCTTCATCGTTCATTCTTCATTGATCATTGATCCTTGTTCATTCTTCATCGTTCATTCTTCATTGATCATTGATCCTTATTCATTCTTCATCGTTCATTCTTCATTGATCATTGATCCTTGTTCATTCATCATCGTTCATTCGTCATTGATCATTCATCCTTGTTCATTCTTCATCGTTCATTCTTCATTGATCATTGATACTTGTTCAATCTTCATTGATCATTGATCCTTGTTCATTCTTCATCTTTCATTCGTGATTGACCATTAATCCTTGTTCATTCTTCATCGTTCATTCTTCATTGATCATTTATCCTTGTTCATTCTTCATCGTTCATTCTTTATTGATCATTGATCCTTGTTCATTCTTCATCGTTCATTTGTCATTGATCATTGATCCTTGTTCATTATTCATCGTTCATTTTTCATTGATCATTGATCCTTGTTTATTCTTCATCGTTCATTCGTCATGACCATTAATCCTTGTTCATTCTTCATCGTTCATTTTTCATTGACCATTGATCCTTGTTCATTCTTCATCTTTCATTCTTCATTGATCATTAATCCTTGTTCATTCTTCATCGTTCATTCTTCATTGATCATTGATCCTTGTTCATTCTTCATCTTTCATTCGTCATTGACCATTAATCCTTGTTCATTCTTCATCGTTCATTCTTCATTGATAATTTATCCTTGTTCATTCTTCATCGTTCATTCTTTATTGATCATTGATCCTTGTTCATTCTTCATCGTTCATTTGTCATTGATCATTGATCCTTGTTCATTCTTCATCGTTCATTCTTCATAGATCATTGATCCTTGTTCATTCTTCATCGTTCATTCTTCATTGACCATTAATCCTTGTTCATTCTTCATCGTTCATTTTTCATTGACCATTGATCCTTGTTCATTCTTCATCGTTCATTCTTCATTGATCATTAATCCTTGTTCATTCTTCATCGTTCATTCTTCATTGATCATTGATCGTTGTTCATTCTTCATCGTTCATTCGTCATTGATCATTGGTCCTTGTTCATTCTTCATCGTTCATTCTTCATTGATCATTGATCCTTGTTCATTCTAAATCGTTCATTCTTCATTGATCATTGATCCTTGTTCATTCTTCATCGTTCATTCGTCATTGACCATTAATCCTTGTTCATTCTTCATCGTTCATTCTTCATTGATCATTGATCCTTGTTCATTCTTCATCGTTCATTCGTCATTGATCATTGATCCTTGTTCGTTCTTCGTCGATCATTCTTCATTGATCATTGATCCTTGTTCATTCTTCATCGTTCATTCTTCATTGATCATTGATCCTTGTTCATTCTTCATCGTTCATTCATCATTGACCATTGATCCTTGTTCATTCTTCATCGTTCATTATTCTTTGATCATTGATCCTTGTTCATTCTTCATCGTTCATTCTTCATTGATCATTGATCCTTGTTCATTCTTCATCGTTCATTCTTCATTGATCATTGATCCTTGTTCATTCTTCATCGTTCATTCGTCATTGATCATTGATCCTTGTTCATTCTTCATCGTTCATTCTTCATTGATCATTGATCCTTGTTCATTCTTCATCTTTCATTCGTGATTGACCATTAATCCTTGTTCATTCTTCATCGTTCATTCTTCATTGATCATTTATCCTTGTTCATTCTTCATCGTTCATTCTTTATTGATCATTGATCCTTGTTCATTCTTCATCGTTCATTTGTCATTGATCATTGATCCTTGTTCATTATTCATCGTTCATTTTTCATTGATCATTGATCCTTGTTTATTCTTCATCGTTCATTCGTCATGACCATTAATCCTTGTTCATTCTTCATCGTTCATTTTTCATTGACCATTGATCCTTGTTCATTCTTCATCTTTCATTCTTCATTGATCATTAATCCTTGTTCATTCTTCATCGTTCATTCTTCATTGATCATTGATCCTTGTTCATTCTTCATCTTTCATTCGTCATTGACCATTAATCCTTGTTCATTCTTCATCGTTCATTCTTCATTGATAATTTATCCTTGTTCATTCTTCATCGTTCATTCTTTATTGATCATTGATCCTTGTTCATTCTTCATCGTTCATTTGTCATTGATCATTGATCCTTGTTCATTCTTCATCGTTCATTCTTCATAGATCATTGATCCTTGTTCATTCTTCATCGTTCATTCTTCATTGACCATTAATCCTTGTTCATTCTTCATCGTTCATTTTTCATTGACCATTGATCCTTGTTCATTCTTCATCGTTCATTCTTCATTGATCATTAATCCTTGTTCATTCTTCATCGTTCATTCTTCATTGATCATTGATCGTTGTTCATTCTTCATCGTTCATTCGTCATTGATCATTGGTCCTTGTTCATTCTTCATCGTTCATTCTTCATTGATCATTGATCCTTGTTCATTCTAAATCGTTCATTCTTCATTGATCATTGATCCTTGTTCATTCTTCATCGTTCATTCGTCATTGACCATTAATCCTTGTTCATTCTTCATCGTTCATTCTTCATTGATCATTGATCCTTGTTCATTCTTCATCGTTCATTCGTCATTGATCATTGATCCTTGTTCGTTCTTCGTCGATCATTCTTCATTGATCATTGATCCTTGTTCATTCTTCATCGTTCATTCTTCATTGATCATTGATCCTTGTTTATTCTTCATCGTTCATTCTTCATTGATCATTGATCCTTGTTCATTCTTCATCGTTCATTCTTCATTGATCATTGATCCTTGTTCATTCTTCATCGTTCATTCATCATTGACCATTGATCCTTGTTCATTCTTCATCGTTCATTATTCTTTGATCATTGATCCTTGTTCATTCTTCATCGTTCATTCTTCATTGATCATTGATCCTTGTTCATTCTTCATCGTTCATTCGTCATTGATCATTGATCCTTGTTCATTCTTCATCGTTCATTCTTCATTGATCATTGATCCTTGTTCATTCTTCATCGTTCATTCTTCATTGATCATTGATCCTTATTCATTCTTCATCGTTCATTCTTCATTGATCATTGATCCTTGTTCATTCTTCATCGTTCATTCTTCATTGATCATTGATACTTGTTCAATCTTCATTGATCATTGATCCTTGTTCATTCTTCATCTTTCATTCGTGATTGACCATTAATCCTTGTTCATTCTTCATCGTTCATTCTTCATTGATCATTTATCCTTGTTCATTCTTCATCGTTCATTCTTTATTGATCATTGATCCTTGTTCATTCTTCATCGTTCATTTGTCATTGATCATTGATCCTTGTTCATTATTCATCGTTCATTTTTCATTGATCATTGATCCTTGTTTATTCTTCATCGTTCATTCGTCATGACCATTAATCCTTGTTCATTCTTCATCGTTCATTTTTCATTGACCATTGATCCTTGTTCATTCTTCATCTTTCATTCTTCATTGATCATTAATCCTTGTTCATTCTTCATCGTTCATTCTTCATTGATCATTAATCCTTGTTCATTCTTCATCGTTCATTCGTCATTGATCAATGATCCTTGTTCATTCTTCATCGTTCATTCTTCATTGATCATTGATACTTGTTCAATCTTCATTGATCATTGATCCTTGTTCATTCTTCATCTTTCATTCGTCATTGACCATTAATCCTTGTTCATTCTTCATCGTTCATTCTTCATTGATCATTTATCCTTGTTCATTCTTCATCGTTCATTCTTTATTGATCATTGATCCTTGTTCATTCTTCATCGTTCATTTGTCATTGATCATTGATCCTTGTTCATTATTCATCGTTCATTTTTCATTGATCATTGATCCTTGTTCATTCTTCATCGTTCATTCGTCATTGATCATTGATCCTTGTTCATTCTTCATCCTTCATTCTTCATTGATCATTGATACTTGTTCATTCTTCATCGATCATTCTTCATTGATCATTGATCCTTGTTCATTCTTCATCGTTCATTCGTCATTGATCATTGATCCTTGTTCATTCTTCATCGTTCATTCTTCATTGATCATTGATCCTTGTTCATTCTTCATCGATCATTCTTCATTGATCATTGATCTTTGTTCATTCTTCATCGTTCATTCTTCATTGATCATTGATCGTTGTTCATTCTTCATCGTTCATTCGTCATTGATCATTGGTCCTTGTTCATTCTTCATCGTTCATTCTTCATTGATCATTGATCCTTGTTCATTCTAAATCGTTCATTCTTCATTGATCATTGATCCTTGTTCATTCTTCATCGTTCATTCGTCATTGACCATTAATCCTTGTTCATTCTTCATCGTTCATTCTTCATTGATCATTGATCCTTGTTCATTCTTCATCGTTCATTCGTCATTGATCATTGATCCTTGTTCGTTCTTCGTCGATCATTCTTCATTGATCATTGATCCTTGTTCATTCTTCATCGTTCATTCTTCATTGATCATTGATCCTTGTTTATTCTTCATCGTTCATTTGTCATTCACCATTAATCCTTGTTAATTATTCATCGTTCATTCTTCATTGATCATTGATCCTTGTTCATTCTTCATCGTTCATTCTTCATTGATCATTGATCCTTGTTCATTCTTCATCGTTCATTCATCATTGACCATTGATCCTTGTTCATTCTTCATCGTTCATTATTCTTTGATCATTGATCCTTGTTCATTCTTCATCGTTCATTCTTCATTGATCATTGATCCTTGTTCATTCTTCATCGTTCATTCTTCATTGATCATTGATCCTTGTTCATTCTTCATCGTTCATTCGTCATTGATCATTGATCCTTGTTCATTCTTCATCGTTCATTCTTCATTGATCATTGATCCTTGTTCATTCTTCATCGTTCATTCTTCATTGATCATTGATCCTTATTCATTCTTCATCGTTCATTCTTCATTGATCATTGATCCTTGTTCATTCATCATCGTTCATTCGTCATTGATCATTCATCCTTGTTCATTCTTCATCGTTCATTCTTCATTGATCATTGATACTTGTTCAATCTTCATTGATCATTGATCCTTGTTCATTCTTCATCTTTCATTCGTGATTGACCATTAATCCTTGTTCATTCTTCATCGTTCATTCTTCATTGATCATTTATCCTTGTTCATTCTTCATCGTTCATTCTTTATTGATCATTGATCCTTGTTCATTCTTCATCGTTCATTTGTCATTGATCATTGATCCTTGTTCATTATTCATCGTTCATTTTTCATTGATCATTGATCCTTGTTTATTCTTCATCGTTCATTCGTCATGACCATTAATCCTTGTTCATTCTTCATCGTTCATTTTTCATTGACCATTGATCCTTGTTCATTCTTCATCTTTCATTCTTCATTGATCATTAATCCTTGTTCATTCTTCATCGTTCATTCTTCATTGATCATTAATCCTTGTTCATTCTTCATCGTTCATTCGTCATTGATCAATGATCCTTGTTCATTCTTCATCGTTCATTCTTCATTGATCATTGATCCTTGTTCATTCTAAATCGTTCATTCTTCATTGATCATTGATCCTTGTTCATTCTTCATCGTTCATTCGTCATTGACCATTAATCCTTGTTCATTTTTCATCGTTCATTCTTCATTGATCATTGATCCTTGTTCATTCTTCATCGTTCATTCGTCATTGATCATTGATCCTTGTTCGCTCTTCATCGTTCATTATTCATTGATCATTGATCCTTGTTCATTCTTCATCGTTCATTCGTCATCGACCATTTATCCTTGTTCATTCTTCATCGTTCATTCTTCATTGATCATTGATCCTTATTCATTCTTCATCGTTCATTCGTCATTGGCCATTAATCCTTGTTCATTCTTCATCGTTGATTCTTCATTGATCATTGATCCTTGTTCATTCTTCATCGTCCATTCTTCATTGATCATTGATCCTTGTTCATTCTTCGTCGTTCATTCGTCATCGACCATTTATCCTTGTTCATTCTTCATCGTTCATTCTTCATTGATCATTGATCCTTGTTCATTCTTCATCGATCATTCTTCATTGATCATTGATCCTCGTTCATTCTTCATCGTTCATTCGTCATTGATCATTGATCCTTGTTCATTCTTCATCGTTCATTCTTCATTGATCATTGATCCTTGTTCATTTTTCATCGTTCATTCTTCATTGATCATTGATCCTTGTTCATTCTTCATCGTTCATTCTTCATTGATCATTGATCCTTGTTCATTCTTCATCGTTCATTCGTCATTGATCATTCATCCTTGTTCATTCTTCATCCTTCATTCTTTATTGATCATTGATACTTGTTCATTCTTCATCGATCATTCTTCATTGATCATTGATCCTTGTTCATTCTTCATCGTTCATTCGTCATTGATCATTGATCCTTGTTCATTCTTCATCGTTCATTCTTCATTGATCATTGATCCTTGTTCATTCTTCATCGTTCATTCTTCATTGATCATTGATCTTTGTTCATTCTTCATCGTTCATTCTTCATTGATCATTGATCCTTGTTCATTCTTCATCGTTCATTCGTCATTGATCATTCATCCTTGTTCATTCTTCATCCTTCATTCTTCATTGATCATTGATACTTGTTCAATCTTCATTGATCATTGATCCTTGTTCATTCTTCATCTTTCATTCGTCATTGACCATTAATCCTTGTTCATTCTTCATCGTTCATTCTTTATTGATCATTTATCCTTGTTCATTCTTCATCGTTCATTCTTTATTGATCATTGATCCTTGTTCATTCTTCATCGTTCATTTGTCATTAATCATTGATCCTTGTTCATTCTTCATCGTTCATTCGTCATTGACCATTAATCCTTGTTCATTCTTCATCGTTCATTTTTCATTGACCATTGATCCTTGTTCATTCTTCATCGTTCATTCTTCATTGATCATTAATCCTTGTTCATTCTTGATCGTTCATTCTTCATTGATCATTGATCCTTGTTCATTCTTCATCGTTCATTCTTAATTGTTCATTGATCCTTGTTCATTCTTCATCGTTCATTCGTCATTGATCAATGATCCTTGTTCATTCTTCATCGTTCATTCTTCATTGATTATTGATCCTTGTACATTCTAAATCGTTCATTCTTCATTGATCATTGATCCTTGTTCATTCTTCATCGTTCATTCGTTATTGACCATGAATCCTTGTTCATTTTTCATCGTTCATTCTTCATTGATCATTGATCCTTGTTCATTCTTCATCGTTCATTCGTCATTGATCATTGATCCTTGTTCATTCTTCATCGTTCATTCTTCATTGATCATTGATCCTTGTTTATTCTTCATCGTTCATTCTTCATTGATCATTGATCCTTATTCATTCTTCATCGTTCATTCTTCATTGATCATTGATCCTTGTTCATTCATCATCGTTCATTCGTCATTGATCATTCATCCTTGTTCATTCTTCATCGTTCATTCTTCATTGATTATTGATACTTGTTCAATCTTCATTGATCATTGATCCTTGTTCATTCTTCATCTTTCATTCGTCATTGACCATTAATCCTTGTTCATTCTTCATCGTTCATTCTTCATTGATCATTTATCCTTGTTCATTCTTCATCGTTCATTCTTTATTGATCATTGATCCTTGTTCATTCTTCATCGTTCATTTGTCATTGATCATTGATCCTTGTTCATTATTCATCGTTCATTTTTCATTGATCATTGATCCTTGTTTATTCTTCATCGTTCATTCGTCATGACCATTAATCCTTGTTCATTCTTCATCGTTCATTTTTCATTGACCATTGATCCTTGTTCATTCTTCATCTTTCATTCTTCATTGATCATTAATCCTTGTTCATTCTTCATCGTTCATTCTTCATTGATCATTAATCCTTGTTCATTCTTCATCGTTCATTCGTCATTGATCAATGATCCTTGTTCATTCTTCATCGTTCATTCTTCATTGATCATTGATCCTTGTTCATTCTAAATCGTTCATTCTTCATTGATCATTGATCCTTGTTCATTCTTCATCGTTCATTCGTCATTGACCATTAATCCTTGTTCATTTTTCATCGTTCATTCTTCATTGATCATTGATCCTTGTTCATTCTTCATCGTTCATTCGTCATTGATCATTGATCCTTGTTCGCTCTTCATCGTTCATTATTCATTGATCATTGATCCTTGTTCATTCTTCATCGTTCATTCGTCATCGACCATTTATCCTTGTTCATTCTTCATCGTTCATTCTTCATTGATCATTGATCCTTTTTCATTCTTCATCGTTCATTCGTCATTGGCCATTAATCCTTGTTCATTCTTCATCGTTGATTCTTCATTGATCATTGATCCTTGTTCATTCTTCATCGTCCATTCTTCATTGATCATTGATCCTTGTTCATTCTTCGTCGTTCATTCGTCATCGACCATTTATCCTTGTTCATTCTTCATCGTTCATTCTTCATTGATCATTGATCCTTGTTCATTCTTCATCGATCATTCTTCATTGATCATTGATCCTCGTTCATTCTTCATCGTTCATTCGTCATTGATCATTGATCCTTGTTCATTCTTCATCGTTCATTCTTCATTGATCATTGATCCTTGTTCATTCTTCATCGTTCATTCTTCATTGATCATTGATCCTTGTTCATTCTTCATCGTTCATTCTTCATTGATCATTGATCCTTGTTCATTCTTCATCGTTCATTCGTCATTGATCATTCATCCTTGTTCATTCTTCATCCTTCATTCTTCATTGATCATTGATACTTGTTCATTCTTCATCGATCATTCTTCATTGATCATTGATCCTTGTTCATTCTTCATCGTTCATTCGTCATTGATCATTGATCCTTGTTCATTCTTCATCGTTCATTCTTCATTGATCATTGATCCTTGTTCATTCTTCATCGTTCATTCTTCATTGATCATTGATCTTTGTTCATTCTTCATCGTTCATTCTTCATTGATCATTGATCCTTGTTCATTCTTCATCGTTCATTCGTCATTGATCATTCATCCTTGTTCATTCTTCATCCTTCATTCTTCATTGATCATTGATACTTGTTCAATCTTCATTGATCATTGATCCTTGTTCATTCTTCATCTTTCATTCGTCATTGACCATTAATCCTTGTTCATTCTTCATCGTTCATTCTTCATTGATCATTTATCCTTGTTCATTCTTCATCGTTCATTCTTTATTGATCATTGATCCTTGTTCATTCTTCATCGTTCATTTGTCATTAATCATTGATCCTTGTTCATTCTTCATCGTTCATTCGTCATTGACCATTAATCCTTGTTCATTCTTCATCGTTCATTTTTCATTGACCATTGATCCTTGTTCATTCTTCATCGTTCATTCTTCATTGATCATTAATCCTTGTTCATTCTTGATCGTTCATTCTTCATTGATCATTGATCCTTGTTCATTCTTCATCGTTCATTCTTAATTGATCATTGATCCTTGTTCATTCTTCATCGTTCATTCGTCATTGATCAATGATCCTTGTTCATTCTTCATCGTTCATTCTTCATTGATTATTGATCCTTGTACATTCTAAATCGTTCATTCTTCATTGATCATTGATCCTTGTTCATTCTTCATCGTTCATTCGTTATTGACCATGAATCCTTGTTCATTATTCATCGTTCATTCTTCATTGATCATTGATCCTTGTTCATTCTTCATCGTTCATTCGTCATTGATCATTGATCCTTGTTCGCTCTTCATCGTTCATTATTCATTGATCATTGATCCTTGTTCATTCTTCATCGTTCATTCGTCATCGACCATTTATCCTTGTTCATTCTTCATCGTTCATTCTTCATTGATCATTGATCCTTATTCATTCTTCATCGTTCATTCGTCATTGGCCATTAATCCTTGTTCATTCTTCATCGTTGATTCTTCATTGATCATTGATCCTTGTTCATTCTTCATCGTCCATTCTTCATTGATCATTGATCGTTGTTCATTCTTCGTCGTTCATTCGTCATCGACCATTTATCCTTGTTCATTCTTCATCGTTCATTCTTCATTGATCATTGATCCTTGTTCATTCTTCATCGATCATTCTTCATTGATCATTGATCCTTGTTCATTCTTCATCGTTCATTCGTCATTGATCATTGATCCTTGTTCATTCTTCATCGTTCATTCTTCATTGATCATTGATCCTTGTTCATTCTTCATCGTTTATTCTTCATTGATCATTGATCCTTGTTCATTCTTCATCGTTCATTCTTCATTGATCATTGATCCTTGTTCATTCTTCATCGTTCATTCGTCATTGATCATTCATCCTTGTTCATTCTTCATCCTTCATTCTTCATTGATCATTGATACTTGTTCATTCTTCATCGATCATTCTTCATTGATCATTGATCCTTGTTCATTCTTCATCGTTCATTCGTCATTGATCATTGATCCTTGTTCATTCTTCATCGTTCATTCTTCATTGATCATTGATCCTTGTTCATTCTTGATCGTTCATTCTTCATTGATCATTGATCTTTGTTCATTCTTCATCGTTCATTCTTCATTGATCATTGATCCTTGTTCATTCTTCATCGTTCATTCGTCATTGATCATTCATCCTTGTTCATTCTTCATCCTTCATTCTTCATTGATCATTGATACTTGTTCAATCTTCATTGATCATTGATCCTTGTTCATTCTTCATCTTTCATTCGTCATTGACCATTAATCCTTGTTCATTCTTCATCGTTCATTCTTCATTGATCATTTATCCTTGTTCATTCTTCATCGTTCATTCTTTATTGATCATTGATCCTTGTTCATTCTTCATCGTTCATTTGTCATTAATCATTGATCCTTGTTCATTCTTCATCGTTCATTCGTCATTGACCATTAATCCTTGTTCATTCTTCATCGTTCATTTTTCATTGACCATTGATCCTTGTTCATTCTTCATCGTTCATTCTTCATTGATCATTAATCCTTGTTCATTCTTGATCGTTCATTCTTCATTGATCATTGATCCTTGTTCATTCTTCATCGTTCATTCTTAATTGATCATTGATCCTTGTTCATTCTTCATCGTTCATTCGTCATTGATCAATGATCCTTGTTCATTCTTCATCGTTCATTCTTCATTGATCATTGATCCTTGTTCATTCTAAATCGTTCATTCTTCATTGATCATTGATCCTTGTTCATTCTTCATCGTTCATTCGTTATTGACCATGAATCCTTGTTCATTTTTCATCGTTCATTCTTCATTGATCATTGATCCTTGTTCATTCTTCATCGTTCATTCGTCATTGATCATTGATCCTTGTTCGCTCTTCATCGTTCATTATTCATTGATCATTGATCCTTGTTCATTCTTCATCGTTCATTCGTCATCGACCATTTATCCTTGTTCATTCTTCATCGTTCATTCTTCATTGATCATTGATCCTTATTCATTCTTCATCGTTCATTCGTCATTGGCCATTAATCCTTGTTCATTCTTCATCGTTGATTCTTCATTGATCATTGATCCTTGTTCATTCTTCATCGTCCATTCTTCATTGATCATTGATCCTTGTTCATTCTTCGTCGTTCATTCGTCATCCACCATTTATCCTTGTTCATTCTTCATCGTTCATTCTTCATTGATCATTGATCCTTGTTCATTCTTCATCGATCATTCTTCATTGATCATTGATCCTTGTTCATTCTTCATCGTTAATTCGTCATTGATCATTGATCCTTGTTCATTCTTCATCGTTCATTCTTCATTGATCATTGATCCTTGTTCATTCTTCATCGTTCATTCTTCATTGATCATTGATCCTTGTTCATTCTTCATCGTTCATTCTTCATTGATCATTGATCCTTGTTCATTCTTCATCGTTCATTCGTCATTGATCATTCATCCTTGTTCATTCTTCATCCTTCATTCTTCATTGATCATTGATACTTGTTCATTCTTCATCGATCATTCTTCATTGATCATTGATCCTTGTTCATTCTTCATCGTTCATTCGTCATTGATCATTGATCCTTGTTCATTCTTCATCTTTCATTCTTCATTGATCATTGATCCTTGTTCATTCTTCATCGTTCATTCTTCATTGATCATTGATCCTTGTTCATTCTTCATCGTTCATTCTTCATTGATCATTGATCCTTGTTCATTCTTCATCGTTCATTCGTCATTGATCATTCATCCTTGTTCATTCTTCATCCTTCATTCTTCATTGATCATTGATACTTGTTCAATCTTCATTGATCATTGATCCTTGTTCATTCTTCATCTTTCATTCGTCATTGACCATTAATCCTTGTTCATTCTTCATCGTTCATTCTTCATTGATCATTTATCCTTGTTCATTCTTCATCGTTCATTCTTTATTGATCATTGATCCTTGTTCATTCTTCATCGTTCATTTGTCATTGATCATTGATCCTTGTTCATTCTTCTTCGTTCATTCTTCATTAATCATTGATCCTTGTTCATTCTTCATCGTTCATTCGTCATTGACCATTAATCCTTGTTCATTCTTCATCGTTCATTTTTCATTGACCATTGATCCTTGTTCATTCTTCATCGTTCATTCTTCATTGATCATTAATCCTTGTTCATTCTTGATCGTTCATTCTTCATTGATCATTGATCCTTGTTCATTCTTCATCGTTCATTCTTAATTGATCATTGATCCTTGTTCATTCTTCATCGTTCATTCGTCATTGATCAATGATCCTTGTTCATTCTTCATCGTTCATTCTTCATTGATCATTGATCCTTGTTCATTCTAAATCGTTCATTCTTCATTGATCATTGATCCTTGTTCATTCTTCATCGTTCATTCGTTATTGACCATGAATCCTTGTTCATTTTTCATCGTTCATTCTTCATTGATCATTGATCCTTGTTCATTCTTCATCGTTCATTCGTCATTGATCATTGATCCTTGTTCGCTCTTCATCGTTCATTATTCATTGATCATTGATCCTTGTTCATTCTTCATCGTTCATTCGTCATCGACCATTTATCCTTGTTCATTCTTCATCGTTCATTCTTCATTGATCATTGATCCTTATTCATTCTTCATCGTTCATTCGTCATTGGCCATTAATCCTTGTTCATTCTTCATCGTTGATTCTTCATTGATCATTGATCCTTGTTCATTCTTCATCGTCCATTCTTCATTGATCATTGATCCTTGTTCATTCTTCGTCGTTCATTCGTCATCCACCATTTATCCTTGTTCATTCTTCATCGTTCATTCTTCATTGATCATTGATCCTTGTTCATTCTTCATCGATCATTCTTCATTGATCATTGATCCTTGTTCATTCTTCATCGTTAATTCGTCATTGATCATTGATCCTTGTTCATTCTTCATCGTTCATTCTTCATTGATCATTGATCCTTGTTCATTCTTCATCGTTCATTCTTCATTGATCATTGATCCTTGTTCATTCTTCATCGTTCATTCTTCATTGATCATTGATCCTTGTTCATTCTTCATCGTTCATTCGTCATTGATCATTCATCCTTGTTCATTCTTCATCCTTCATTCTTCATTGATCATTGATACTTGTTCATTCTTCATCGATCATTCTTCATTGATCATTGATCCTTGTTCATTCTTCATCGTTCATTTGTCATTGATCATTGATCCTTGTTCATTCTTCTTCGTTCATTCTTCATTAATCATTGATCCTTGTTCATTCTTCATCGTTTATTCTTCATTGATCATTGATCCTTGTTCATTCTTCATCGTTCATTCGTCATTGATCATTGATCCTTGTTCATTCTTCATCGTTCATTCTTCATTGATCATTGATCCTTATTCATTCTTCATCGTTCATTCTTCATTGATCATTGATCCTTGTTCATTCTTCATCGTTCATTCTTCATTGATCATTGATCCTTGTTCATTCTTCATCGTTCATTCGTCATTGACCATTAATCCTTGTTCATTCTTCGTCGTTCATTTTTCATTGACCATTGATCCTTGTTCATTCTTCATCGTTCATTCTTCATTGATCATTGATCCTTGTTCATTCTTCATCGTTCATTCTTCATTGATCATTGATCCTTGTTCATTCTTCATCGTTCATTCGTCATTGATCATTCATCCTTGTTCATTCTTCATCCTTCATTCTTCATTGATCATTGATACTTGTTCATTCTTCATCGATCATTCTTCATTGATCATTGATCCTTGTTCATTCTTCATCGTTCATTCGTCATTGATCATTGATCCTTGTTCATTCTTCATCGTTCATTCTTCATTGATCATTGATCCTTGTTCATTCTTGATCGTTCATTCTTCATTGATCATTGATCTTTGTTCATTCTTCATCGTTCATTCTTCATTGATCATTGATCCTTGTTCATTCTTCATCGTTCATTCGTCATTGATCATTCATCCTTGTTCATTCTTCATCCTTCATTCTTCATTGATCATTGATACTTGTTCAATCTTCATTGATCATTGATCCTTGTTCATTCTTCATCTTTCATTCGTCATTGACCATTAATCCTTGTTCATTCTTCATCGTTCATTCTTCATTGATCATTTATCCTTGTTCATTCTTCATCGTTCATTCTTTATTGATCATTGATCCTTGTTCATTCTTCATCGTTCATTTGTCATTAATCATTGATCCTTGTTCATTCTTCATCGTTCATTCGTCATTGACCATTAATCCTTGTTCATTCTTCATCGTTCATTTTTCATTGACCATTGATCCTTGTTCATTCTTCATCGTTCATTCTTCATTGATCATTAATCCTTGTTCATTCTTGATCGTTCATTCTTCATTGATCATTGATCCTTGTTCATTCTTCATCGTTCATTCTTAATTGATCATTGATCCTTGTTCATTCTTCATCGTTCATTCGTCATTGATCAATGATCCTTGTTCATTCTTCATCGTTCATTCTTCATTGATCATTGATCCTTGTTCATTCTAAATCGTTCATTCTTCATTGATCATTGATCCTTGTTCATTCTTCATCGTTCATTCGTTATTGACCATGAATCCTTGTTCATTTTTCATCGTTCATTCTTCATTGATCATTGATCCTTGTTCATTCTTCATCGTTCATTCGTCATTGATCATTGATCCTTGTTCGCTCTTCATCGTTCATTATTCATTGATCATTGATCCTTGTTCATTCTTCATCGTTCATTCGTCATCGACCATTTATCCTTGTTCATTCTTCATCGTTCATTCTTCATTGATCATTGATCCTTATTCATTCTTCATCGTTCATTCGTCATTGGCCATTAATCCTTGTTCATTCTTCATCGTTGATTCTTCATTGATCATTGATCCTTGTTCATTCTTCATCGTCCATTCTTCATTGATCATTGATCCTTGTTCATTCTTCGTCGTTCATTCGTCATCCACCATTTATCCTTGTTCATTCTTCATCGTTCATTCTTCATTGATCATTGATCCTTGTTCATTCTTCATCGATCATTCTTCATTGATCATTGATCCTTGTTCATTCTTCATCGTTAATTCGTCATTGATCATTGATCCTTGTTCATTCTTCATCGTTCATTCTTCATTGATCATTGATCCTTGTTCATTCTTCATCGTTCATTCTTCATTGATCATTGATCCTTGTTCATTCTTCATCGTTCATTCTTCATTGATCATTGATCCTTGTTCATTCTTCATCGTTCATTCGTCATTGATCATTCATCCTTGTTCATTCTTCATCCTTCATTCTTCATTGATCATTGATACTTGTTCATTCTTCATCGATCATTCTTCATTGATCATTGATCCTTGTTCATTCTTCATCGTTCATTCGTCATTGATCATTGATCCTTGTTCATTCTTCATCTTTCATTCTTCATTGATCATTGATCCTTGTTCATTCTTCATCGTTCATTCTTCATTGATCATTGATCCTTGTTCATTCTTCATCGTTCATTCTTCATTGATCATTGATCCTTGTTCATTCTTCATCGTTCATTCGTCATTGATCATTCATCCTTGTTCATTCTTCATCCTTCATTCTTCATTGATCATTGATACTTGTTCAATCTTCATTGATCATTGATCCTTGTTCATTCTTCATCTTTCATTCGTCATTGACCATTAATCCTTGTTCATTCTTCATCGTTCATTCTTCATTGATCATTTATCCTTGTTCATTCTTCATCGTTCATTCTTTATTGATCATTGATCCTTGTTCATTCTTCATCGTTCATTTGTCATTGATCATTGATCCTTGTTCATTCTTCTTCGTTCATTCTTCATTAATCATTGATCCTTGTTCATTCTTCATCGTTCATTCGTCATTGACCATTAATCCTTGTTCATTCTTCATCGTTCATTTTTCATTGACCATTGATCCTTGTTCATTCTTCATCGTTCATTCTTCATTGATCATTAATCCTTGTTCATTCTTGATCGTTCATTCTTCATTGATCATTGATCCTTGTTCATTCTTCATCGTTCATTCTTAATTGATCATTGATCCTTGTTCATTCTTCATCGTTCATTCGTCATTGATCAATGATCCTTGTTCATTCTTCATCGTTCATTCTTCATTGATCATTGATCCTTGTTCATTCTAAATCGTTCATTCTTCATTGATCATTGATCCTTGTTCATTCTTCATCGTTCATTCGTTATTGACCATGAATCCTTGTTCATTTTTCATCGTTCATTCTTCATTGATCATTGATCCTTGTTCATTCTTCATCGTTCATTCGTCATTGATCATTGATCCTTGTTCGCTCTTCATCGTTCATTATTCATTGATCATTGATCCTTGTTCATTCTTCATCGTTCATTCGTCATCGACCATTTATCCTTGTTCATTCTTCATCGTTCATTCTTCATTGATCATTGATCCTTATTCATTCTTCATCGTTCATTCGTCATTGGCCATTAATCCTTGTTCATTCTTCATCGTTGATTCTTCATTGATCATTGATCCTTGTTCATTCTTCATCGTCCATTCTTCATTGATCATTGATCCTTGTTCATTCTTCGTCGTTCATTCGTCATCCACCATTTATCCTTGTTCATTCTTCATCGTTCATTCTTCATTGATCATTGATCCTTGTTCATTCTTCATCGATCATTCTTCATTGATCATTGATCCTTGTTCATTCTTCATCGTTAATTCGTCATTGATCATTGATCCTTGTTCATTCTTCATCGTTCATTCTTCATTGATCATTGATCCTTGTTCATTCTTCATCGTTCATTCTTCATTGATCATTGATCCTTGTTCATTCTTCATCGTTCATTCTTCATTGATCATTGATCCTTGTTCATTCTTCATCGTTCATTCGTCATTGATCATTCATCCTTGTTCATTCTTCATCCTTCATTCTTCATTGATCATTGATACTTGTTCATTCTTCATCGATCATTCTTCATTGATCATTGATCCTTGTTCATTCTTCATCGTTCATTCGTCATTGATCATTGATCCTTGTTCATTCTTCATCTTTCATTCTTCATTGATCATTGATCCTTGTTCATTCTTCATCGTTCATTCTTCATTGATCATTGATCCTTGTTCATTCTTCATCGTTCATTCTTCATTGATCATTGATCCTTGTTCATTCTTCATCGTTCATTCGTCATTGATCATTCATCCTTGTTCATTCTTCATCCTTCATTCTTCATTGATCATTGATACTTGTTCAATCTTCATTGATCATTGATCCTTGTTCATTCTTCATCTTTCATTCGTCATTGACCATTAATCCTTGTTCATTCTTCATCGTTCATTCTTCATTGATCATTTATCCTTGTTCATTCTTCATCGTTCATTCTTTATTGATCATTGATCCTTGTTCATTCTTCATCGTTCATTTGTCATTGATCATTGATCCTTGTTCATTCTTCTTCGTTCATTCTTCATTAATCATTGATCCTTGTTCATTCTTCATCGTTCATTCGTCATTGACCATTAATCCTTGTTCTTTCTTCATCGTTCATTTTTCATTGACCATTGATCCTTGTTCATTCTTCATCGTTCATTCTTCATTGATCATTAATCCTTGTTCATTCTTGATCGTTCATTCTTCATTGATCATTGATCCTTGTTCATTCTTCATCGTTCATTCTTAATTGATCATTGATCCTTGTTCATTCTTCATCGTTCATTCGTCATTGATCAATGATCCTTGTTCATTCTTCATCGTTCATTCTTCATTGATCATTGATCCTTGTTCATTCTAAATCGTTCATTCTTCATTGATCATTGATCCTTGTTCATTCTTCATCGTTCATTCGTCATTGACCATTAATCCTTGTTCATTTTTCATCGTTCATTCTTCATTGATCATTGATCCTTGTTCATTCTTTATCGTTCATTCGTCATTGATCATTGATCCTTGTTCGCTCTTCATCGTTCATTATTCATTGATCATTGATCCTTGTTCATTCTTCATCGTTCATTCGTCATCGACCATTTATCCTTGTTCATTCTTCATCGTTCATTCTTCATTGATCATTGATCCTTATTCATTCTTCATCGTTCATTCGTCATTGGCCATTAATCCTTGTTCATTCTTCATCGTTGATTCTTCATTGATCATTGATCCTTGTTCATTCTTCATCGTCCATTTTTCATTGATCATTGATCCTTGTTGATTCTTCGTCGTTCATTCGTCATCGACCATTTATCCTTGTTCATTCTTCATCGTTCATTCTTCATTGATCATTGATCCTTGTTCATTCTTCATCGATCATTCTTCATTGATCATTGATCCTTGTTCATTCTTCATCGTTCATTCGTCATTGATCATTGATCCTTGTTCATTCTTCATCGTTCATTCTTCATTGATCATTGATCCTTGTTCATTCTTCATTGATCATTGATCCTTGTTCATTCTTCATCTTTCATTCGTCATTGACCATTAATCTTTGTTCATTCTTCATCGTTCATTCTTCATTGATCATTTATCCTTGTTCATTCTTCATCGTTCATTCTTCATTTATCATTGATCCTTGTTCATTCTTCATCGTTCATTCGTCATTGATCATTCATCCTTGTTCATTCTTCATCCTTCATTCTTCATTGATCATTGATACTTGTTCAATCTTCACTGATCATTGATCCTTGTTCATTCTTCATCTTTCATTCGTCATTGACCATTAATCCTTGTTCATTCTTCATCGTTCATTCTTCATTGATCATTTATCCTTGTTCATTCTTCATCGTTCATTCTTTATTGATCATTGATCCTTGTTCATTCTTCATCGTTCATTTGTCATTGATCATTGATCCTTGTTCATTCTTCTTCGTTCATTCTTCATTAATCATTGATCCTTGTTCATTCTTCATCGTTCATTCGTCATTGACCATTAATCCTTGTTCATTCTTCATCGTTCATTTTTCATTGACCATTGATCCTTGTTCATTCTTCATCGTTCATTCTTCATTGATCATTAATCCTTGTTCATTCTTGATCGTTCATTCTTCATTGATCATTGATCCTTGTTCATTCTTCATCGTTCATTCTTAATTGATCATTGATCCTTGTTCAATCTAAATCGTTCATTCTTCATTGATCATTGATCCTTTTTCATTCTTCATCGTTCATTCGTCATTGACCATTAATCCTTGTTCATTCTTCATCGTTCATTCTTCATTGATCAAATATCCTTGTTCATTCTTCATCGTTCATTCGTCATGGACCATTAATCCTTGTTCATTGTTCATCGTTCATTCTTCATTGATCATAGATCCTTGTTCATTCTTCATCGTTCATTCTTCATTGATCATTGATCCTTGTTCATTCTTCATCGTTCATTCGTCATTGATCATTGATCCTTGTTCGTTCTTCATCGTTCATTCTTCATTGATCATTGATCCTTGTTCATTCTTCATCATTCATTCTTCATTGATCATTGATCCTTGTTTATTCTTCATCATTCATTCGTCATTGACCATTAATCCTTGTTCATTATTCATCGTTCATTCTTCATTGATCATTGATCCTTGTTCATTCTTCATCGTTCATTCTTCATTGAATGAACGATGAAGAATGAACAAGGATCAATGATCAATGAAGAATGAACGATTTAGAATGAACAAGGATCAATGATCAATGAAGAATGAACGATGAAGAATGAACAAGGATCATTGATCAATGACGAATGAACGATGAAGAATGAACAAGGATCAATGATCAATGAAGAATGAACGATGAAGAATGAACAAGGATTAATGATCAATGAAGAATGAAAGATGAAGAATGAACAAGGATCAATGGTCAATGAAAAATGAACGATGAAGAATGAACAAGGATTAATGGTCATGACGAATGAACGATGAAGAATAAACAAGGATCAATGATCAATGAAAAATGAACGATGAATAATGAACAAGGATCAATGATCAATGACAAATGAACGATGAAGAATGAACAAGGATCAATGATCAATAAAGAATGAACGATGAAGAATGAACAAGGATAAATGATCAATGAAGAATGAACGATGAAGAATGAACAAGGATTAATGGTCAATGACGAATGAAAGATGAAGAATGAACAAGGATCAATGATCAATGAAGATTGAACAAGTATCAATGATCAATGAAGAATGAACGATGAAGAATGAACAAGGATGAATGATCAATGACGAATGAACGATGATGAATGAACAAGGATCAATGATCAATGAAGAATGAACGATGAAGAATGAACAAGGATCAATGATCAATGAAGAATGAACGATAAAGAATGAACAAGGATCAATGATCAATGAAGAATGAACGATGAAGAATGAACAAGGATCAATGATCAATGACGAATGAACGATGAAGAATGAACAAGGATCAATGATCAATGAAGAATGATCGATGAAGAATGAACAAGGATCAATGATCAATGAAAAATGAACGATGAAGAATGAACAAGGATAAATGGTCGATGACGAATGAACGACGAAGAATGAACAAGGATCAATGATCAATGAAGAATGGACGATGAAGAATGAACAAGGATCAATGATCAATGAAGAATCAACGATGAAGAATGAACAAGGATTAATGGTCAATGACGAATGAACGATGAAGAATGAATAAGGATCAATGATCAATGAAGAATGAACGATGAAGAATGAACAAGGATAAATGGTCGATGACGAATGAACGATGAAGAATGAACAAGGATCAATGATCAATGAATAATGAACGATGAAGAGCGAACAAGGATCAATGATCAATGACGAATGAACGATGAAGAATGAACAAGGATCAATGATCAATGAAGAATGAACGATGAAAAATGAACAAGGATTAATGGTCAATGACGAATGAACGATGAAGAATGAACAAGGATCAATGATCAATGAAGAATGAAC
Source organism: Amaranthus tricolor (assembly GCF_026212465.1). Lineage (NCBI taxonomy): Eukaryota > Viridiplantae > Streptophyta > Magnoliopsida > Caryophyllales > Amaranthaceae > Amaranthus > Amaranthus tricolor. The sequence continues at coordinate 24,873,625 of NC_080060.1, forward strand.
GATTTAGAATGAACAAGGATCAATGATCAATGAAGAATGAACGATGAAGAATGAACAAGGATCATTGATCAATGACGAATGAACGATGAAGAATGAACAAGGATCAATGATCAATGAAGAATGAACGATGAAGAATGAACAAGGATTAATGATCAATGAAGAATGAAAGATGAAGAATGAACAAGGATCAATGGTCAATGAAAAATGAACGATGAAGAATGAACAAGGATTAATGGTCATGACGAATGAACGATGAAGAATAAACAAGGATCAATGATCAATGAAAAATGAACGATGAATAATGAACAAGGATCAATGATCAATGACAAATGAACGATGAAGAATAAACAAGGATCAATGATCAATAAAGAATGAACGATGAAGAATGAACAAGGATAAATGATCAATGAAGAATGAACGATGAAGAATGAACAAGGATTAATGGTCAATGACGAATGAAAGATGAAGAATGAACAAGGATCAATGATCAATGAAGATTGAACAAGTATCAATGATCAATGAAGAATGAACGATGAAGAATGAACAAGGATGAATGATCAATGACGAATGAACGATGATGAATGAACAAGGATCAATGATCAATGAAGAATGAACGATGAAGAATGAATAAGGATCAATGATCAATGAAGAATGAACGATGAAGAATGAACAAGGATCAATGATCAATGAAGAATGAACGATGAAGAATGAACAAGGATCAATGATCAATGACGAATGAACGATGAAGAATGAACAAGGATCAATGATCAATGAAGAATGAACGATGAGGAATGAACAAGGATCAATGATCAATGAAGAATGAACGATGAAGAATGAACAAGGATAAATGGTCGATGACGAATGAACGATGAAGAATGAACAAGGATCAATGATTCATGAAGAATGAACGATGAAGAATGAACAAGGATCAATGATCAAAGAAGAATGAACGATGAAGAATGAACAAGGATCAATGGTCAATGACGAATGAACGATGAAGAATGAACAAGGATCAATGATCAATGAAGAATGAACGATGAAGAATGAACAAGGATCAATGATCAATGAAGAATGAACGATGAAGAATGAACAAGGATCAATGATCAATGAAGAATGAACGATGAAGAATGAACAAGGATCAATGGTCAATGAAAAATGAACGATGAAGAATGAACAAGGATTAATGGTCAATGACGAATGAACGATGAAGAATGAACAAGGATCAATGATCAATGAAGAATGAACGATGAAGAATGAACAAGGATCAATGATCAATGAAGAATGAACGATGAAGAATGAACAAGGATCAATGACCAATGAAGAATGAACGATGAAGAATGAACAAGGATCAATGATCAATGAATAATGAACGATGAACAATGAACAAGGATCAATGATCAATGAAGAATGAACGATGAAGAATGAACAAGGATCAATGGTCAATGACGAATGAACGATGAAGAATGAACAAGGATCAATAATCAATGAAGAATGAACGATGAAGAATGAACAAGGATCAATGATCAATGAAGAATGAACGATGAATAATGAACAAGGATTAATGGTCAATGACGAATGAACGATGAAGAATAAACAAGGATCAATGATCAATGAAGAATGAACGATGAATAATGAACAAGGATCAATGATCAATGAAGAATGAACGATGAAGAACGAACAAGGATCAATGATCAATGACGAATGAACGATGAAGAATGAACAAGGATCAATGATCAATGAAGAATGAACGATTTAGAATGAACAAGGATCAATGATCAATGAAGAATGAACGATGAAGAATGAACTAGGATCAATGATCAATGACGAATGAACGATGAAGAATGAACAAGGATCAATGATCAATGAAGAATGAACGATCAATAATGAACAAGGATTAATGATCAATGAAAAATGAACGATGAAGAATGAACAAGTATCAATGATCAATGAAGAATCAACGATGAAGAATGAACAAGGATCAATGAATCAATGAAGAATGAACGATGAAGAATGAACAAGGATTAATGGTCAATGACGAATGAACGATGAAGAATGAACAAGGATCAATGATCAATGAAGAATGAACGATGAAGAATGAACAAGGATCAATGATCAATGAAGAATGAACGATGAAGAATGAACAAGGATCAATGATCAATGAAGAATGAACGATGAAGAATGAACAAGGATCAATGGTCAATGAAAAATGAACGACGAAGAATGAACAAGGATTAATGGTCAATGACGAATGAACGATGAAGAATGAACAAGGATCAATGATCAATGAAGAATGAACGATGAAGAATGAACAAGGATCAATGATCAATGAAGAATGAACGATGAAGAATGAATAAGGATCAATGATCAATGAAGAATGAACGATGAAGAATGAACAAGGATCAATGATCAATGACGAATGAACGATGAAGAATGAACAAGGATCAATGATCAATGAAGAATGAACGATGAAGAATGAACAAGGATCAATGATCAATGAAGAATCAACGATGAAGAATGAACAAGGATCAATGATCAATGACGAATGAACGATGAAGAATGAACAAGGATCAATGATCAATGAAGAATGAACGATGAAGAATGAACAAGGATAAATGGTCGATGACGACTGAACGATGAAGAATGAACAAGGATCAATGATCAATGAAGAATGAACGATGAAGAATGAACAAGGATCAATGATCAATGAAGAATGAACGATGAATAATGAACAAGGATTAATGGTCAATGACGAATGAATGATGAAGAATAAACAAGGATCAATGATCAATGAAGAATGAATGATGAAGAATGAACAAGGATCAATGATCAATGAAGAATGAACGATGAAGAACGAACAAGGATCAATGATCAATGAAGAATCAACGATGAAGAATGAACAAGGATTAATGATCAATGAAGAATCAACGATGAAGAATGAACAAGGATCAATGAATCAATGAAGAATGAACGATGAAGAATGAACAAGGATTAATGGTCAATGACGAATGAACGATGAAGAATGAACAAGGATCAATGATCAATGAAGAATGAACGATGAAGAATGAACAAGGATCAATGATCAATGAAGAATGAACGATGAACAATGAACAAGGATTAATGGTCAATGACGAATGAACGATGAAGAATGAACAAGGATATTTGATCAATGAAGAATGAACGATGAAGAATGAACAACGATTAATGGTCAATGACGAATGAACGATGAAGAATGAAAAAGGATCAATGATCAATGAAGAATGAACGATTTAGAATGAACAAGGATCAATGATCAATTAAGAATGAACGATGAAGAATGAACAAGGATCAATGATCAATGAAGAATGAACGATCAAGAATGAACAAGGATTAATGATCAATGAAGAATGAACGATGAAGAATGAACAAGGATCAATGGTCAATGAAAAATGAACGATGAAGAATGAACAAGGATTAATGGTCAATGACGAATGAAAGATGAAGAATGAACAAGGATCAATGATCAATGAAGATTGAACAAGTATCAATGATCAATGAAGAATGAACGATGAAGAATGAACAAGGATGAATGATCAATGACGAATGAAACGATGATGAATGAACAAGGATCAATGATCAATGAAGAATGAACGATGAAGAATGAACAAGGATCAATGATCAATGAAGAATGAACGATAAAGAATGAACAAGGATCAATGATCAATGAAGAATGAACGATGAAGAATGAACAAGGATCAATGATCAATGACGAATGAACGATGAAGAATGAACAAGGATCAATGATCAATGAAGAATGATCGATGAAGAATGAACAAGGATCAATGATCAATGAAAAATGAACGATGAAGAATGAACAAGGATAAATGGTCGATGACGAATGAACGACGAAGAATGAACAAGGATCAATGATCAATGAAGAATGGACGATGAAGAATGAACAAGGATCAATGATCAATGAAGAATCAACGATGAAGAATGAACAAGGATTAATGGTCAATGACGAATGAACGATGAAGAATGAATAAGGATCAATGATCAATGAAGAATGAACGATGAAGAATGAACAAGGATAAATGGTCGATGACGAATGAACGATGAAGAATGAACAAGGATCAATGATCAATGAATAATGAACGATGAAGAGCGAACAAGGATCAATGATCAATGACGAATGAACGATGAAGAATGAACAAGGATCAATGATCAATGAAGAATGAACGATGAAAAATGAACAAGGATTAATGGTCAATGACGAATGAACGATGAAGAATGAACAAGGATCAATGATCAATGAAGAATGAACGATTTAGAATGAACAAGGATCAATGATCAATGAAGAATGAACGATGAAGAATGAACAAGGATCATTGATCAATGACGAATGAACGATGAAGAATGAACAAGGATCAATGATCAATGAAGAATGAACGATGAAGAATGAACAAGGATTAATGATCAATGAAGAATGAAAGATGAAGAATGAACAAGGATCAATGGTCAATGAAAAATGAACGATGAAGAATGAACAAGGATTAATGGTCATGACGAATGAACGATGAAGAATAAACAAGGATCAATGATCAATGAAAAATGAACGATGAATAATGAACAAGGATCAATGATCAATGACAAATGAACGATGAAGAATGAACAAGGATCAATGATCAATAAAGAATGAACGATGAAGAATGAACAAGGATAAATGATCAATGAAGAATGAACGATGAAGAATGAACAAGGATTAATGGTCAATGACGAATGAAAGATGAAGAATGAACAAGGATCAATGATCAATGAAGATTGAACAAGTATCAATGATCAATGAAGAATGAACGATGAAGAATGAACAAGGATGAATGATCAATGACGAATGAACGATGATGAATGAACAAGGATCAATGATCAATGAAGAATGAACGATGAAGAATGAATAAGGATCAATGATCAATGAAGAATGAACGATGAAGAATGAACAAGGATCATTGATCAATGAAGAATGAACGATGAAGAATGAACAAGGATCAATGATCAATGACGAATGAACGATGAAGAATGAACAAGGATCAATGATCAATGAAGAATGAACGATGAAGAATGAACAAGGATCAATGATCAATGAAGAATGAACGATGAAGAATGAACAAGGATAAATGGTCGATGACGAATGAACGATGAAGAATGAACAAGGATCAATGATTAATGAAGAATGAACGATGAAGAATGAACAAGGATCAATGATCAAAGAAGAATGAACGATGAAGAATGAACAAGGATCAATGGTCAATGACGAATGAACGATGAAGAATGAACAAGGATCAATGATCAATGAAGAATGAACGATGAAGAATGAACAAGGATCAATGATCAATGAAGAATGAACGATGAAGAATGAACAAGGATCAATGATCAATGAAGAATGAACGATGAAGAATGAACAAGGATCAATGGTCAATGAAAAATGAACGATGAAGAATGAACAAGGATTAATGGTCAATGACGAATGAACGATGAAGAATGAACAAGGATCAATGATCAATGAAGAATGAACGATGAAGAATGAACAAGGATCAATGATCAATGAAGAATGAATGATGAAGAATGAACAAGGATCAATGACCAATGAAGAATGAACGATGAAGAATGAACAAGGATCAATGATCAATGAATAATGAACGATGAACAATGAACAAGGATCAATGATCAATGAAGAATGAACGATGAAGAATGAACAAGGATCAATGGTCAATGACGAATGAACGATGAAGAATGAACAAGGATCAATAATCAATGAAGAATGAACGATGAAGAATGAACAAGGATCAATGATCAATGAAGAATGAACGATGAATAATGAACAAGGATTAATGGTCAATGACGAATGAACGATGAAGAATAAACAAGGATCAATGATCAATGAAGAATGAACGATGAATAATGAACAAGGATCAATGATCAATGAAGAATGAACGATGAAGAACGAACAAGGATCAATGATCAATGACGAATGAACGATGAAGAATGAACAAGGATCAATGATCAATGAAGAATGAACGATTTAGAATGAACAAGGATCAATGATCAATGAAGAATGAACGATAAAGAATGAACTAGGATCAATGATCAATGACGAATGAACGATGAAGAATGAACAAGGATCAATGATCAATGAAGAATGAACGATCAATAATGAACAAAGATTAATGATCAATGAAAAATGAACGATGAAGAATGAACAAGTATCAATGAACAATGAAGAATCAACGATGAAGAATGAACAAGGATCAATGAATCAATGAAGAATGAACGATGAAGAATGAACAAGGATTAATGGTCAATGACGAATGAACGATGAAGAATGAATAAGGATCAATGATCAATGAAGAATGAACGATGAAGAATGAACAAGGATCAATGATCAATGAAGAATGAACGATGAAGAATGAACAAGGATCAATGATCAATGAAGAATGAACGATGAAGAATGAACAAGGATCAATGGTCAATGAAAAATGAACGACGAAGAATGAACAAGGATTAATGGTCAATGACGAATGAACGATGAAGAATGAACAAGGATCAATGATCAATGAAGAATGAACGATGAAGAATGAACAAGGATCAATGATCAATGAAGAATGAACGATGAAGAATGAATAAGGATCAATGATCAATGAAGAATGAACGATGAAGAATGAACAAGGATCAATGATCAATGACGAATGAACGATGAAGAATGAACAAGGATCAATGATCAATGAAGAATGAACGATGAAGAATGAACAAGGATCAATGATCAATGAAGAATCAACGATGAAGAATGAACAAGGATCAATGATCAATGACGAATGAACGATGAAGAATGAACAAGGATCAATGATCAATGAAGAATGAACGATGAAGAATGAACAAGGATAAATGGTCGATGACGACTGAACGATGAAGAATGAACAAGGATCAATGATCGTCATTGACCATTAATCCTTGTTCATTTTTCATCGTTCATTCTTCATTGATCATTGATCCTTGTTCATTCTTCATCGTTCATTCGTCATTGATCATTGATCCTTGTTCGCTCTTCATCGTTCATTATTCATTGATCATTGATCCTTGTTCATTCTTCATCGTTCATTCGTCATCGACCATTTATCCTTGTTCATTCTTCATCGTTCATTCTTCATTGATCATTGATCCTTATTCATTCTTCATCGTTCATTCGTCATTGACCATTAATCCTTGTTCATTCTTCATCGTTGATTCTTCATTGATCATTGATCCTTGTTCATTCTTCATCGTCCATTCTTCATTGATCATTGATCCTTGTTCATTCTTCGTCTTTCATTCGTCATCGACCATTTATCCTTGTTCATTCTTCATCGTTCATTCTTCATTGATCATTGATCCTTGTTCATTCTTCATCGATCATTCTTCATTGATCATTGATCCTTGTTCATTCTTCATCGTTCATTCGTCATTGATCATTGATCCTTGTTCATTCTTCATCGTTCATTCTTCATTGATCATTGATCCTTGTTCATTCTTCATCGTTCATTCTTCATTGATCATTGATCCTTGTTCATTCTTCATCGTTCATTCTTCATTGATCATTGATCCTTGTTCATTCTTCATCGTTCATTCGTCATTGATCATTCATCCTTGTTCATTCTTCATCCTTCATTATTCATTGATCATTGATACTTGTTCAATCTTCATTGATCATTGATCCTTGTTCATTCTTCATCTTTCATTCGTCATTGACCATTAATCCTTGTTCATTCTTCATCGTTCATTCTTCATTGATCATTTATCCTTGTTCATTCTTCATCGTTCATTCTTTATTGATCATTGATCCTTGTTCATTCTTCATCGTTCATTTGTCATTGATCATTGATCCTTGTTCATTCTTCTTCGTTCATTCTTCATTAATCATTGATCCTTGTTCATTCTTCATCGTTCATTCGTCATTGATCATTGATCCTTGTTCATTCTTCATCGTTGATTCTTCATTGATCATTGATCCTTGTTCATTCTTCATCGTTCATTCTTCATTGACCATTGATCCTTATTCATTCTTCATCGTTCATTCGTCATTGACCATTAATCCTTGTTCATTTTTCATCGTTCATTCTTCATTGATCATTGATCCTTGTTCATTCTTCATCGTTCATTCGTCATTGATCATTGATCCTTGTTCGCTCTTCATCGTTCATTATTCATTGATCATTGATCCTTGTTCATTCTTCATCGTTCATTGGTCATCGACGATTTATCCTTGTTCATTCTTCATCGTTCATTCTTCATTGATCATTGATCCTTATTCATTCTTCATCGTTCATTCGTCATTGACCATTAATCCTTGTTCATTCTTCATCGTTGATTCTTCATTGATCATTGATCCTTGTTCATTCTTCATCGTCCATTCTTCATTGATCATTGATCCTTGTTCATTCTTCGTCGTTCATTCGTCATCGACCATTTATCCTTGTTCATTCTTCATCGTTCATTTTTCATTGATCATTGATCCTTGTTCATTCTTCATCGATCATTCTTCATTGATCATTGATCCTTGTTCATTCTTCATCGTTCATTCGTCATTGATCATTGATCCTTGTTCATTCTTCATCGTTCATTCTTCATTGATCATTGATCCTTGTTCATTCTTTATCATTCATTCTTCATTGATCATTGATCCTTGTTCATTCTTCATCGTTCATTCTTCATTGATCATTGATCCTTGTTCATTCATCATCGTTCATTCGTCATTGATCATTCATCCTTGTTCATTCTTCATCGTTCATTCTTCATTGATCATTGATACTTGTTCAATCTTCATTGATCATTGATCCTTGTTCATTCTTCATCTTTCATTCGTCATTGACCATTAATCCTTGTTCATTCTTCATCGTTCATTCTTCATTGATCATTTATCCTTGTTCATTCTTCATCGTTCATTCTTTATTGATCATTGATCCTTGTTCATTCTTCATCGTTCATTTGTCATTGATCATTGATCCTTGTTCATTATTCATCGTTCATTTTTCATTGATCATTGATCCTTGTTTATTCTTCATCGTTCATTCGTCATGACCATTAATCCTTGTTCATTCTTCATCGTTCATTTTTCATTCACCATTGATCCTTGTTCATTCTTCATCTTTCATTCTTCATTGATCATTAATCCTTGTTCATTCTTCATCGTTCATTCTTCATAGATCATTGATCCTTGTTCATTCTTCATCGTTCATTCGTCATTTATCAATGATCCTTGTTCATTCTTCATCGTTCATTCTTCATTGATCATTGATCCTTGTTCATTCTAAATCGTTCATTCTTCATTGATCATTGATCCTTGTTCATTCTTCATCGTTCATTCGTCATTGACCATTAATCCTTGTTCATTTTTCATCGTTCATTCTTCATTGATCATTGATCCTTGTTCATTCTTCATCGTTCATTCGTCATTGATCATTGATCCTTGTTCGCTCTTCATCGTTCATTATTCATTGATCATTGATCCTTGTTCATTCTTCATCGTTCATTCGTCATCGACCATTTATCCTTGTTCATTCTTCATCTTTCATTCTTCATTGATCATTGATCCTTATTCATTCTTCATCGTTCATTCGTCATTGACCATTAATCCTTGTTCATTCTTCATCGTTGATTCTTCATTGATCATTGATCCTTGTTCATTCTTCATCGTCCATTCTTCATTGATCATTGATCCTTGTTCATTCTTCGTCGTTCATTCGTCATCGACCATTTATCCTTGTTCATTCTTCATCGTTCATTCTTCATTGATCATTGATCCTTGTTCATTCTTCATCGATCATTCTTCATTGATCATTGATCCTTGTTCATTCTTCATCGTTCATTCGTCATTGATCATTGATCCTTGTTCATTCTTCATCGTTCATTCTTCATTGATCATTGATCCTTGTTCATTCTTCATCGTTCATTCTTCATTGATCATTGATCCTTGTTCATTCTTCATCGTTCATTCTTCATTGATCATTGATCCTTGTTCATTCTTCATCGTTCATTCGTCATTGATCATTCATCCTTGTTCATTCTTCATCCTTCATTATTCATTGATCATTGATACTTGTTCAATCTTCATTGATCATTGATCCTTGTTCATTCTTCATCTTTCATTCGTCATTGACCATTAATCCTTGTTCATTCTTCATCGTTCATTCTTCATTGATAATTTATCCTTGTTCATTCTTCATATTTCATTCTTTATTGATCATTGATCCTTGTTCATTCTTCATCGTTCATTTGTCATTGATCATTGATCCTTGTTCATTCTTCTTCGTTCATTCTTCATTAATCATTGATCCTTGTTCATTCTTCATCGTTCATTCGTCATTGACCATTAATCCTTGTTCATTCTTCATCGTTCATTTTTCATTGACCATTGATCCTTGTTCATTCTTCATCGTTCATTCTTCATTGATCATTAATCCTTGTTCATTCTTGATCGTTCATTCTTCATTGATCAATGATCCTTGTTCATTCTTCATCGTTCATTCTTAATTGATCATTGATCCTTGTTCATTCTAAATCGTTCATTCTTCATTGATCATTGATCCTTTTTCATTCTTCATCGTTCATTCGTCATTGACCATTAATCCTTGTTCATTCTTCATCGTTCATTCTTCATTGATCAAATATCCTTGTTCATTCTTCATCGTTCATTCGTCATTGACCATTAATCCTTGTTCATTGTTCATCGTTCATTCTTCATTGATCATTGATCCTTGTTCATTCTTCATCGTTCATTCTTCATTGATCATTGATCCTTGTTCATTCTTCATCGTTCATTCATCATTTATCATTGATCCTTGTTCGTTCTTCATCGTTCATTCTTCATTGATCATTGATCCTTGTTCATTCTTCATCGTTCATTCTTCATTGATAATTGATCCTTGTTTATTCTTCATCATTCATTCGTCATTGACCATTAATCCTTGTTCATTATTCATCGTTCATTCTTCATTGATCATTGATCCTTGTTCATTCTTCATCGTTCATTCTTCATTGATCATTGATCCTTGTTCATTCTTCATCGTTCATTCGTCATCGACCATTTATCCTTGTTCATTCTTCATCGTTCATTCTTCATTGATCATTGATCCTTGTTCATTCTTCATCGTTCATTCGTCATTGATCATTGATCCTTGTTCGTTCTTCATCGTTGATTCTTCATTGATCATTGATCCTTGTTCATTCTTCATCGTTCATTTTTCATTGATCATTGATCCTTGTTCATTCTTCATGGTTCATTCGTCATTAATCATTGATCCTTGTTCATTCTTCATCGTTCATTCTTCATTGATCATTGATCCTTATTCATTCTTCATCGTTCATTCTTCATTGATCATTGATCCTTGTTCATTCTTCATCGTTCATTCTTCTTTGATCATTGATCCTTGTTCATTCTTCATCGTTCATTCGTCATTGACCATTAATCCTTGTTCATTCTTCATCGTTCATTTTTCATTGACCATTGATCCTTGTTCATTCTTCATCGTTCATTCTTCATTGATCATTGATCCTTGTTCATTCTTCATCGTTCATTCTTCATTGATCATTGATCCTTGTTCATTCTTCATCGTTCATTCTTCATTGATCATTGATCCTTGTTCATTCTTCATCGTTCATTCGTCATTGACCATTAATCCTTGTTCATTTTTCATCGTTCATTCTTCATTGATTCATTGATCCTTGTTCCTTCTTCATCGTTGATTCTTCATTGATCATTGATACTTGTTCATTCTTCATCGTTCATTCTTCATTGATCATTAATCCTTGTTCATTCTTGATCGTTCATTCTTCATTGATCATTGATCCTTGTTCATTCTTCATCGTTCATTCGTCATTGATCATTGATCCTAGTTCATTCTTCATCGTTCATTCTTCATTGATCATTGATCCTTTTTCATTCTAAATCGTTCATTCTTCATTGATCATTGATCCTTGTTCATTCTTCATCGTTCATTCGTCATTGACCATTAATCCTTGTTCATTCTTCATCGTTGTTCTTCATTGATCATTGATCCTTGTTCATTCTTCATCGTTCATTCGTCATTGATCATTGATCCTTGTTCGTTCTTCATCGTTCCTTCTTCATTGATCATTGATCCTTGTTCATTATTCATCGTTCATTCTTCATTGATCATTGATCCTTATTTATTCTTCATCGTTCATTCGTCATTGACCATTAATCCTTGTTCATTATTCATCGTTTATTCTTCATTGATCATTGATCCTTGTTCATTCTTCATCGTTCATTCTTCATTGATCATTGATCCTTGTTCATTCTTCATCGTTCATTCGTCATTGACCATTGATCCTTGTTCATTCTTCATCGTTCATTCTTCATTGATCATTGATCCTTGTTCATTGTTCATCGTTCATTATTCATTGATCATTGATCCTTGTTCATTCTTCATCGTTCATTCTTCATTGATCATTGATCCTTGTTCATTCTTCATCGTTCATTCTTCATTGATCATTGATCCTTGTTCATTCTTCATCGTTCATTCTTCATTGATCATTGATCCTTGTTCATTCTTCATCGTTCATTCGTCATTGACCATTAATCCTTGATCATTCTTCATCGTTCATTTTTCATTGACCATTGATCCTTGTTCATTCTTCATCGTTCATTCTTCATTGATCATTGATCCTTGTTCATTCTTCATCGTTCATTCTTCATTGATCATTGATCCTTGTTCATTCTTCATCGTTCATTCTTCATTGATCATTGATCCTTGTTCATTCTTCATCGTTCATTCGTCATTGACCATTAATCCTTGTTCATTCTTCATCGTTCATTTTTCATTGACCATTGATCCTTGTTCATTCTTCATCGTTCATTCTTCATTGATCATTAATCCTTGTTCATTTTTGATCGTTCATTCTTCATTGATCATTGATCCTTGTTCATTCTTCATCGTTCATTCGTCATTGATCATTGATCCTTGTTCATTCTTCATCGTTCATTCTTCATTGATCATTGATCCTTGTTCATTCTAAATCGTTCATTCTTCATTGATCATTGATCCTTGTTCATTCTTCATCGTTCATTCATCATTGACCATTAATCCTTGTTCATTCTTCATCGTTGATTCTTCATTGATCATTGATCCTTGTTCATTCTTCATCGTTCATTCGTCATTGATCATTGATCCTTGTTCATTCTAAATCGTTCATTCTTCATTGATCATTGATCCTTGTTCATTATTCATCATTCATTCTTCATTGATCATTCATCCTTGTTTATTCTTCATCGTTCATTCGTCATTGACCATTAATCCTTGTTCATTATTCATCGTTCATTCTTCATTGATCATTGATCCTTGTTCATTCTTCATCGTTCATTCTTCATTGATCATTGATCCTTGTTCATTCTTCATCGTTCATTCGTCATTGACCATTGATCCTTGTTCATTCTTCATCGTTCATTCTTCATTGATCATTGATCCTTGTTCATTCTTCATCGTTCATTCGTTATTGATCATTGATCCTTGTTCATTCTTCATCGTTCATTCTTCATTGATCATTGATCCTTGTTCATTCTTCATCGTTCATTCTTCATTGATCATTGATCCTTGTTCATTCTTCATCGTTCATTCGTCATTGATCATTCATCCTTGTTCATTCTTCATCGTTCATTCTTCATTGATCATTGATACTTGTTCATTCTTCATTGATCATTGATCCTTGTTCATTCTTCATCTTTCATTCGTCATTGACCATTAATCCTTGTTCATTTTTCATCGTTCATTCTTCATTGATCATTTATCCTTGTTCATTCTTCATCGTTCATTCTTTATTGATCATTGATCCTTGTTCATTCTTCATCGTTCATTTGTCATTGATCATTGATCCTTGTTCATTCTTCATTATTCATTCTTCATTGATCATTGATCCTTGTTCATTCTTCATCGTTCTTTCGTCATTGACCATTAATCCTTGTTCATTCTTCATCGTTTATTCTTCATTGATCATTGATCCTTGTTCATTCTTCATCGTTCATTCTTCATTGATCATTAATCCTTGTTCATTCTTCATCGTTCATTCTTCATTGATCATTGACCCTTAATCATTCTTCATCGTTCATTCTTCATTGATCATTGATCCTTGTTCATTCTTCATCGTTCATTCGTCATTGATCATTGATCTTTGTTCATTCTTCATCGTTCATTCGTCATTGAGCATTGATCCTTGTTCATTCTTCATTGATCATTGATCCTTGTTCATTCTTCATCGTTCATTCTTCATTGATCATTGATCCTTGTTCATTCTTGATACAAATATGGTATCAAAGGTTGGGAACAGCACAAAGGACATGAAGGAGCAAGACAGTGCATTGGACTTGTCATCTACGAAAAATGCACATGAAACACGAAGGGCTCCCATGGATACTCCTCAACAATCAGTTAGGGACCTAAAAACACTTAGCAAGGCCAAGGAAGTCCAGAACATCATAAGGAACAGCAACCAAGCTCCAAAAGAACAGACAGACTCCAAGAACAGAGCAACAGAGCTACCTGGCGAACAGCTAACCTTGGTGAACCGCCTGAGTTCAAACCAGGACCACTTGGACCGGAAGGAGGGCTGGAATGGCATCTCACTAGATGGGCCAAGCCACCAAGGGCCAAGGGTTTTACTAATAGTGCACCAGGAGGACGGTAGAACAAGCTAAAGGAGGGCCAGTCATCAACTCGTAAAAGTCAGAAAATTGGCTAAGTATTGAGCCTTCTGTTTGTTTCTGTTTTGAGTAGTTAGCCACGTGTATTAGTTAGTTGCTTGTAACGGCTAGTTTAGATCTCAAAGCCTATAAATATATGGGCTCTCATTGTAATAGACACGCTTGTACATTGATTTGATTTGCAATAGCATTCGAGGTATTTTTCAGAAAAAGGATTTTTCTCAGTTTTGAAGTTTGTTTGCAAACTTCTTCAAAGGGTTGCGGAGCAGCCTTTTGGCCGGAGGGAAGGCGAATCACGGAGTGGTTTGAATTCTCAAAAGTACCTAGCAATCAAGGTTTCATAATCCTTGCATTGTTTCCTATCCTAGTCCATTCATAAAACACGATCAAGGCTTCTGTTTACCTTCATCAGAAAAACAAGAAACCCTTTCTTGGTATATTTGCGTGAGTCAGTGTGTTGTTCATGGGATTTTCGAGTGTTTAAGTGTTCCATTGATTAACATAGTTAAGCCATTTTGATCCTTGCACTACAAATAACAATTTCCACCCATAAACATGCATCAAATTCGTATCAGAGCCCAGCCACGAATTGGGCAAAGGCTGCACATATTGAAGTTTTGAGGAAAGAGGTTTCATAAGTTTCTGGGTTTCAGAAGAAGGAAGACATTGGGCGATTTTGGCGCAGAGTGGAAATTTCAATCATCATTGATTCCACGGAATACAGGGAGTGATTCCTCCTATACTTTTCATTTGTCATTCAATTGTTTACTTAAATTCTTTTGTTCAATTTCAATACATACGGATTTCTGGTTTTTGTTGATTCTTGCATTTTCGATTTTCGCATACATTTCATAATCATCTTTTTCGTGCATTGCTGGTATTATAGCTGTCTCTGGTCAAGTGGATATGACCATGGAGGAAAGATTTGGGATGTTAGAGGAAAATATGAGATTAGTCATGCAAACCCTGAATCAGTTGAGGATCGACCAACAGCAAGATAGAACACAAAACCCTGATTTGCGACCCTACGAGGATAGAACTGTTAAAATTGATATCCCTGAATTTGATGGACAATCTTATGATCCTGGAAAGTACCTAGAATGGGAGGATAGGATGGATAATTACTTCGAATTTAAGAACACACCCCCAGACCAACAGTACAAGCTAGCCAAGATCAAATTGATAAAATCGGCTGCTATATGGTTAGAAGGACTCCAAAAACGTAGGATTAGGGAGGAAAGGGGTAGGATTAACTCCTGGGCTAAGCTCAAGAAGCACATGAAAAGGAAGTATGTCCCTACCTCATACAAACAGCAACAATACATCCAACTTAACTCTATGAAACAGGGAACCAAATCTGTGGATGAATACAGGAATGAGTGGCAAAGATTGTACGTGCTTTGTGACCCCCATGAGACTGAAGAGATGAGAGTGGGAAGGTTCATAGCTGGGCTAAGGGAAGAAATCAGGGATAGGCTTATGACTACACCTGACCTCACGGTGCACATAGCCAGCTTGCAGGCTGTTGAGATTGAGAGGCAAATCAACAAGGCAACCCACTCCCAAACCAGAAGCACAAGGACCTACACCCCTAGGAACACAAGCACCATCCCTGCACCTAAGAGGGACACTCAGAACAGTGGGTTAAAGGCTAGTACAACTAGAGGAGACCCCCCTGCCAACCCTAAAGATGTGGTCTGTTTTAAGTGCAATGGGAGGGGACACTACAAGAGGGACTGTCCTAATGCTAGGGCCTTCACCATGAGGGAATGCAATGAAATTAGGCAGGACACCAGACCAAAGAAGATTTTAGTAGCCAAGAATGGGCAGGAAGAGGAGATTTACCCTCCAAATTTGAGTGATGATGATGGCACCTACATAGAAGATAAGGAGGGGAAATGGCACAGATTTGAAGGAGACACAAAGGAGGAGGAGGAAGATGAGGACCTAGAAAGAGTGATGCCTGAGGAGGAACATCTTAGCCTAGTTATTAGAAAGAGCTTCCACACCACGTCCTTAGCCAAGAGATCTGATCAGAGGGAAAACATATTCCAAACAAAATGCAAAATACAGGGGAAAGTGTGTGACCTTATTATTGACAGTGGGAGTGAGTCCAACTGTGTGAGCAAGCAATTAGTGAATGAGCTAAATCTAGACACTAAGCCCCATCCTCACCCTTATAAAATGAAGTGGCTTGACAACAAGGCAAGTGGATCAGTGAGCAGGCAGTGCTTAGTGAACTTGACCTTAGGGACTTATACTGATGAAGTGATGTGTGATGTCTTAGACATGGATGCTTGCCATTTATTGCTAGGAAGACCTTGGCAATATGACAAGAAGACTACCCACAATGGTTACACCAACACCTACACCCTCAAACATAATGGAAAAAGGAAGGAATTGGTTCCTTTGCCCCCACACAGGGCTGTTCCCCCTAAGACAGCTAAGGCACCTATACACCTGATGACTAGAAGGGAATGTGAGAAGGAGATTGAAAGCAGAGAGGAGCTATACATTTTGATCATGAAAGAAATACAAAACCAGCCCTCCATACCCCCTGAGCTACAAAGTCTGCTTAAGCAATTTGAAGATGTCTTCCCAAGTGACCTACCACCTGGTCTACCCCCTGTGAGAGGTATAGAGCACCAGATTGACCTGGTCCCAGGAGCTAGCCTACCTAACAAACCTGCTTACAGGTCTAACCCTAAAGAAACTGAGGAGTTGCAAAGACAGGTTAATGAGCTCATGCAAAGAGGTTATGTTAGGGAAAGTCTAAGCCCATGTGCTGTACCCACCCTGTTAGTGCCAAAGAAAGATGGCACATGGAGAATGTGCATTGACAGTCGTAGCATGAACAATATAACCATTAAGTATTGGTTTCCTATACCAAGGATTGATGACATTCTAGATGAGTTGGGAGGTTCAGAGTGGTTTAGCAAAATAGACCTAAGGAGTGGCTACCATCAGATACGAATGAAGCAAGGGGATGAATGGAAAACTGCATTCAAAACCAAGTATGGGCTTTATGAATGGCTTGTGATGGGCTTGACTGGAGCCCCTAGCACCTTCATGAGGCTGATGAATGAGGTGCTTAGACCCTTCTTAGGAAAGTTCATAGTAGTCTATTTTGATGACATTCTTGTTTACAGTAAGGGAGTCACAGAACACATAGATCACCTCCACAAATTGTTTGAAGTCTTGAGAAAACAGAGGCTTTATGCTAAGATTGAGAAATGTAGTTTCCTCCTACCTGAAGTGAGCTTCTTAGGGTACATTATTGGAAAGGAAGGAGTGAGAGTTGACCCTGCCAAGGTACAGGCTATACAAGAGTGGCCTACACCCACTACCTTGACACAAGTGAGATCTTTTCATGGCTTAGCCTCCTTCTACAGAAGGTTTATAAAGAATTTTAGCTCTGTTTTAGCACCTGTAACAGAGTGCACCAAATAGGGGAGGTTTGAATGGACTCCTGCTGCCCAAAGGACCTTTGAAAAACTCAAGGAGATGATGTGCAAAGCCCCCATCCTGAAGCTACCTGACTTTACCAAACCATTTGAGTTGGAATGTGATGCCAGTGGGGTAGGGATTGGAGCTGTGCTTGTTCAAGAGGGGAGACCTATTGCTTTTTTCAGTGAAAAGTTAAACCACAGTAGGTTGAACTATTCCACTTATGATAAGGAGTTCTATGCAATTGTTAGGGCTTTTGAGCATTGGTCCCATTACTTGAGAATCCAACCATTTGTCTTACACACAGACCATGAATCTTTAAAGCACATCAATAGTCAACACAAGCTGAACAGTAGGCATGCTAGATGGGTGGAGTTCATGCAAACATTTGATTTTTCAGCTAAGTATAAAGCAGGGAAAACCAACATTATAGCTGATGCCCTCAGTAGAAAGTACCAATTACTTGGAATAGTAGGATCCAGAATATTAGGTTTTGAATTCATTAAGGATCACTACTCTGCTTGTTCTGATTTTTCTGAAATTTATCAATTATGCACAGAGAAGCCTCAAGGCTTATTCAGTATTCACCAAGACTTCCTTTTTAAAGGAAAAAGGCTGTGCATACCTAAGCTTCCCCTAAGATCTGTTTTAGTGAAGGAAGTGCATGAAGGTAGCATTGCAGGCCATTTTGGAATCCAAAAGACCTTGGATATGCTTGCAAAATATTTTTATTGGCCTAAAATGCTTGGCACAGTAGGTAAACATATCCTCAGATGTGAGCCTTGCCTCAAGGCTAAGGTAACTTTTCACAAGGGAGAGTATATTCCCTTACCTATTGCACAAAGGCCTTGGGAACACATAAGCATGGACTTTGTGATGGCTCTTCCTAAAACTAAAAGAGGAAAGGATGCTATCCTGGTAGTTGTTGATAGATTTTCTAAGATGTCTCATTTTATTGCATGCACTAAGATAGATGATGCACAGCATATTGCAAAATTATTCTTTGCTGAAATTGTAAGGTTGCATGGCATACCCAAAACTATTGTTTCAGACAGAGACAATAAGTTCCTAAGCCATTTTTGGAGGAGTTTGTGGAAGATGTTGGGCACTAAACTGTTGTTTAGCACCGCTTACCACCCACAAACGGATGGCCAAATAAAAGTCACTAATAGGACACTGGGTACTCTGCTCAGAATTTTGGTAAAGAGCAACATTAGGGAATGGGACTTAAAGCTTTGTCATGCTGAGTTTGCATATAACAGAGCACCCAGTCATGCTACCGAAGTCTCACCATTTGAATGTGTTTATGGCATCAACCCTTTACTTCCTGTATCTCTCATTAATTTACCTATGTGTGACAGCAAAGGAATAGGAGCCGAGGAGATGATCAAGCAAATGGAAGCAGTACACAAGCAAGTGCATGATAACCTGGAAAGCACAAGCTCAAAGTATAAAAGGAAAGCAGACAAGCACATGAGGATCAAACAAGCCATCAAAGAAGGAGATCTTGTATGGGTATACCTGAGGAAAGAAAGATTTCCCCAGCTTAGGAGAAACAAATTGATGCCCAGAGCCATAGGCCCTTACCTAGTAAAGAAGAAATATGGGGAGAATGCATTTGAAGTCCAAATACCAGCAGAGTACAATATCTCCCACACATTCAACATAGGAGACCTGACCCTACATGAACCTGCACAAGAATTGAGGACCATTCTCTCCCAAGAGGGAGGAGTTGATACAAATATGGTATCAAAAGTCGGGAACAACACAAAGGACATGAAGGAGCAAGACAGTGCATTGGACTTGTCATCTACGCCAAATGCACATGAAACACGAAGGGCTCCCATGGATACTCCTCAACAATCAGTTAGGGACCTAAAAACACTTAGCAAGGCCAAGGAAGTCCAGAACATCATAAGGAACAGCAACCAAGCTCCAAAAGAACAGACAGACTCCAAGAACAGAGCAACAGAGCTACCTGGCGAACAGCTGACCTTGGTGAACCGCCTGAGTTCAGACTAGGACCACTTGGACCGGAAGGAGGGCTGGAATGGCATCTCACTACATGGGCCAAGCCACCAAGGGCTAAGGGTTTTACTAATAGTGCACCAGGAGGACGGTAGAACAAGCTAAAGGAGGGCCAGTCATCAACTCGTAAAAGTCAGAAAATTGGCTAAGTATTGAGCCTTCTGTTTGTTTCTATTTTGAGTAGTTAGCCACGTGTATTAATTAGTTGCTTGTAACGGCTAGTTTAGATCTCAAAGCCTATAATTCTGAATTGGGGGCTGTTTGGTTCTGTTTTTCTTTCTGTTTTGTGCACAAAAAAAAAATTCCATACTTCATTTCTTTGTTTTTCTTTCTTTTTCACTCTTACCCTTACTCTCATACTTAAATTTTGAGAGATTTTTGAGCCTTAGAATATGAAATCAACGGAAGCAGACATGAACACACATAAATCATTGGATAAACTAGAGTGTGCACTTGAAAATCTTCAGCTAACAACATTGAATGTGACGGAGAAAAGGCTTGAAATGTTGAAAGTGGACTGTTACCGTCAAGGAGATTGGACTCAATTGAGTCTTTGTCTTAAACAATTGGTGGATGTTAGGAGTCAAAAGCAAAGCTTGAACAGGAGGCTTGAACTTCATCAAGAAAAGCTGAGATTTCAACAACAATTGCAAGAGCAACATGGGGATTCTAAAATGGTGATTATTCATGAGTTTAATCCTAATGTTAATCCGGTTAGAATTAGATTTAAAATCATTTCAAAGCATGTTGATACACAAAACACACCATTAGAACCGTCCATTGTGGAGAATAGTGAAGAAATTGTTGAGACAATTAATGTTGAGGATGTTGATTTTTTGATGCAACCGTTAAAAGTGGTGAATTCTCCTTCAAGTTTGAGGACTAGTTCACTTGTTGTGCAAGCTATGGAGGAAAATTTTGTTCACATTGATCTTGTGGTTAAACAAACACACTTTGTAGAATTTGTTCATGTTAGTAGATTTGTTGAGGTTCATCCTACAAAAATTCGAGGAAGGATTTTTTCTAAGAAGGGGAGAATGCAGCAAGCAGAGTGTCACCTTGGTAATACAAGCAAGCTAATCTTCTTGGTAAGCTTGTTTAATATATGGGTGTGGTTCATTATGCAAGTAAAGGCAAGAGCATTCTTCCTTACACGTGTGATGGTCATGGGGAACTTGATTCCTAATTTAATTGAAGTCTTGCTAGTAGTTGTCTATTGTTGTGGTGTTTTTTAGGTCATGTGCAGTTTGTATTATGTCAGTGCACAGAGTTCAGTCTTGCTGGGTTAGAGGTGCATCAGGTACAGCAAATATATGGGATGGAGTTGTGTTTAGTCTGTGAGGAGCTATTGAAAATTCATAGGCTGTTGGATGCTCAAGTGTACAGGTGCAGTAGTGAGGTTTCTGTTGGGAAGAAAACATATACATTCCGCCAACCAGTAGGTTGTAGGTCAGCATTTGGCCCATACGAAGGAGTATTTGTAATGCATTACAGTAGCAGCAAATCAGAAGATCAATTCCAGCAGCTGTGTATAGATATGCAAAGCTCTCTTCAGAAGCATAGTAACAGATGAATCAGATCAGTGTGCATGTTGTGATTAATGTAAGTGCAACAGCTACATGTGCAAATGTGTGCAGAACAGCAGCAAGTCGCCACAGGTCAAGGGCATGTTAAGTTGTGCAACTGTTGGTTGAGTACAGCAACATTGTGGGTATGCGTAGTTCTTTTTGTACATGTTGGGTATACTGGGTGATGGTAAGCATTGCGGGAAAGAGTCAAGAATTGAGGACAATTCTTTCTCTAAGAAGGGGAATTTGCACCATATTGATATGGTGCAGGTCTTAAAAGAGAACCAAATATACCGGGTGCAATACAATCTTGTGTTAAGCAACCAATTATGATCAGAACGTGTACATTTTGAAGCCACCAAGCATCAGTTCAGATGGGTTACTCAATGTAGTTGTTCAATTCATTATCAACTCAGCAATATCAGCAACATAATTAGAAGGGGTGCAAGAAACGCGTCATTACAATAGAGAAGAATGAGTGCACAAATTTGTACAGCAGCAGCAGAACGTGGAGAAAAGCCACAAAGTCAGAAGTCAGAAGAAATAGTCTGCCAGCCTACCTTGCAGCATGAACCAAGCCTTGACCATGGAGATCTGGACCTAACCAATCATGGGGACGTCATCTCTATACATAGGCCTAGCTATAAAGGTCCAACAACCAGGCTGTAAGTTCACACAATCACCTAGAACAGAAGCACAAGGGAACCCAGTCGCAGATAAGAACCATCAGCTGTTGATCCAATCCTCTGACCAGGCTACGTTGACGGACCAGCCCAGGTGTGACCAGAGTTTGTGGGAGGACGTGGAGGGTAGAATTGGAGTCTCCCTACATGGGCCTTGCTGGCTTATCCCAAGAACCCTCCTTATGATCACCGGAGATGCACAGAAAATAGGCGTGAAGGTCGGGCAGTCAACAGAACGCTGACAGAAGGCTTCTTTGTATTCTGATTTTTGTTTTTAATATGCACATGAACTTCACGTGAGCTGCATGACCGTTATGAGTAGTTACTTGACGTGTATTCTCTTTAGCTTTGATCATGTAATCTAGTTCTATATATATGTGGCTCATTCACTGTAAAGAGGACGAAGTTATGATGAATAAAATTCAGAAATTACACTAAGTGTTTTTCTCTTTCAATTGCCTTTGCAATTGGGTTACTAAGGGCCAGTTTGCCCTTCTTTGTTCTGCGAGTTCTTGTGTGTTCATCAAGACTCCACTCCACCCTATCCAAGAACACTGAAAACTCCATCGTAGGTCGAAGGAGGAAGCCTAGGATTGCGTTGATTTGAAGCCTGGCAGTCCAGTTCATGTCAAGGCGTTCTTTGCTTCAGTCTTGGAATATCCCTTCATTTCGTATCAAATCTATTTCCTTGCATTTACCACGCGTACATGCATCAATTGGTTTCAGAGCCTCAAAGTCATTGGGGTGCATAATTCAATTGGTTTTGATGAAAAGAATAGCCAAATACGAAGACAGTAAGGGTGTGATAAAGTTTCAGATTCTATCAGTTTTTGGGGTCTGAAACTTGATCGTTTTGGAGGATGTCTTGTAGAAGTTTTTGAAAACTGTTTTTACACCGTATTTGAGGTTGAGTTGGGAAACGTTTGGCTTTGGAATCTTTGGATTTGGTGTTGTGGTTAAGGAGATAAGAATTTTTCTTTACAGACTGCCCAAAACTAATGAAATCCGGGTACCTTGGTAAGTTGTCTTCAAAAACCTATCAAGATTGTCTTATTTTGCTCTCATCTTTCATCAAATTATCAATAACTATCCTAAATTCATTAAACCATATCATTTGTGCACTATTTCCTACGTGTTATAGGTTTCTTGATTTACCCATGTCATTGTTGTTTTCTTAAAGTACAGGAGAGTCTCATTTGTCTTTGTCTTCTGTATTTTCATTGTGTTTCCTTCATTTTTGAGTCTTTTTCATTGTTTATTTTTTTCACTTTGGGTATTTTTGAGTCTAGTTTTTGTTAAGCCTTGTGGTGTAGTCATTGGAGTTGTGGAAAAAAAGATATGCAAGTGTTTTAGACCAAAGGTCACAAAAATAGTTCAGATTGGATGTTTGGAGGAATTTTTGAATTGTGATCAAACTAGACCACGTATTTGAGTATTTCCAATTTGGGGTGTTCTTAGACATATTGAGGTGTGTTGTCACCAAGTTTCATCATACTTGGAGTTGGTTTGGTTGGGTTTTCAATAGCAAACATTTCATACTGATTTCTGAATTTGGGGCTGTTTGGTTCTGTTTTTCTTTCTGTTTTGTGCACAAAAAAAAAAAATTCCATACTTCATTTCTTTGTTTTTCTTTCTTTTTCACTCTTACCCTTACTCTCATACTTAAATTTTGAGAGATTTTTGAGCCTTAGAATATGAAATCAACGGAAGCAGACATGAACACACATAAATCATTGGATAAACTAGAGTGTGCACTTGAAAATCTTCAGCTAACAACATTGAATGTGAAGGAGAAAAGGCTTGAAATGTTGAAAGTGGACTGTTACCGTCAAGGAGATTGGACTCAATTGAGTCTTTGTCTTAAACAATTGGTGGATGTTAGGAGTCAAAAGCAAAGCTTGAAGAGGAGGCTTGAACCTCATCAAGAAAAGCTGAGATTTCAACAACAATTGCAAGAGCAACATGGGGATTCTAAAATGGTGATTATTCATGAGTTTAATCCTAATGTTGATCCGGTTAGAATTAGATTTAAAATCATTTCAAAGCATGTTGATACACAAAGCACACCATTAGAACCGTCCATTGTGGAGAATAGTGAAGAAATTGTTGAGACAACTAATGTTGAGGATGTTGATTTTTTGATGCAACCGTTAAAAGTGGTGAATTCTCCTTCAAGTTTGAGGACTAGTTCACTTGTTGTGCAAGCTATGGAGGAAAATTTTGTTCACATTGATCGTGTGGTTAAACAAACACACTTTGTGGAGTTTGTTCATGTTAGTAGATTTGTTGAGGTTCATCCTACAAAAATTTGAGGAAGGATTTTTTCTAAGAAGGGGAGAATACAGCAAGCAGAGTGTCACCTTGGTAATACAAGCAAGCTAATCTTCTTGGTAAGCTTGTTTAATATATGGGTGTGGTTCATTATGCAAGTAAAGGCAAGAGCATTCTTCCTTACACGTGTGATGGTCATGGGGAACCTGATTCCTAATTTAATTGAAGTCTTGCTAGTAGTTGTCTATTGTTGTGGTGTTTTTGAGGTCATGTGCAGTTTGTATTATGTCAGTGCACGGAGTTCAGTCTTGCTGGGTTAGAGGTGCATCAGGTAGAGCAAATATATGGGATGGAGTTGTGTTTAGTCTGTGAGGAGCTATTGAAAATTCATAGGCTGTTGGATGCTCAAGTGTACAGGTGCAGTAGTGAGGTTTCTGTTGGGAAGAAAACATATACATTCAGCCAACCAGTAGGTTGTAGGTCAGCATTTGGCCCATACGAAGGAGTATTTGTAATGCATTACAGTAGCAGCAAATCAGAAGATCAATTGGAGCAGCTGTGTATAGATATGCAAAGCTCTCTTCAGAAGCACAGTAACAGATGAATCAGATCAGTGTGCACGTTGTGATTAATGTAAGTGCAACAGCTACATGTGCAAATGTGTGCAGAACAGCAGCAAGTCGCCACTACAGGTCAAGGGCATGTTAAGTTGTGCAACTGTTGGTTGAATACAGCAACATTGTGGGTATGCGTAGTTCTTTTTGTACATGTTGGGTATACTGGGTGATGGTAAGCATTGCGGGAAAGAGTCAAGAATTGAGGACAATTATTTCTCTAAGAAGGGGAGTTTGCACCATATTGATATGGTGCAGGTCTTAAAAGAGAACCAAATATACCGGGTGCAATACAATCTTGTGTTAAGCAACTAATTATGATCAGAACGTGTACGTTTTGAAGCCACCAAGCATCAGTTCAGATGGGTTACTCAATGTAGTTGTTCAATTCATTATCAACTCAGCAATATCAGCAACATAATTAGAAGGGGTGAAAGAAACGGGTCATTACAATAGAGAAGAATGAGTGCACAAACTTGTACAGCAGCAGCAGAACGTGGAGAAAAGCCACAAAGTCAGAAGTCAGAAGAAATAGTCTGCCAGCCTACCTTGCAGCATGAACCAAGCCTTGACCATGGAGATCTGGACCTAACCAATCATGGGGACGTCATCTCTATACATAGGCCTAGCTATAAAGGTCCAACAACCAGGCTGTAAGTTCACACAATCACCTAGAACAGAAGCACAAGGGAACCCAGTCGCAGATAAGAACCATCAGCTGTTGATCCAATCCTCTGACCAGGCTATGTTGACGGACCAGCCCAGGTGTGACCAGAGTTTGTGGGAGGACGTGGAGGGTAGAATTGGAATCTCCCTACATGGGACTTGCTGGCTTAGACCAAGAACCCTCCTTATGATCACCGGAGATGCACAGAAAATAGGCGTGAAGGTCGGGCAGTCAACAGAACGCTGACAGAAGGCTTCTTTGTATTCTGATTTTTGATTTTAATATGCACATGAACTTCACGTGAGCTGCATGACCGTTATGAGTAGTTACTTGACGTGTATTCTCTTTAGCTTTGATCATGTAATCTAGTTCTATATATATGTGGCTCATTCATTGTAAAGAGGACGAAGTTATGATGAATAAAATTCAGAAATTACACCAAGTGTTTTTCTCTTTCAATTGCCTTTGCAATTGGGTTACTAAGGGCCAGTTTGCCCTTCTTTGTTCTGCGAGTTCTTGTGTGTTCATCAAGACTCCACTCCACCCTATCCAAGAACACTGAAAACTCCATCGTAGGTCGAAGGAGGAAGCCTAGGATTGCGTTGATTTGAAGCCTGGCAGTCCAGTTCATGTCAAGGCGTTCTTTGCATCAGTCTTGGAATATCCCTTCATTTCGTATCAAATCTATTTCCTTGCATTTACCACGCGTACATGCATAAATGAGTATAAAGGTGATGATATTGCTTCTAAACAAGAGGAACTTGAATTGTATGCAAATGTGATTCCTATCTATGATGAATATCCGGAATCAGATTGTGAAGAGATTGTTGAAGCTCTTGAAGAAGTGGTTGAAACATCTTGTGTAGAGGTTGTTCATGATCTTGAAAGCATGGTTGAAACACCTACTGTTGAAAGCATTGGGGATCTTGAAGAGGTTGTTGAAGCTTCTTGTGTAGAGATGGTCGATGATCTTAAAGAAGTTGTGGAGACATCTTGTCATCATTTGCGTTGTACTAGACAAGAGGTATTTCATGTGGCCAATGTTCATGCAAGTTTTGAAGATGATTCACAAATAAAGCCAGCAAAGAAGCATGTGTATGTAAGGGTTGATGATTTTGTTGAGTATGTTCATGTTAGTATATTTGTTGAATTTAATCCTACAAAAATTCGGGGTCAAATTTTTTCAAAAAAAGGGAGAATACAACAAGTTGAATGTAGTTGTGGCAATAGAAGCAAGCTAATCTTCTTGGTAAGCTTGTTTAATGTATGGGTGTGGTTGATTATGCAAGTAAAGGCAAGATCGTTCATCCTTGCATGTGTGATGATTATGGGGGACTTGGTTTGTGGAGTGTTTGTATGTAGATCAGAATGCTGATTAGTGTGCAAGAATACAACAGCATATCTACAAATTAAGACCAACAACAAACGTGTATGAAGCAACAAGCAGAAATCAGCAAGTCCAGAACAATGTGTTTGTGTGCAGGTCCAGCAAGTCCCTCAGAAATTGAGTGAATCAGCAGCATCATTTGTGTGTGTGTGCAGCAAGCTTGTAAGTGCAGCAGCAGTGCAGTACAACCCTCAACAGCAGATCATGTGACAGTATGGGATGTGTGTGCACGAACATCAGAACAAGTGTATTAGATCAGTAGCAGCAACACAGATCAAGTGTGTGCATTTCTTTGACAAGATCTGAACCAAAAAGCATTAGGTGTATTGGGCGTAGTTCAGCAAACCATGGAGTATGTAGAATTGAGGACAATTCTTTTTCTAAGAGGGAGGAGTTGATGCAAATGCATCAAGTGATGAAGACCTTGCAAAAAGCTCACAAGTTCAAGACAGTGTTCCTAACTTGACATGTACGCCAAATAATCATGAAGGGCAAAAGATGACCAAGGATGCTTTCCAACGATGGATTATAACCCCAAGATAATGTTTTGGGAACAAGGAAGCACCAAGGAACAGTATCATGCATATGGAAATGGGAACAGCATGGAAATGGGAACAGCTCATGGTTTCAGAACAGCACAGCAGCAACTAGCGACCAGGCCACCTTGCACGACATGTGGAGACCACACCTTTGCATCCAGGACCTGGGTTAAAGTGGAAATGGAATCTTGGTACTTGGATCTAGCCATCAAAGGCCTAGGACCATGCTAAAGATCCACGTGGAGTCCTAGAAGATGAGCTGAAGGAAGGCTGCTCGACTGATTTGCAGATCAGAATTTGTTCTAAGTGTTTTTGCTTTCTGTTTCTGTTTTAAACACTTTGTAATTAGCACGTGTATTTTAAATAAGGCTCGTGTCATAATATAGCTGTTATGTTAGTTGAGGACTCTATATAAGGAGGGCCTCACCCATGTAATAGAGGACAATTCACGTTTCATTTTGATCAATCAAGGTTTTTTCTCAGAAAAAGGATTTTTCTGTTTTTTTGAAGTTTTTGTGCAAACTTCATCAGAGTTGTGAGACAACTTGGCCGGAGAGATTAACGAGTTACATAGCAACTTGGATTATCGAAGGAGCAATACAATCAAGGCTTAAACATCCTTGTATTGTGAATATCATAGAGTAGTCATACAAGGCAGACAAAGTGCCTCAGTCATCAACATCGGAAAATCAAGAAGTGCCTTCTTGGTCTGTTGTGAGTGTCTATGTGTTTGTTTGTGAAGTATTTCGGGTTTCTAAATGCGTTATTGATTTAGGTTGTTAAACAACAAGAACCATTGCATAACAAAGGCCATAATCAGCCCTTCGTTTTGCATCAATTCCTCATCGTTCATTCTTCAATGATCATTGATCCTTTTTCATTCTTCATCGTTCATTCTTAAATGATCATTGATCCTTGATCATTCTTCATCGTTCTTTCTTCAATAATCATTGGTCCTTGTTCATTCTTCATCGTTCGTTCTTCATTGATCATTGATTCTTTTTCATTCTTCATCGTTCATTCTTCAATAATCATTGATCCTTGTTCATTCTTCATTCATCATTAATCCTTGTTCATTCTTCAACGTTCATTCTTTATTGATCATTAATCCTTGTTTATTCTTTATCGTTCATTCTTCATTCATCATTGATCCTTGTTCATTCTTCATCGTCCATTCTTTATTGATCATTGATCCTTGTCATTCTTCATCCTTCATTCTTCATTCATCATTAATCCTTGTCCATTCTTCATCGTTCATTCTTCATTGTTAATTGATCCTTGTTCATTCTTCATCGTTTATTCTTCAGTGATCAATGATCCTTGTTTATTCTTCATCGTTCGTTTTTCATTGATCATTGATCCTTGTTCATTCTTCATCGTTTATTCTTCATTGATCATTGATCCTTGTTCATTCTTCATCGTTCATTCTTTAATGATCATTGATCCTTGTTCATTCTTCATCGTTTTTTATTCAATGATCATTGATCCTTGTTCATTTTTCATCGTTCATTCAACATTAATGATTGATCCTTGTTCATTCTTCATCGTTCATTCTTCATTGATCATTGATCCTTATTCATTGTTCATCGTTCATTCTTCAATGATCATTGATCCTTGTTCATTCTTCATCGTTCATTCTTCATTAAAAATTGATCCTTTTTTATTCTTCATCGTTCATTCTTCATTAATTATTGATCCTATTTCATTCTTCATCGTTCATTCTTCATTCATCATTGATCCTTGTTCTTTCTTCATCGTTCATTCTTTATTGATAATTGATCCTTGTTCATTCTTCATCGTTTATTCTTCATTGATCATTGATCCTTGTTCATTCTTCATCGTTCATTCTTCATTGATCATTGATCCTTCTTCATTCATCATCATTCATTGTTCAATGATCATTGATTCTTGTTCAATCATCAGCGTTCATTCTTCACTGATCATTGATCCTTTTTAATTCTTCATCGTTCATTCTTAAATGATCATTGATCCTTGTTCATTCATTATTGTTCATTCTTCAATGATCATTGATCCTTGTTCATTCTTCATCGTTCCTTCTTTATTGATCATTGATTCTTATTCATTCTTCATCGTTCATTCTCCGTTGATCATTGATCCTTATTCATTCTTCATCGTTCATTCTTCAATGATCATTGATCCTTATTCATTCTTCATCGTTCATTCTTCATTGATCATTAATCCTTGTTCATTCATCAGCGTTCATTCTTAAATGATCATTGATCCTTGTTCGTTCTTAATCGTTCATTCTTCAATGATCATTGATCCTTGTTCATTCTTCATCGTTCGTTCTTCATTGATCATTGATTCTTGTTCATTCTTCATCGTTCATTCTTCGTTGATCATTGATGCTTGTTCATTCTTCATCGTTCATTCTTCATTGATCATTGATCGTTCTTAAATCTTCATCGTTCATTCTTCAATGATCATTGATCCTTGTTCATTCTTCTTTGAGCATTGATACTTGTTCATTCTTCATCCTTCATTCTTCAATGATTATTGATCCTTATTCATTCTTCATTGTTCATTCTTCAATCATCATTGATCCTTGTTCATTCTTCATAGTTCATTCTTAATTGATCATTGATCCTTGTTCATTCTTCATCGTTCATTCTTCATTGTTCATTGATCCTTCTTCATTCATCATCGTTCATTCTTCAATGATCATTGATTCTTGTTCATTCATCAGCGTTCATTCTTCAATGATCATTGATCCTTTTTCATTCTTCATCGTTCATTCTTAAATGATCATTGATCCTTGTTCATTCATAATCGTTCATTCTTCAATGATCAATTATCCTTGTTCATTCTTCATCATTCCTTTTTTATTGATCATTGATTCTTGTTCATTCTTCATCGTTCATTCTCCGTTGATCATTGATCCTTATTCATTCTTCATCTTTCATTTTTCAATGATCATTGATCCTTGTTCATTCTTCATCGTTCATTCTTCATTGATCATTGATCCTTGTTCATTCTTCATCCTTCATTCTTCATTGATCATTGATCCTTGTTCATTATTCATCGTTCATTCGTCATTGATCATTGATCCATGTTCATTCTTCATCGTTCATTCTTCATTGATCATTGATCCTTGTTCATTCATCAGCGTTCATTCTTAAATGATCATTGATCCTTGTTCGTTCTTAATCGTTCATTCTTCAATGATCATTGATCCTTGTTCATTCTTCATCGTTCGTTCTTCATTGATCATTGATTCTTGTTCATTCTTCATTGATCATTGATCCTTGTTCATTCTTCATCGTTCATTCTTCATTGATCATTGATCCTTATTAATTCTTCATCGTTCATTCTTCAATGATCATTGATCCTTGTTCATTCTTCATCGTTCGTTCTTCTTTGATCATTGATGCTTGTTCATTCATTATCCTTCATTCTTCAATGATTATTGATCCTTGTTCATTCTTCATCGTTCATTCTTCAATGATCATTGATCCTTGTTCATTCTATATCGTTCATTCTTCATTGATCATTTATCCTTGTTCATTCTTCATTGTTCATTCTTCATTGTTCATTCTTCATTGATCATTGATCCTTCTTCATTCATCATCGTTCATTCTGCAATGATCATTGATTCTTGTTCATTCATCAGCGTTCATTCTTCAATGATCATTGATCCTTTTTCATTCTTCATCGTTCATTCTTAAATGATCATTGATCCTTGTTCATTCATATTCGTTCATTCTTCAATGATCATTGATCCTTGTTCATTCTTCATCGTTCCTTTTTTATTGATCATTGATTCTTGTTCATTATTCATCGTTCATTCTCCGTTGATCATTGATCCTTATTCATTCTTCATCGTTTATTCTTTAATGATCATTGATCCTTGTTCATTCTTCATCGTTCATTCTTCATTGATCATTAATCCTTGTTCATTCATCAGCGTTCATTCTTAAATGATCATTGATCCTTGTTCGTTCTTAATCGTTCATTCTTCAATGATCATTGATCCTTGTT
Organism: Amaranthus tricolor; assembly: GCF_026212465.1. Lineage (NCBI taxonomy): Eukaryota > Viridiplantae > Streptophyta > Magnoliopsida > Caryophyllales > Amaranthaceae > Amaranthus > Amaranthus tricolor. The sequence continues at coordinate 24,905,544 of NC_080060.1, forward strand.
CATTCTTCATCGTTCGTTCTTCATTGATCATTGATTCTTGTTAATTCTTCATCGTTCATTCTTCGTTGATCATTGATCCTTGTTCATTCTTCATCGTTCATTCTTCATTGATCATTGATCCTTATTAATTCTTTATGGTTCATTCTTCAATCATCATTGATCCTTGTTCCTTCTTCATTGTTCGTTCTTCTTTGATCATTGATGCTTGTTCATTCATAACCCTTGATTCTTCAATGATTATTGATCCTTGTTCATTCTTCATCGTTCTTTCTTCAATGATCATTGATCCTTATTCATTCATCATCGTTCATTTTTCAATGATCATATATCCTTGTTCATTCTTTATCGTTTATTCATCATAGATCATTGATCCTTGATCATTCTTCATCAATCCTTCTTCATTGATCATTGATCCTTGTTCATACCTCATCGTTAATTATTCAATGATCATTGATTGTTTTTCATTCTTCATCTTTAATTCTTAAATGATCATTGATCCTTGTTCATTCATAATCGTTCATTCTTCAACGTTCATTCTTCATCGTTCATTCTTCATTCATCATTGATCCTTGTTCTTTCTTCATCTTTTATTCTTTATAGATAATTGATCGTTGTTCATTTTTCATCGTTTATTCTGCATTGATCATTGATCCTTGTTCATTTTTCTTCGTTCATTCTTTATTGATCATTGATCCTTGTTCATTCATCATCGTTCATTCTTCAATGATCATTGATCCTTTTTCATTCTTCATCGTTCATTCTTAAATGATCATTGATCCTTGTTCATTCTTCATCATTCATTCTTCATTGATCATTGACTCTTGTTCATTCATCAACGTTCATTCCTCAATGATCATTGATCCTTGTTCATTGTTAATCGTTCATTCTTCAAAGATCATTGATCCTTGTTCATTCTTCATCGTTCGTTCTTCATTGATCATTGATTCTTGTTCATTCTTCATTGATCATTGATCGTTGTTCATTCTTCATCGTTCATTCTTCAATGATCATTGATCCTTGTTCATTCTTCATCGTTTATTCTTCAATGATCATTGATCCTTGTTCATTCTTCATCGTTTATTCATCATAGATCATTGATCCTTGATCATTCTTCATCGTTCATTCTTCATTGATCATTGATCCTTGTTCATACATCATCGTTCATTCTTGAATGATCATTGATTGTTTTTCATTCTTCATCGTTAATTCTTAAAAGATCATTGATCCTTGTTCATTATCGTTCATTCTTCAATGATAATTGATCCTATTTCATTCTTCATCGTTCATTCTTCATCGTTCATTCTACATTCATCATTGATCCTTGTTCTTTCTTCATCGTTCACTCTTTATTGATAATTGATCCTTGTTCATTCTTCATCGTTTATTCTTCATTGATCATTGATCCTTGTTCATTTTTCTTCGTTCATTCTTCATTGATCATTGATCCTTGTTCATTCATCATCGTTCATTCTTCAATGATCATTGATCTTTTTTCATTCTTCATCGTTCATTCTTAAATGATCATTGATCCTTGTTCATTCTTCATCGTTCATTCTTCATTGTTCATTAATTCTTGTTCTTTCATCAACATTCATTCTTCAATGATCATTCATCCTTTTTCATTCTTCATCGTTCATTCTTAAATGATCATTGATCCTTGTTCATTCTTACTCGTTCATTCTTCAATGATCATTGATCCTTGTTCATTCTTCATCGTTCGTTCTTCATTGATCATTGATTCTTGTTCATTCTTCATCGTTCATTCTTCATTGATCATTGATCCTTGTTCATTCTTCATCGTTCATTCTTCAATGATCATTGAACCTTGTTCAATCTTCATCGTTTATTCTTCAATGATCATTGATCCTTGTTCATTCTTCATCGTTCATTCTTTAATGATCATTGATCCTTGTTCATTCTTCATCGTTTATTCTTCAATTATCATTGATCCTTGTTCATTCTTCATCGTTCGTTCTTTATTGATCATTGATCCTTCTTCATTCTTGTCGTTTATTCTTCATTGATCATTGATTCTTGTTCATTCATCATCATTCATTCTTCAATGCTCATTGATCCTTTTTCATTCTTCATCGTTTATTCTTCATTGATCATTGATCCTTGTTCATTATTCATCGTTCATTCTTTAATGATCATTAATCCTTGTTCATTCTTCATATTTCATTCTTCATTCATCATTGATGCTTGTTAATTTTTCATCGTTCATTCTTTATTGATCATTAATCCTTGTTTATTCTTCATCGTTCATTCTTCATTCATCATTGATCCTTTTTCTTTCTTCATCGTTCATTCTTCATTGATCATTGATCCTTGTCATTCTTCATCATTCATTCTTCATTCATCATTGATCCTTGTTCATTCTTCATTGATCATTGATCCTTGTTCATTCTTCATCGTTCATTCTGCACCAAGATTGGGTCCCTCAGACTCACAATCTTGCACTGAATTACTATCACCTTTGGAGATAGTCCATAAAATGCGGAAACACACACACACCTCACCAGTATATACCCAAGAAGACACTTTTTGATTCTCAGGCCAGCCTCGTGGTTTCCCTCTTCAGGCTTCACTCACCTTTGGGTTGAATCCACGACCTTTCTCTAAGCTTCACTCACTCTTGTGGAAAGGTTACGCACTAGATTATCCCTTAATCTAGTTTTCAGAGATGTTTTCTCACTCAATACGTTGTGACTGATTGAAGAATACACATGATCACACAAGGAAAAGAAAAAGGAAGAATTTCAGTACTTGAACGTGAATTTGAGAAATGTAACTGAATTAATCAATGTTGGATATATTTACACCAGGCCTAGAGTCCTATTTATAGAGTTCCATACTCTAATGGCTAAAAACAACCACGTGCAAAACATGTGCACACTTAAAAACATAACAAACAACAAAAATACTCTACAAAGCCTTCAGACTAAAACTGGCGACTGGGTGACCTTGGGCTCACTTTTTGAATGACTTTCCATGCTTGGAAATGGACACTTAGAGTCTTGATGGAAAGATCCTTGTATGAAGATTCCATTTCAACTGTAGCTCAGGTCCTGTGTGCACAGGTTTGATCTCCACGTGTCGTGCAAGGTGGCCTGGTCGCAAGTTGTGCTGCTGTTCTGATTAGGATCAGCAACTGGGTTCCCTTGTGCTTGTGTTCTAGGCGATTGTGTGCACTACCAGCATGGCTCTTGGACCTTTATGGATAGGCCTATGTATAGAGATGACGTCCCCATGATTGGTTAGGCCCAGATGTCCCTGGTCAAGGCTTGGGTCATGCTGCAAGGTGGGCAGGTCAGCGGGTGTTCTGTGTGGTATGAATTCTGACAGTTCATCTTGCAACTGAGTGACCTTGATGCGTGTATGGGCTTGAATACTTCAAGAAGATGACAAACTCGACCAAGAAACCATGCCAAGACTGATTTGATCACAATGGCACACACACGATAATCCTTCTGTTTGAACAACAAACAAGAAGGTTGGCCAGGACAACTCTAAAGAGTGGCCCTTGTACCGTGGATAGAGACAAATAACCCGCACTGGATTGATTGGCCTCTTCCTCACACTCCAATTGAAAGGCACTCTCTCAATCTTTGTGGAACAAACCTGGAAAACCACTTTGCTTTGCCTCACAAAGGATCCTCGCAGAACAAGCAATTGAACAACAATTAACTTGAAGAAGAAATGTTTGATTAATCTCGAATGAATGGATACAAATGAGGTGAGCCCTTTATATAGGACTCTAACGGACATAATTGGAGTCTAACAATATTTAACTACCTCCGTCCTTTCTTATTTGGCGCGTACAAAACATAACAACTCATAACAGAAATACAAAACGCTAATTTATTCTAAGTATCAGCTATGTTACAAATCTGTCGAGCAGGGGTCCTTGTAACTGGGTTTGTGGCTTCCCTGAGTACAGTCAGCAAGGTCCTTGGACCTAGACTTCTTGGTCCATGTGCAGAGGTGCCATTTCCCAAGTTTGCACGTTCACCAATACAGTAGGTTGGGTTCCCCACGCTGTGCAAGGTAGGCTGCTCGCTGATTCGTTGCTCTGTTGATTGCTGGGCAGAATATGGGTCCTCTTCTTGTTTAGAGGCTGTTGTGAGGTTCTCTTTTGATTCCTCTTGCCTTCTTTTGATGTTCATGTTTGATTGAAGTTGGTCTTCTTTATTTGATGCATCCAAGTTAGTAGGTGCAATAGTATGGGAATTGATCAAGTCAGTATGTGTTGGATCAGCCATGCACTCTCCTTTAGTCATGCACTCTCCTTGGTTTGCCTTGACTTGTGGATTGTCACTATCATGATCCAATTTTGGATCATTCCCTCCTCCTTCAAGCAAAATTGTCCCCAATTCTGTGTTGTCTTCATGCTTTCTTGTATTATTAACGGTGGAAGTCCTTGAGATGTCGTACCTATGCAGTGGGTTCATATGTAGCTTTTCACGTTTGTTGTTCTTGTTTATGGTGATGTTGCGTTGCTTCGTTTTCTTTATGTTATTTGTTCCGAGTTCTGCTTCTGGTTGCAGCCTCTTCTGATTATCTGTGAGGTACCTACAACAAAAAGCAAAATCAATAATTGTGTCTTTTATAAAATAAAAGCCACTTACATCACAATATGTGGATGAGTTTTCCAAATTCCGTTTGCTTATGTTAATTTCATCCAAAGATATGGTGTTAGGTAACTCAGAATTTAATGGTTTCAGGGGTTGGTATTGTTGTTGGACTTGACTCTCACGAGTTTTTTTTGTAAACAGATGCACAGGTGCTTTCTTACCCTTACTTTTCTTTTGAACACAGCTTGTATGGTTCTGTTTTGTAGTAGTAGTAATGATTTTACATGGGTGTAAGGGGATAAGATCCTTTATTTTTCCATTATGTTTGATAGTATATATGTTGGTAAACCCATCGTGCATTGAATGTCTATCATGTTGCCAAGGCCTTCCCAACAAGATGTGGCATGCATTCATATTCAAAACATCACATAATACCTCATCATGATATGAACCTATGGAGAAATTAATCAAGCATTGTTTCTTTACAAAACCCTCAACTTTGCTATCTAACCATCTCAGTTTGTAGGGGTTAGGATGGTTTTGTGTTTGTAAGCTTAGGTCTTGAACCAGCTGTGCACTAACACAATTAGTCTCACTCCCCGCATCGATGATTAGGTCACACATTCTATCCTTAATTCTGCACTTTGTTTGAAAAATACTCTCCCTTTGGTCTGATTTTTTTTTTCTTGGGTGTGGCATGAAAATTTCTTCTTATTAGCAAATGGTATCTTCCTTCTTCAGGATATAGTTGCTCTCTGGTCTCCTCCCCTGATTCACTATCCTCAGTATCCTCCGGTTCTGTTCTTTGGAGGGTGCCTATACTGGTAAGGACATATGAACCTTCTGGTTCATCAATAGGTGTGGGTGGTAGGATGACTCTTTCCTCTCCATCCTTAGCTACTAACATAGCCCTAGGTTCCCTCTCTCTGTTGTTAATTTCAGTCCATTCTATGTTGGTGAAAGCTCTCATGTTGGGGCATTCTTTCTTGATATGACCATGGCCATGGCACTTGAAGCATACTATGTCCTTCATAGGTACATTTGGTTTGTCTCTTGGTCTGCTAGGTGTGGATGGGTTGGTATTCTTGTTGACTATATTGGTGCCTATGCCTGCATTTCTTAAGCTGCTGCTGGTGGTGTTGGTTTTGGAAGAAACAGGGCTGTAGGGCTGTGCATAGGTGTTCTTTTTCCTTGCATACTTCTCATATGTAAGGGCACTATTACATGCTATTTCAAAAGTTAAGTGTGGTATGATTTCAAGTTTTTCCCTCAGATCTTCCCTTAACCCTCCAATGAATATCCCTACCTTCATTTCTTCTGGCTCATTAATGTCACATAGGACAGCAAGTTTCTCCCATTCTTGGATGTAGTCTGCTACAGACTTGCTGCCTTGTCTAAGTGTGCTCCATTGCACATAAAGCTGTTGCTTATAGGATGCAGGTACATATTTCCTCCTAAGGTGTTTCCTCAACTTATCCCAAGTATTAATACCCTCTCTGTTTTCCCTCCTTCTCTGTTTCTGCACCCCTGCAAGCCAAATAGCTGCTAGCTTGTTCATTTTTATCTTAGCCAATTTATACTTTTGTTCTTCAGGTGTGTCCTTAAATTCAAAATACCTTTCTAATTCAGCCTCCCATTCTAAGTATTCCTCAGGATTATGTGTGGTTCCCCCAAAATTAGATACATCAATCCTCATGGTTCTGTCCTCAGTGTGTCTTTCATGGGTGTGCATAGGTATATTCCCCTCTTGTTGGTTCATGGTAAGTCTTGCTACCGTTTGTGTGAATTGTTGGATGGCCAAAGCCATCTCATTAAGTCTCTCATCATTATTCATATTGTTCTTCTTGCTACTAAACAAGACTATGGTCAACAGCTAAATCCCAGCACAACAATTGATGATGCACAAATCAAAACAAGATCTCACCAGAAATGTAATATGTTTTGGAAGTAATGGAAAATTTCAGTTTGAAGGATGCAGCGGCTATTTCTGAAAGGGAAATGATACAATCTAATGCAAAAATTGAAATATACACAAAATCCAACAGTTTAATGTAACCGATAATGACTAAAAACTTTAATGCACAAGTAATACTGAAAATTGATGCGGAGATGTTCAATACCTTCTGTCAGCAATGCACAACTTGGCAGGGAACGCTTGGATTTTGGATTTGTTGTACCAAAATCTTCTGGGTAAGATCAAATTTAACCAAAACATATAGCAAGTAGAACAAATTTGCTACCACACAAATCACCACAACAAGTTTTCAGGGTAAAAATTTGAGGCACACACAAAAACAAGAACACAACAAGATTGCAGCCAATGTCTTCTGTTTCAGCAAGGAGACTTTCAGTTTTATGTATGTTCTGATTGTTCTAGCATGTAATATACTATAATGCAAACAAGATTATGATCTATGTATTGACAAGAATCTAATATGCTAAAAAAAAAACTACAGAAAAAATGCAGTAGCAATTGAAACTGATATGACCCACAATATCCAACCCTAACAATTTCAGAAAAAGAATGAATGCTTGTTTGTTCTTCAATCTTTTGTTTTCTGAATTCCTTTATGCAATGATACTCTAAGTATGTAGTTTTAAGGATGATGAATCTTACACACGAATTTAATGGTCTATCTATTGATACCTAATTGATTCAGACCAGAAAATCTTGTTAGCAAATGCAAACCCTAATTCTTCAACTGATTTTTTTTTTCGCAGTTCAGATTGTTCTAATCAATCTTTCCCAAAACAACCGTGATATCCAATGATTTGTATGCAAATCTATCTAATCCCGAACAGCTATTATTTTCTCATTAACCAGCAAAATCGAAATACCAGAATCCAAAATTGAAATTGTCAATTTCTTCAGCGATAACCTAATGTTCGAATACTCAATTTACAATGTGGGTAAATCATCAACAAGTATGCATTTCAGACATTCAAGAATCACTGTTAATGGATTAATTGATAAACAAAAACGGTATGCAAACACTCGACAAGAAATGATAAGAATAATTTTCAAACGCATTCAACAATAAACCAATCAATTTTCCAGAAATTCCCCAATCCAATACTCACATTTGTTTAATCAACAATTATATTCGGAAATGCTTAATCACAACATGAATCATATACAATGAATGATTGAATGCGTACCTGTTTTTGAAGAAAATGAAGAAAAATCGCCCGATACCTTTTCTCTGATCACTCTTACCAGGATATGCAGAAATGACTTATTCCTTGACGTTCTTATACCTTTCTGACCTTGGTCCCTTCTTCAGAACTTAAGCTCTGATACCGAGTTGATGCGTGTATGGGCTTGAATACTTCAAGAAGATGACAAACTCGACCAAGAAACCATTCCAAGACTGATTTGATCACAATGGCACACACACGATAATCCTTCTGTTTGAACAACAAACAAGAAGGTTGGCCAGGACAACTCTAAAGAGTGGCCCTTGTACCGTGGATAGAGACAAATAACCCGCACTGGATTGATTGGCCTCTTACTCACACTCCAATTGAAAGGCACTCTCTCAATCTTTGTGGAACAAACCTGGAAAACCACTTTGCTTTGCCTCACAAAGGATCCTCGCAGAATAAGCAATTGAACAACTATTAACTTGAAGAAGAAATGTTTGATTAATCTCGAATGAATGGATACAAATGAGGTGAGCCCTTTATATAGGACTCTAACGGACATAATTGGAGTCTAACAATATTTAACTACCTCCGTCTTTTCTTATTTGGCGCGTACAAAACATAACAACTCATAACAGAAATACAAAACGCTAATTTATTCTAAGTATCAGCTATGTTACAAATCTGTCGAGCAGGGGTCCTTGTAACCGGGTTTGTGGCTTCCCTGAGTACAGTCAGCAAGGTCATTGGACCTAGACTTCTTGGTCCATGTGCAGAGGTGCCATTTCCCAAGTTTCCACATTCACCAATACAGTAGGTTGGGTTCCCCACGCTGTGCAAGGTAGGCTGCTCGCTGATTCGTTGCTCTGTTGATTGCTGGGCAGAATATGGGTCCTCTTCTTGTTTAGAGGCTGTTGTGAGGTTCTCTTTTGATTCCTCTTGCCTTCTTTTGATGTTCGTGTTTGATTGAAGTTGGTCTTCTTTATTTGATGCATCCAAGTTAGTAGGTGCAATAGTAGGGGAATTGATCAAGTCAATATGTGTTGGATCAGCCATTGATGCGTAACAAAGGGCGGATTATGGCCTTTGTTATGCACTGATTCTCGTTGTTAATCAACCTTAATCAATGGTGCATTTAGAAACCCGAATTACGTCACAAACAAATGCACAGACACTCAAAATCAGCCTAAGAAAGACCTTCTTGATTTTCTGACGAGGGTGATTGTTGCCCTTTGTCTGTCTGGGATAACGATCCTATGACTATTACAATGTAAGGATATTGAAGCCTTGATTGCAAGGTCCCGTTGAGAATCCAAGTTTCTATGTAACTCGTCAAACTCTCCGGCCAAGTTGTCTCACAACTTGATGAAGTTGCATAAAACTTCACAAACAGAAAAATGAACTTTTCTAAAAAATACCTCAGTATATTGATTGATTCAAAACGTGAAAACTATTACATGAGAGCCTATGTATTTATAGAGTTTGGTATCTAAAACTAGCCGTTACAAATGACTTGCCTAATACACATGGAAAACTAACAAAACAGAAATATGAGCAAAAGGCAAACACTTAGCCAATTTTCTGATTTACTTTGTCTGTTGATCAGGTCTCCTTCAACGTTTATTACAGGCTTCTTGATGGATTGTCAGCAAGACTCTAGGTCCTTTATGGCTTTGTCCATGTAGGGAGATGACGTTCCTGTCTTTCTTATGGCCCAGATGTTCCCGGTCTGTGCTCAGGAGGGTCAGCAAGGTCTGCTGTTCGTCAGATGCTCCTGCTGTTCCTTTACTGCTGTCTGTTGTGTCCCTTAAGCTCAGAATGCTAGTTTCTATAATTCTTTGAGTTTCCTCAATTCCAATGCGTGTTCTTAGGTCTATGCCTGATGTGTGGGCGGTGCCAACGCTTGACCCTTGGTCTTCATGAGTATTTGGCGTAGAAGGTAAGTAGGGAACACTGTCCTGTTCCTGATCAGTATTGCCAGTATTGTCATGGCCATTGTTCCCTGATGCATTTGCATCAACCCCTCCCTCTTGGGGAAGAACTGTCCCTAATTCTTGAGCCGGTTGGTGTAGGGTAAGATCTCCTATATTAAAGACAGGGGAGATGTTGTAGTCTACAGGCAGTTGAATCTCAAAAGCATTATCTCCAAATTTCTTCAACACTGGGTAGGGGCCTATGGCTCTTGGTTGCAATTTGTTTCTTCTCAGCTGTGGAAATCTTTTCTTCCTGAGATATACCCATACTTGGTCCCCTTCCTTAATGGATGGTCTTGCTTTCAAATGCTTGTCAGCTTGCATCTTGTACTTTTTGCTAGTCTCTTCTAGATTGGCATGCACTTGCTTGTGAATTGTTTCCATTTGCTTGATTATCTCTTCTGCCTCCAGTTGCTTGCTGTCACACGTAGGTAAATCAATTAGAGATACAGGCAGCAGAGGGTTAGTGCCATATACACATTCAAAGGGGGTGTGTTTAGTGGCACGACTGGGGGCTCTATTATATGCAAACTCAGCGTAGCATAACTTTAAGTCCCATTCCCTCATACTTTTATGTATTAAAGTTCTAAGTAGGGTGCCCAATGTTCTATTAGTCACCTCTGTTTGGCCATCGGTTTGCGGATGGTAAGCTGTACTAAACAATAGTTTAGTGCCTAACAACTTCCACAAACTTTTCCAAAAATGGCTTAGAAATTTACTATCTCTGTCTGAAACAATTGTCTTAGGTATGCCATGCAATCTAACAATTTCAGCAAAGAAAAGTCTAGCAATGCTTTGTGCATCATCCACCTTGGTGCAGGCAATGAAGTGTGACATTTTTGAAAACCTATCCACAACTACCATTATGGCATCTTTCCCTCTCTTGGTTTTTGGTAATGCCATTATGAAGTCCATACTAATATGCTCCCAAGGCCTCTGTGCAATGGGTAAGGGTATGTATTCTCCCTTGTGAAAAGTCACCTTGGCCTTAAGACAAACTTCACATTTCAAAACATGTTTTCCTACTTTGCCCAGCATCTTTGGCCAAAAAAAATGTTTAGCAAGAATATCTAAAGTCTTTTGTATTCCAAAATGGCCAGCTATGCTTCCTTCATGTACCTCCTTCGCCAAAACAGATCTGAGGGGGAGCTTAGGTATGCACAATTTGTTTCCCTTGAACAGGAAACCTTGGTGAATGCTAAACAGACCTTGAGGTTTGTCCTTACAAGACTGGTAAATCTCAGCAAAATCAGAGCAAGCAGAGTATTGGTCTTTGATGAACTCAAAACCCAAAATCCTAGATCCTACTATCCCAAGTATGTTGTATTTTCTACTGAGGGCATCAGCTATGATGTTGGTTTTTCCTACCTTATACCTGGTTGCAAAATCAAAGGTCTGCATGTACTCAACCCATCGAGCGTGCCTACTACTTAGCTTATGTTGGCTGTTGATATACTTTAAGGATTCATGGTCAGTATGTAGGACAAATGGTTGGATCCTTAAGTAGTGGGACCAATGTTCAAAAGCCCTAATAATAGCATAAAATTCCTTGTCATATGTAGAATAATTCAACCTACTGTGATTCAGCTTCTCACTAAAGAAAGCTATGGGTCTACCCTCTTGCACTAGGACTGCTCCAATGCCTACCCCACTGGCATCACACTCCAACTCAAATGGTTTGGTAAAGTCAGGTAGTTTGAGTATAGGTGCCTTACACATCATCTCCTTGAGGGTCTCAAAAGACTTTTGTGCAACAGGGGTCCACTCAAATTTTCCTTGCTTGGTACACTTAGTAACAGGGGCTAAAACAGAGCTGAAGTTTTTGATAAATCTCCTATAAAAAGAAGCCAGCCCATGGAATGATCTAGCTTGTGTAAGGGTTGTGGGTGTGGGCCAATCTTGGATTGCCTGAACTTTAGCAGGGTCTACCCTTATTCCTGCCTTCCCTATAATGTATCATAAAAAACTGACTTCAGGTAAGAGGAAGTTACAGTTTTCTAGCTTGGCATACAGCCTCTGTTTCCTCAGAACTTCAAACAATTGCTGCAGATGGTTTAGGTGTTCTGTCTTTCCTTTACTGTAAATGAGTATGTCATCTAGATAAACCACAATGAATTTCCCTAAAAACGGTCTTAAGATCTCATTCATTAACCTCATGAAGGTACTGGGTGCTCCAGTTAACCCAAAGGGCATCACAAGCCATTCATACAACCCATACTTTGTTTTAAAAGCAGGTTTCCATTCGTCCCCTGCTTTCATCCTAATTTGGTGGTATCCACTCCTTAAATCCACCTTGCTAAACCATTGAGAACCACCTAATTCATCCAAGATATCATCAATCCTGGGTATAGGGAATCTATACTTAACTGTGATGTTGTTCACACTATGGCTGTCAATGCACATTCTCCATGTGCCATCCTTCTTTGACACTAACAGAGTAGGCACTGCACAGGGGCTTAAACTCTCTCTGACATACCCTCTTTGCATTAGGTCTTCTACTTGTCTTTGTAGCTCTTGAGTTTCCTTGGAGTTGGACCTATAGGCAGGTTTATTGGGCAAGCTAGCTACTGGCCGGTATCAAGTCTATCTGGTGCTCAATACCTCTCACAGGGGGCAAATCAGCAGGGAAAACATCCTTGTATTGGTCTAATAGTCCTCTCAATTCAGGAGGTATAGGCATAGGTTTATGGACTTCCTTAGTAACCAGAAGGTAAATCTCTCCTTCCCCTTGGATCTCTTTCTCACACTCCCTTCTGCTCATTAAATGAACATGTACGTGGGTGGGCTTAGGAGGAACAGTCCTGTGGGGAGGCAGGGGTAATAGCTCCTTTTTCTTTCCATTATTCCTAAGAGTGTAGGTGTTGGTATAGCCATTGTGTGTGGTCTTCCTATCATATTTCCATGGCCTTCCTAACAGCAGATGGCAGGCATCCATCTCTAACACATCACACAGAATATCATCCACATAGGTTCCCAAGGTCATGCTTACCAAGCATTGTCTGCTCACTGAACCACTAGCCTTGTTGTCTAACCATTTCATTTGTATGGGTGAAGGTGAGGCTTGGTTTCTAATTTTAGCTCATCTACTAGCTGCTTACTGATGCAATTTGATTCACTCCCACTATCAATGATTAAATCACAAACTTCTCCTTGTACCTTACACTTGGTCTGAAAAATATTCTCCCTTTGGTCAGATTTTTTCTGAAAGGGTGTAGTGTGGAAGCTTCTCCTAATGATTAAACTAACATGCTCTTCCTCAGGTGGGATTTTCTCCAAATCTCCCTTTTCTTCCTCCTCAATACCTTCTTCTAGCCCGTTCCTTGAAACTAACATTCTCTTAGGGTTGGTGTTTTGCCTAATGTGATTCCACTCTCTCATGGTAAAAGCTCTAGCATTAGGACAATCCCTCTTGTAATGACCTCTTCCATTGCACTTAAAGCATATCACATCCTTAGGGTTTGTGGGGGGCTCTGTTCTTGCTGTATTGCTCTTGGGTCCCGTACTCTGTGCTTCCTTTCTAGGCGTGGTAAAACTACTGGTATTCTTAGGGTTGTAGGTTCTGGTGGTCTTAGTGTGTGCAGTAGTTATCCTTTTCAGATACTTTTCCACCTCAATAGCATGTAAACTTGCTGCATGTAGAGTGAGGTCAGGTGTAATCATCATGTTATCCCTAATTTCCTCTCTCAATCCTGCCACAAACCTACTTACCCTCATGTCTTCAGGGTCATGGATGTCACACAGAACATATAATCTTTCCCACTCATTCATGAACTCCTGAACTGATCTATTTCCTTGTTTCATGGCATTGAGTTGCACATACTGTTGTTGTTTGTAGGAGGTTGGGACATATCTTCTTCTCATGTGTTTTCTAAGTTTTCCCCAAGTGTTGATCCTATTTCTTTCCTCCCTAAGTCTTTGTTTCTGAATCCCTTCTAACCAAACCGCAGCCGACTTAATCAATTTCACCTTAGCTACCTTGAACTGGTGGTCCAATGGTGTTTCCCTAAATTCAAAGTATTGTTCCAGTCTTCCTTCCCATTCTAGGTATTTGGCTGGGTCATGTGAAAGCCCATCAAATTCAGGGATATCAAACTTCATTGTTCGATCCTCGTAAGGTCGCAAATTAGGGTTTGGTGTCCTATCAATTTGGTTTTGTGTAATTAGCCCAGTCATCTCTTCCCTCATTTGACGCAAACTATTCTCCATCATCCTACGCATATTTTCTTCTATTAATCCCAATCTTTCCTCCATGGTCATATCCGTTCGACCAGAAACAGCTATAATAACCAGCAATGCACACAACAATTTATCACAAGACGAATACAAAAAATGAAAATGCAAGAAAACAATCCCAATGTAATGGCGTGTATCTTTTATATGAAAATATGAACTAATGTAATCAAAAGAAATGGCAAATGAAATCAAATAGGAGAAATCACTCCCTGTATGCCATGGAATCACTGATGCTTGATTTTGTATGACGATTTCAAAAAAATCGCCCAGCGCCCTTTCTTCGAAATTCCCAGAACAATATGAAACCTCTTTCCTCAGATTGCTGCTATGTACTACATTTCCCAATTCGTAATTGCGCTCTGATACCAAGTTGATGCGTAACAAAGGGCGGATTATGGCCTTTGTTATGCACTGATTCTCGTTGTTAATCAACCTTAATCAATGGTGCATTCAGAAACCCGAATTACTTCACAAACAAATGCACAGACACTCAAAATCAGCCCAAGAAAGACCTTCTTGATTTTCTGATGAGGGTGATTGTTGCCCATTGTCTGTCTGGGATAACGATCCTATGACTATTACAATGCAAGGATATTGAAGCCTTGATTGCAAGGTCCCGTTGAGAATCCAAGTTTCTACGTAACTCGTCAAAATCTCCGGCCAAGTTGTCTCACAACTTGATGAAGTTGCATAAAACTTCACAAACAGAAAAATGAACTTTTCTAAAAAATACCTCAGTATATTGATTGATTCAAAACGTGAAAACTATTACATGAGAACGTATGTATTTTTAGAGTTTGGTATCTAAAACTAGCCGTTACAAATGACTTGCCTAATACACGTGGAAAACTAACAAAACAGAAATATGAGCGAAAGGCAAACACTTAGCCAATTTTCTGATTTACTTTGTTTGTTGATCAAGTCTCCTTCAACGTGTATTACAGGCTTCTTGATGGATTGTCAGCAAGACTCTAGGTCCTTTATCGCTTGGTGATGCAATTATGACTAGCTCACAAATTAATAACAAACAAGAACATAATTGCATCATGACATCGATAAAACCCATTAAACCTCCATGTGCTACACTTAAGGAACGTATTGATCATGGCTTGAATGAAGAAGACCAACTTCAAAGTGGACTAAACATAAACTTGGAAGCATGGAAAGAACAAGAGGAAACACAAGGAAGCCTTCCAGCAAGTGTTAGACAGAACAGATGGTTGTTCCACAGCCTACAAACAATAAAACCAACAGAGCATTAAGTTGACTGTCAGCCCACCTTGCAAGCATCGAAACGTCTAGCCTGGTGTGTGTATGAGCGTGGAATTTCGAAGAATGGCATCTTTGGACATGGAAGAAGAGGCCAAGACTCAAGGAGCACACAGAGAGTCCCCACTAGGCCCATGGGAACAGCTGCAAGGTCCCACACTCGCCAGTTTCTGGACATGGGTTGAAGTCAGAATACTTAGAATATTTTTCATGTTTCTGTTTTGATTCTTAATATGCACGTGTTTGTAATAATAGGCACGGGATAGTTAAAGGTTGTTAAAAACTCCCCAACTAGCCGTTAGACATTGCTCTATAAAAAGGGCATGATCATTGTAACAAAGACTCAGTTTTAGATTTTGTTAATGAAATATTCATTCAAGTAATTGGTGCAATTACAAACTTGAGTATTACCTTTGTGAGTGAAGCAAGGGAGGTATTCAATCAATTCCACGAGGGTTAAGAGAGTGAATCTTAACCTTGAGTGTGAGGACGAGGCCAAGGACTGAGTGAAGGTCCATTTGTCTCCATCCACGACAAAGAACCATCCCCAAAGATTGTTCTTGTCACCCTTCTGTTTTCACAAAACAGAAGGTTTATTGTTCATTGTGTACGTTCATAGTGTTCTTGATCATATTCTTGAAGGCATTGAGGAGGTTCTTGGATCATCCCACCCCGTACACGCATCAACTTGGTATTAGAGCTTAAGTTCTGAGTAGGGACACGATCAAAGGAGTAGAGAAAATCAGGTAAAAGAGGGCAATATACACGCCTGGTAAGAACAATCTGGAAATCAGGTATTGTGCAAATTTTTTTCAACTCTCACAAATTCAGGTACGAATTCAATTCCATAATCTTTTAAATACAATTTTCTTTGTTAATCATTCATTAGTAATCAAGGATTATAGCAAATATCTGATCATAATAAGAATTTTGTTGTGGAATTCGATTTTCTGAAATTCTGACAATTGCATGATTGAGTGTGTATCAATTGATTTATGAAAATTGTTTCTAAGTCATTAAACATATCAAATTCTATCAATTAATTCAACAAGATTTGATTCTTGAATGTCCTAAGTGAATGATTGTTGAAAATTGATGTCAATTGAGATTTAAAAGTTCGAACATTGGGTCTTTGCTGAGAATACTGGTAAATGCGATTTTTACTTTTTGAATTCGATTTTCTGATTGTTGCTAATACGAAATCTGATAGGAATTGAATAAGAATTTTTGTGAATCATTGAGTATTACGCTTTTCTTTCAAAGATTGATGATAACAATTTGATTCACGAAATTTACTCTGAAAATTTAGGGTTTGATATTGAGCATTCTGAAAACTTTACTTCTTGATTGCTGCAATTGATTCTCTGTAGTTAATTGAACGCATTAGATTGTTTGATTATTGCTTTTGCATTGTATAACATCACATTACATTCTTGAATAATCATTGCATCAAGTAATCTGAAATCTAAGTCATTGTTTGTTGTTTTCTCTTGCTGCTGTCAGTATACATTAAACCCATTGTACTGTATCATTGTGCTATTGTTTTTGTTTCTGAAAATTTTGTGCATCTGAGTGTTGAGAACACCATGAGTGCTGACGAAAGGTTTGCTGAAATGGCTTTGGCTATTCAGCAACTTACACACACAGTAGCCATGATGGCCATGAACCAACAGGAGAGAGTTGCACCTGCACATCACCATGAAAGAAATACTGAGGACAGGACCATGAGAATTGATGTGACTGAATTTGGAGGAACAACCCATAATCCTGAGGATTACCTAGAATGGGAGGCTGAATTAGAGAGGTATTTTGAGTTCAAGGACACACCTGAAGAACAGAAGTACAAGATGGCCAAGATAAAAATGAACAAGCTGGCAACCATTTGGCTTGATGGGGTGCAGAAGCAGAGGGGGAGGGAAAACAGAGAGAGGATCAATACTTGGGGTAAATTAAAGAAACACCTTAGGAGAAAATATTTGCCTTCATCCTATAAGCAACAGCTTTATGTGCAGTGGAGCACACTTAGGCAAGGTGACAGACCTGTAGTAGACTATATATAAGAGTGGGAAAAGCTTGCTGTGCTGTGTGACATTAATGAACCAGAGGAAATGAAAATAGGAAAGTTCATAGGAGGGTTGAGAGAAGATTTGAGGGAGAAACTTGAAGTTATGCAGCCCCTGACCTTTGACACAACATGCACTAGTGCGCTTACTTATGAAAAATACTCAAGGAAGAAGAACACTTTGGCACAGCCAGTCAGACCTACTCCCCCCAAGACACACATAGTTAGCAGCAATCTAGGAAATATAGGCATGAGCATTAATACAACTAGCAAGGGCACTAACACAGTAGCACCTGGCAGACCTAAAGACAGCCCCAATGCACCCATGAAAGATGTTGTGTGTTTTAAATGCCATGGTCATGGGCATTATAAGGATGAATGTCCTAATGCTAGGGCTTTCACCAATATAGAGTGGACTGAAATCAACAACAAGAAGAGGGAACCTAGGGCCATGTTAGTAGCTAAGGATGGAGAGGAACAAGTGATACTACCACCCACACCTGCCGATGAACCAGAGGGTTCATACATATTAACTAACCTAGGCACACTTTAGAGGACTCAACCTGGAGACACTGAGAGTAGTGAGTCAGAGAAGGAAAAAATCGAGCAAATATACCCTGAGGAAGGCCATTACCACCTGCTTATACGAAAGAACTACCATGCCACCCCCAAAGGAAAACTAATAGATCAAAGGGAGAGTGTATTCCAAACCAAATGTAGAGTTCAAAATCAAGTATGCAGCCTTATAATTGATGGAGGGAGCGAAACTAACTGTGTGAGCAATCAATTGGTACAGAATCTGACATTACAGACCATTGATCACCCTAACCCATACAAGCTACGTTGGTTGGACAATAAGGCTGAAGGATATGTAAAGAAACAATGCTTAGTTAGCCTTACCATAGGATCTTACAGTGATGAAATGTTATGCGATGTGGTAGATATGAATGTATGCCATATATTATTAGGAAGACCCTGGCAGCATGCTAAACATTCCATGCATAATGGATTCACCAACGTCTACACTATCAAACATAATGGAAAAATGAAAGAACTTATACCCTTACCCCCATGTAAGACCCTTGCTACCACTGCTAAACAGAACAAAGAAAGCTGTGTTTTGACTAAGGTCGAATGCTACAATGAAACTCAAAATGGGAGAGACTCTTTACACCTACTCATAAAGAAAACTAAGGAAGATCAAAACCAACAGCAAATCAAAGCATTTAAAACACGCGAGACTGCAGCAGTGGACCTTGAGCTGTCTAAACCTATGACTAATAATGTTACTGAACTGGACAAGTTGCATCATGAAAGCTCAATTACACTCTGTGACATAGTTAGTTTTCATTTCATAGAAGACACTATTGTTGACTCTTATTCTTGTTGTAGGTATTTTGCAGATAAACAGCAGATACTACAACCCAAAGACACAACAAACAAGGACACCAAACATGATGGGTTGCAGGATGGAACCTTGATGAGGAAGCATTTGAACCTACTGCACAACTATGGGATCTCAAAGACTTTCAACTTGGATGATTCAAAAAAGCATGAGAGCAACGCAGAATTGAGGACAATTCTGTTCAAATAAGGAGGGATTGATGCAATTATGACTAGCTACAAATTAATAACAAACAAGAACATAATTGCATCATGACATCGATAAAACCCATTAAACCTCCATGTGCTACACTTAAGGAACGTATTGATCATGGCTTGAATGAAGAAGACCAACTTGAAAGTGGACTAAACATAAACTTGGAAGCATGGAAAGAACAAGAGGAAACACAAGGAAGCCTTCCAGCAAGTGTTAGACAGAACAGAAGGTTGTTCCACAGTCTACAAACAATAAAACCAACAGAGCATTAAGTTGACTGTCAGCCCACCTTGCAAGCATCGAAACGTCTAGCCTGGTGTGTGTATGAGCGTGGAATTTCGAAGAATGGCATCTTTGGACATGGAAGAAGAGGCCAAGACTCAAGGAGCACACAGAGAGTCCCCACAAGGCCCATGGGAACAGCTGCAAGGTCCCACACTCGCCAGTTTCTGGACATGGGTTGAAGTCAGAATGCTTAGAATATTTTTCATGTTTCTGTTTTGATTCTTAATATGCACGTGTTTGTAATAATAGGCACGGGGTAATTAAAGGTTGTTAAAACTCCCCAACTAGCCGTTAGACATTGCTCTATAAAAAGGGCATGATCATTGTAACACAGACTCAGTTTTAGATTTTGTTAATGAAATATTCATTCAAGTAATTGGTGCAATTACAAACTTGAGTATTACCTTTGTGAGTGAAGCAAGGGAGGTATTCAATCAATTCCACGAGGGTTAAGAGAGTGAATCATAATCTTGAGTGTGAGGACGAGGCCAAGGACTGAGTGAAGGTCCATTTGTCTCCATCCACGACAAAGAACCATCCCCAAAGATTGTACTTGTCACCCTTCTGTTTTCACAAAACAGAAGGTTTATTGTTCATTGTGTACGTTCATAGTGTTCTTGATCATATTCTTGAAGGCATTGAGGAGGTTCTTGGATCATCCCACCCCGTACACGCATCAACTTGGTATCAGAGCTTAAGTTCTGAGTAGGGACACGATAAAAGGAGTAGAGAAAATCAAGTAAAAGAGGGCATTATACACGCTTGGTAAGAACAATCTGGAAATCAGGTATTGTGCAAATTTTTTTCAACTCTCACAAATTCAGGTACGAATTCAATTCCATAATCTTTTAAATACAATTTTCTTTGTTAATCATTCATTAGTAATCAAGGATTATAGCAAATATCTGATCATAATACGAATTTGGTTATGGAATGCGATTTTCTGAAATTTTGACAATTGCATGATTGAGTGTGTATCAATTGATTTCTGAAAATTGTTTCTAAGTCATTAAACATATCAAATTCTATCAATTAATTCAATAAGATTTGATTCTTGAATGTCCTAAGTGAATGATTGTTGAAAATTGATGTCAATTGAGATTTAAAAGTTCGAACATTGGGTCTTCGCTGAGAATACTGGTAAATGCGATTTTTACTTTTTGAATTCGATTTTCTGATTGTTGCTAATACGAAATCTGATAGGAATTGAATAAGAATTGTTGTGAATCATTGAGTGTTACGCTTTTCTTTCAAAGATTGATGATAACAATTTGATTCACGAAATTTACTCTGAAAATTTAGGGTTTGATATTGAGCATTCTGAAAACTTTACTTCTTGATTGCTGCAATTGATTCTCTGTAGTTAATTGAACGCATTAGATTGTTTGATTATTGCTTTTGCATTGTATAACATCACATTACATTCTTGAATAATCATTGCATCAAGTAATCTGAAATCTAAGTCATTGTTTGTTGTTTTCTCTTGCTGCTGTCAGTATACATTAAACCCATTGTACTGTATCATTGTGCTATTGTTTTTGTTTCTGAAAATTTTGTGCATCTGAGTGTTGAGAACACCATGAGTGCTGACGAAAGGTTTGCTGAAATGGCTTTGGCTATTCAGCAACTTACACACACAGTAGCCATGATGGCCATGAACCAACAGGAGAGAGTTGCACCTGCACATCACCATGAAAGAAATACTGAGGACAGGACCATGAGAATTGATGTGACTGAATTTGGAGGAACAACCCATAATCCTGAGGATTACCTAGAATGGGAAGCTGAATTAGAGAGGTATTTTGAGTTCAAGGACACAACTGAAGAACAGTAGTACAAGATGGCTAAGACAAAAATGAACAAGCTGGCAGCCATTTGGCTTGATGGGGTGCAGAAGCAGAGGGGGAGGGAAAACAGAGAGAGGATCAATACTTGGGGTAAATTAAAGAAACACCTTAAGAGAAAATATGTGCCTTCATCCTATAAGATACAACTTTATGTGAAGTGGAGCACACTTAGGCAAGGTGAGAAACCTGTAGTAGACTATATATAAGAGTGGGAAAAGCTTGCTGTGCTGTGTGACATTAATGAACCAGAGGAAATGAAAATAGGAAAGTTCATAGGAGGGTTGAGAGAAGATTTGAGGGAGAAACTTGAAGTTATGCAGCCCCTGACCTTTGACACAACATGCACTAGTGCGCTTACTTATGAAAAATACTCAAGGAAGAAGAACACTTTGGCACAGCCAGTCAGACCTACTCCCCCCAAGACACACATAGTTAGCAGCAATCTAGGAAATATAGGCATGAGCATTAATACAACTAGCAAGGGCACTAACACAGTAGCACCTGGCAGACCTAAAGACAGCCCCAATGCACCCATGAAAGATGTTGTGTGTTTTAAATGCCATGGTCATGGGCATTATAAGGATGAATGTCCTAATGCTAGGGCTTTCACCAATATAGAGTGGACTGAAATCAACAACAAGAAGAGGGAACCTAGGGCCATGTTAGTAGCTAAGGATGGAGAGGAACAAGTGATACTACCACCCACACCTGCCGATGAACCAGAGGGTTCATACATATTAACTAACCTAGGCACACTTTAGAGGACTCAACCTGGAGACACTGAGAGTAGTGAGTCAGAGAAGGAAAAGATCGAGCAAATATACCCTGAGGAAGGCCATTACCACCTGCTTATACGAAAGAACTACCATGCCACCCCCAAAGGAAAACTAATAGATCAAAGGGAGAGTGTATTCCAAACCAAATGTAGAGTTCAAAATCAAGTATGCAGCCTTATAATTGATGGAGGGAGCGAAACTAACTGTGTGAGCAATCAATTGGTACAGAATCTGACATTACAGACCATTGATCACCCTAACCCATACAAGCTACGTTGGTTGGACAATAAGGCTGAAGGATATGTAAAGAAACAATGCTTAGTTAGCCTTACCATAGGATCTTACAGTGATGAAATATTATGCGATGTGGTAGATATGAATGTATGCCATATATTATTAGGAAGACCCTGGCAGCATGCTAAACATTCCATGCATAATGGATTCACCAACGTCTACACTATCAAACATAATGGAAAAATGAAAGAACTTATACCCTTACCCCCATGTAAGACCCTTGCTACCACTGCTAAACAGAACAAAGAAAGCTGTGTTTTGACTAAGGTCGAATGCTACAATGAAACTCAAAATGGGAGAGACTTTTTACACCTACTCATAAAGAAAACTAAGGAAGATCAAAACCAACAGCAAATCAAAGCATTTAAAACACGCGAGACTGCAGCAGTGGACCTTGAGCTGTCTAAACCTATGACTAATAATGTTACTGAACTGGACAAGTTGCATCATGAAAGCTCAATTACACTCTGTGACATAGTTAGTTTTCATTTCATAGAAGACACTATTGTTGACTCTTATTCTTGTTGTAGGTATTTTGCAGATAAACAGCAGATACTACAACCCAAAGACACAACAAACAAGGACACCAAACATGATGGGTTGCAGGATGGAACCTTGATGAGGAAGCATTTGAACCTACTGCACAACTATGGGATCTCAAAGACTTTCAACTTGGATGATTCAAAAAAGCATGAGAGCAACGCAGAATTGAGGACAATTCTGTTCAAATAAGGAGGGATTGATGCAATTATGACTAGCTACAAATTAATAACAAACAAGAACATAATTGCATCATGACATCGATAAAACCCATTAAACCTCCATGTGCTACACTTAAGGAACGTATTGATCATGGCTTGAATGAAGAAGACCAACTTGAAAGTGGACTAAACATAAACTTGGAAGCATGGAAAGAACAAGAGGAAACACAAGGAAGCCTTCCAGCAAGTGTTAGACAGAACAGAAGGTTGTTCCACAGCCTACAAACAATAAAACCAACAGAGCATTAAGTTGACTGTCAGCCCACCTTGCAAGCATCGAAACGTCTAGCCTGGTGTGTGTATGAGCGTGGAATTTCGAAGAATGGCATCTTTGGACATGGAAGAAGAGGCCAAGACTCAAGGAGCACACAGAGAGTCCCCACAAGGCCCATGGGAACAGCTGCAAGGTCCCACACTCGCCAGTTTCTGGACATGGGTTGAAGTCAGAATGCTTAGAATATTTTTCATGTTTCTGTTTTGATTCTTAATATGCACGTGTTTGTAATAATAGGCACGGGGTTATTAAAGGTTGTTAAAACTCCCCAACTAGCCGTTAGACATTGCTCTATAAAAAGGGCATGATCATTGTAACACAGACTCAGTTTTAGATTTTGTTAATGAAATATTCATTCAAGTAATTGGTGCAATTACAAACTTGAGTATTACCTTTGTGAGTGAAGCAAGGGAGGTATTCAATCAATTCCACGAGGGTTAAGAGAGTGAATCATAATCTTGAGTGTGAGGACGAGGCCAAGGACTGAGTGAAGGTCCATTTGTCTCCATCCACGACAAAGAACCATCCCCAAAGATTGTACTTGTCACCCTTCTGTTTTCACAAAACAGAAGGTTTATTGTTCATTGTGTACGTTCATAGTGTTCTTGATCATATTCTTGAAGGCATTGAGGAGGTTCTTGGATCATCCCACCCCGTACACGCATCAACTTGGTATCAGAGCTTAAGTTCTGAGTAGGGACACGATAAAAGGAGTAGAGAAAATCAAGTAAAAGAGGGCATTATACACGCTTGGTAAGAACAATCTGGAAATCAGGTATTGTGCAAATTTTTTTCAACTCTCACAAATTCAGGTACGAATTCAATTCCATAATCTTTTAAATACAATTTTCTTTGTTAATCATTCATTAGTAATCAAGGATTATAGCAAATATCTGATCATAATACGAATTTGGTTATGGAATGCGATTTTCTGAAATTTTGACAATTGCATGATTGAGTGTGTATCAATTGATTTCTGAAAATTGTTTCTAAGTCATTAAACATATCAAATTCTATCAATTAATTCAATAAGATTTGATTCTTGAATGTCCTAAGTGAATGATTGTTGAAAATTGATGTCAATTGAGATTTAAAAGTTCGAACATTGGGTCTTCGCTGAGAATACTGGTAAATGCGATTTTTACTTTTTGAATTCGATTTTCTGATTGTTGCTAATACGAAATCTGATAGGAATTGAATAAGAATTGTTGTGAATCATTGAGTGTTACGCTTTTCTTTCAAAGATTGATGATAACAATTTGATTCACGAAATTTACTCTGAAAATTTAGGGTTTGATATTGAGCATTCTGAAAACTTTACTTCTTGATTGCTGCAATTGATTCTCTGTAGTTAATTGAACGCATTAGATTGTTTGATTATTGCTTTTGCATTGTATAACATCACATTACATTCTTGAATAATCATTGCATCAAGTAATCTGAAATCTAAGTCATTGTTTGTTGTTTTCTCTTGCTGCTGTCAGTATACATTAAACCCATTGTACTGTATCATTGTGCTATTGTTTTTGTTTCTGAAAATTTTGTGCATCTGAGTGTTGAGAACACCATGAGTGCTGACGAAAGGTTTGCTGAAATGGCTTTGGCTATTCAGCAACTTACACACACAGTAGCCATGATGGCCATGAACCAACAGGAGAGAGTTGCACCTGCACATCACCATGAAAGAAATACTGAGGACAGGACCATGAGAATTGATGTGACTGAATTTGGAGGAACAACCCATAATCCTGAGGATTACCTAGAATGGGAAGCTGAATTAGAGAGGTATTTTGAGTTCAAGGACACAACTGAAGAACAGTAGTACAAGATGGCTAAGACAAAAATGAACAAGCTGGCAGCCATTTGGCTTGATGGGGTGCAGAAGCAGAGGGGGAGGGAAAACAGAGAGAGGATCAATACTTGGGGTAAATTAAAGAAACACCTTAAGAGAAAATATGTGCCTTCATCCTATAAGATACAACTTTATGTGAAGTGGAGCACACTTAGGCAAGGTGAGAAACCTGTAGTAGACTATATATAAGAGTGGGAAAAGCTTGCTGTGCTGTGTGACATTAATGAACCAGAGGAAATGAAAATAGGAAAGTTCATAGGAGGGTTGAGAGAAGATTTGAGGGAGAAACTTGAAGTTATGCAGCCCCTGACCTTTGACACAACATGCACTAGTGCGCTTACTTATGAAAAATACTCAAGGAAGAAGAACACTTTGGCACAGCCAGTCAGACCTACTCCCCCCAAGACACACATAGTTAGCAGCAATCTAGGAAATATAGGCATGAGCATTAATACAACTAGCAAGGGCACTAACACAGTAGCACCTGGCAGACCTAAAGACAGCCCCAATGCACCCATGAAAGATGTTGTGTGTTTTAAATGCCATGGTCATGGGCATTATAAGGATGAATGTCCTAATGCTAGGGCTTTCACCAATATAGAGTGGACTGAAATCAACAACAAGAAGAGGGAACCTAGGGCCATGTTAGTAGCTAAGGATGGAGAGGAACAAGTGATACTACCACCCACACCTGCCGATGAACCAGAGGGTTCATACATATTAACTAACCTAGGCACACTTTAGAGGACTCAACCTGGAGACACTGAGAGTAGTGAGTCAGAGAAGGAAAAAATCGAGCAAATATACCCTGAGGAAGGCCATTACCACCTGCTTATACGAAAGAACTACCATGCCACCCCCAAAGGAAAACTAATAGATCAAAGGGAGAGTGTATTCCAAACCAAATGTAGAGTTCAAAATCAAGTATGCAGCCTTATAATTGATGGAGGGAGCGAAACTAACTGTGTGAGCAATCAATTGGTACAGAATCTGACATTACAGACCATTGATCACCCTAACCCATACAAGCTACGTTGGTTGGACAATAAGGCTGAAGGATATGTAAAGAAACAATGCTTAGTTAGCCTTACCATAGGATCTTACAGTGATGAAATATTATGCGATGTGGTAGATATGAATGTATGCCATATATTATTAGGAAGACCCTGGCAGCATGCTAAACATTCCATGCATAATGGATTCACCAACGTCTACACTATCAAACATAATGGAAAAATGAAAGAACTTATACCCTTACCCCCATGTAAGACCCTTGCTACCACTGCTAAACAGAACAAAGAAAGCTGTGTTTTGACTAAGGTCGAATGCTACAATGAAACTCAAAATGGGAGAGACTCTTTACACCTACTCATAAAGAAAACTAAGGAAGATCAAAACCAACAGCAAATCAAAGCATTTAAAACACGCGAGACTGCAGCAGTGGACCTTGAGCTGTCTAAACCTATGACTAATAATGTTACTGAACTAGACAAGTTGCATCATGAAAGCTCAATTACACTCTGTGACATAGTTAGTTTTCATTTCATAGAAGACACTATTGTTGACTCTTATTCTTGTTGTAGGTATTTTGCAGATAAACAGCAGATACTACAACCCAAAGACACAACAAACAAGGACACCAAACATGATGGGTTGCAGGATGGAACCTTGATGAGGAAGCATTTGAACCTACTGCACAACTATGGGATCTCAAAGACTTTCAACTTGGATGATTCAAAAAAGCATGAGAGCAACGCAGAATTGAGGACAATTCTGTTCAAATAAGGAGGGATTGATGCAATTATGACTAGCTACAAATTAATAACAAACAAGAACATAATTGCATCATGACATCGATAAAACCCATTAAACCTCCATGTGCTACACTTAAGGAACGTATTGATCATGGCTTGAATGAAGAAGACCAACTTGAAAGTGGACTAAACATAAACTTGGAAGCATGGAAAGAACAAGAGGAAACACAAGGAAGCCTTCCAGCAAGTGTTAGACAGAACAGAAGGTTGTTCCACAGCCTACAAACAATAAAACCAACAGAGCATTAAGTTGACTGTCAGCCCACCTTGCAAGCATCGAAACGTCTAGCCTGGTGTGTGTATGAGCGTGGAATTTCGAAGAATGGCATCTTTGGACATGGAAGAAGAGGCCAAGACTCAAGGAGCACACAGAGAGTCCCCACAAGGCCCATGGGAACAGCTGCAAGGTCCCACACTCGCCAGTTTCTGGACATGGGTTGAAGTCAGAATGCTTAGAATATTTTTCATGTTTCTGTTTTGATTCTTAATATGCACGTGTTTGTAATAATAGGCACGGGGTTATTAAAGGTTGTTAAAACTCCCCAACTAGCCGTTAGACATTGCTCTATAAAAAGGGCATGATCATTGTAACACAGACTCAGTTTTAGATTTTGTTAATGAAATATTCATTCAAGTAATTGGTGCAATTACAAACTTGAGTATTACCTTTGTGAGTGAAGCAAGGGAGGTATTCAATCAATTCCACGAGGGTTAAGAGAGTGAATCATAATCTTGAGTGTGAGGACGAGGCCAAGGACTGAGTGAAGGTCCATTTGTCTCCATCCACGACAAAGAACCATCCCCAAAGATTGTACTTGTCACCCTTCTGTTTTCACAAAACAGAAGGTTTATTGTTCATTGTGTACGTTCATAGTGTTCTTGATCATATTCTTGAAGGCATTGAGGAGGTTCTTGGATCATCCCACCCCGTACACGCATCAACTTGGTATCAGAGCTTAAGTTCTGAGTAGGGACACGATAAAAGGAGTAGAGAAAATCAGGTAAAAGAGGGCATTATACACGCTTGGTAAGAACAATCTGGAAATCAGGTATTGTGCAATTTTTTTTCAACTCTCACAAATTCAGGTACGAATTCAATTCCATAATCTTTTAAATACAATTTTCTTTGTTAATCATTCATTAGTAATCAAGGATTATAGCAAATATCTGATCATAATACGAATTTGGTTATGGAATGCGATTTTTTGAAATTTTGACAATTGCATGATTGAGTGTGTATCAATTGATTTCTGAAAATTGTTTCTAAGTCATTAAACATATCAAATTCTATCAATTAATTCAATAAGATTTGATTCTTGAATGTCCTAAGTGAATGATTGTTGAAAATTGATGTCAATTGAGATTTAAAAGTTCGAACATTGGGTCTTCGCTGAGAATACTGGTAAATGCGATTTTTACTTTTTGAATTCGATTTTCTGATTGTTGCTAATACGAAATCTGATAGGAATTGAATAAGAATTGTTGTGAATCATTGAGTGTTACGCTTTTCTTTCAAAGATTGATGATAACAATTTGATTCACGAAATTTACTCTGAAAATTTAGGGTTTGATATTGAGCATTCTGAAAACTTTACTTCTTGATTGCTGCAATTGATTCTCTGTAGTTAATTGAACACATTAGATTGTTTGATTATTGCTTTTGCATTGTATAACATCACATTACATTCTTGAATAATCATTGCATCAAGTAATCTGAAATCTAAGTCATTATTTGTTGTTTTCTCTTGCTGCTGTCAGTATACATTAAACCCATTGTACTGTATCATTGTGCTATTGTTTTTGTTTCTGAAAATTTTGTGCATCTGAGTGTTGAGAACACCATGAGTGCTGACGAAAGGTTTGCTGAAATGGCTTTGGCTATTCAGCAACTTACACACACAGTAGCCATGATGGCCATGAACCAACAGGAGAGAGTTGCACCTGCACATCACCATGAAAGAAATACTGAGGACAGGACCATGAGAATTGATGTGACTGAATTTGGAGGAACAACCCATAATCCTGAGGATTACCTAGAATGGGAAGCTGAATTAGAGAGGTATTTTGAGTTCAAGGACACACCTGAAGAACAGTAGTACAAGATGGCTAAGACAAAAATGAACAAGCTGGCAGCCATTTGGCTTGATGGGGTGCAGAAGCAGAGGGGGAGGGAAAACAGAGAGAGGATCAATACTTGGGGTAAATTAAAGAAACACCTTAAGAGAAAATATGTGCCTTCATCCTATAAGATACAACTTTATGTGAAGTGGAGCACACTTAGGCAAGGTGACAAACCTGTAGTAGACTATATATAAGAGTGGGAAAAGCTTGCTGTGCTGTGTGACATTAATGAACCAGAGGAAATGAAAATAGGAAAGTTCATAGGAGGGTTGAGAGAAGATTTGAGGGAGAAACTTGAAGTTATGCAGCCCCTGACCTTTGACACAACATGCACTAGTGCGCTTACTTATGAAAAATACTCAAGGAAGAAGAACACTTTGGCACAGCCAGTCAGACCTACTCCCCCCAAGACACACATAGTTAGCAGCAATCTAGGAAATATAGGCATGAGCATTAATACAACTAGCAAGGGCACTAACACAGTAGCACCTGGCAGACCTAAAGACAGCCCCAATGCACCCATGAAAGATGTTGTGTGTTTTAAATGCCATGGTCATGGGCATTATAAGGATGAATGTCCTAATGCTAGGGCTTTCACCAATATAGAGTGGACTGAAATCAACAACAAGAAGAGGGAACCTAGGGCCATGTTAGTAGCTAAGGATGGAGAGGAACAAGTGATACTACCACCCACACCTGCCGATGAACCAGAGGGTTCATACATATTAACTAACCTAGGCACACTTTAGAGGACTCAACCTGGAGACACTGAGAGTAGTGAGTCAGAGAAGGAAAAAATCGAGCAAATATACCCTGAGGAAGGCCATTACCACCTGCTTATACGAAAGAACTACCATGCCACCCCCAAAGGAAAACTAATAGATCAAAGGGAGAGTGTATTCCAAACCAAATGTAGAGTTCAAAATCAAGTATGCAGCCTTATAATTGATGGAGGGAGCGAAACTAACTGTGTGAGCAATCAATTGGTACAGAATCTGACATTACAGACCATTGATCACCCTAACCCATACAAGCTACGTTGGTTGGACAATAAGGCTGAAGGATATGTAAAGAAACAATGCTTAGTTAGCCTTACCATAGGATCTTACAGTGATGAAATATTATGCGATGTGGTAGATATGAATGTATGCCATATATTATTAGGAAGACCCTGGCAGCATGCTAAACATTCCATGCATAATGGATTCACCAACGTCTACACTATCAAACATAATGGAAAAATGAAAGAACTTATACCCTTACCCCCATGTAAGACCCTTGCTACCACTGCTAAACAGAACAAAGAAAGCTGTGTTTTGACTAAGGTCGAATGCTACAATGAAACTCAAAATGGGAGAGACTTTTTACACCTACTCATAAAGAAAACTAAGGAAGATCAAAACCAACAGCAAATCAAAGCATTTAAAACACGCGAGACTGCAGCAGTGGACCTTGAGCTGTCTAAACCTATGACTAATAATGTTACTGAACTGGACAAGTTGCATCATGAAAGCTCAATTACACTCTGTGACATAGTTAGTTTTCATTTCATAGAAGACACTATTGTTGACTCTTATTCTTGTTGTAGGTATTTTGCAGATAAACAGCAGATACTACAACCCAAAGACACAACAAACAAGGACACCAAACATGATGGGTTGCAGGATGGAACCTTGATGAGGAAGCATTTGAACCTACTGCACAACTATGGGATCTCAAAGACTTTCAACTTGGATGATTCAAAAAAGCATGAGAGCAACGCAGAATTGAGGACAATTCTGTTCAAATAAGGAGGGATTGATGCAATTATGACTAGCTACAAATTAATAACAAACAAGAACATAATTGCATCATGACATCGATAAAACCCATTAAACCTCCATGTGCTACACTTAAGGAACGTATTGATCATGGCTTGAATGAAGAAGACCAACTTGAAAGTGGACTAAACATAAACTTGGAAGCATGGAAAGAACAAGAGGAAACACAAGGAAGCCTTCCAGCAAGTGTTAGACAGAACAGATGGTTGTTCCACAGCCTACAAACAATAAAACCAACAGAGCATTAAGTTGACTGTCAGCCCACCTTGCAAGCATCGAAACGTCTAGCCTGGTGTGTGTATGAGCGTGGAATTTCGAAGAATGGCATCTTTGGACATGGAAGAAGAGGCCAAGACTCAAGGAGCACACAGAGAGTCCCCACAAGGCCCATGGGAACAGCTGCAAGGTCCCACACTCGCCAGTTTCTGGACATGGGTTGAAGTCAGAATGCTTAGAATATTTTTCATGTTTCTGTTTTGATTCTTAATATGCACGTGTTTGTAATAATAGGCACGGGGTTATTAAAGGTTGTTAAAACTCCCCAACTAGCCGTTAGACATTGCTCTATAAAAAGGGCATGATCATTGTAACACAGACTCAGTTTTAGATTTTGTTAATGAAATATTCATTCAAGTAATTGGTGCAATTACAAACTTGAGTATTACCTTTGTGAGTGAAGCAAGGGAGGTATTCAATCAATTCCACGAGGGTTAAGAGAGTGAATCATAATCTTGAGTGTGAGGACGAGGCCAAGGACTGAGTGAAGGTCCATTTGTCTCCATCCACGACAAAGAACCATCCCCAAAGATTGTACTTGTCACCCTTCTGTTTTCACAAAACAGAAGGTTTATTGTTCATTGTGTACGTTCATAGTGTTCTTGATCATATTCTTGAAGGCATTGAGGAGGTTCTTGGATCATCCCACCCCGTACACGCATCAACTTGGTATCAGAGCTTAAGTTCTGAGTAGGGACACGATAAAAGGAGTAGAGAAAATCAGGTAAAAGAGGGCATTATACACGCTTGGTAAGAACAATCTGGAAATCAGGTATTGTGCAAATTTTTTTCAACTCTCACAAATTCAGGTACGAATTCAATTCCATAATCTTTTAAATACAATTTTCTTTGTTAATCATTCATTAGTAATCAAGGATTATAGCAAATATCTGATCATAATACGAATTTGGTTATGGAATGCGATTTTCTGAAATTTTGACAATTGCATGATTGAGTGTGTATCAATTGATTTCTGAAAATTGTTTCTAAGTCATTAAACATATCAAATTCTATCAATTAATTCAATAAGATTTGATTCTTGAATGTCCTAAGTGAATGATTGTTGAAAATTGATGTCAATTGAGATTTAAAAGTTCGAACATTGGGTCTTCGCTGAGAATACTGGTAAATGCGATTTTTACTTTTTGAATTCGATTTTCTGATTGTTGCTAATACGAAATCTGATAGGAATTGAATAAGAATTGTTGTGAATCATTGAGTGTTACGCTTTTCTTTCAAAGATTGATGATAACAATTTGATTCACGAAATTTACTCTGAAAATTTAGGGTTTGATATTGAGCATTCTGAAAACTTTACTTCTTGATTGCTGCAATTGATTCTCTGTAGTTAATTGAACGCATTAGATTGTTTGATTATTGCTTTTGCATTGTATAACATCACATTACATTCTTGAATAATCATTGCATCAAGTAATCTGAAATCTAAGTCATTGTTTGTTGTTTTCTCTTGCTGCTGTCAGTATACATTAAACCCATTGTACTGTATCATTGTGCTATTGTTTTTGTTTCTGAAAATTTTGTGCATCTGAGTGTTGAGAACACCATGAGTGCTGACGAAAGGTTTGCTGAAATGGCTTTGGCTATTCAGCAACTTACACACACAGTAGCCATGATGGCCATGAACCAACAGGAGAGAGTTGCACCTGCACATCACCATGAAAGAAATACTGAGGACAGGACCATGAGAATTGATGTGACTGAATTTGGAGGAACAACCCATAATCCTGAGGATTACCTAGAATGGGAAGCTGAATTAGAGAGGTATTTTGAGTTCAAGGACACACCTGAAGAACAGTAGTACAAGATGGCTAAGACAAAAATGAACAAGCTGGCAGCCATTTGGCTTGATGGGGTGCAGAAGCAGAGGGGGAGGGAAAACAGAGAGAGGATCAATACTTGGGGTAAATTAAAGAAACACCTTAGGAGAAAGTATGTGCCTTCATCCTATAAGATACAACTTTATGTGAACTGGAGCACACTTAGGCAAGGTGACAAACCTGTAGTAGACTATATATAAGAGTGGGAAAAGCTTGCTGTGCTGTGTGACATTAATGAACCAGAGGAAATGAAAATAGGAAAGTTCATAAGAGGGTTGAGAGAAGACTTGAGGGAGAAACTTGAAGTTATGCAGCCCCTGACCTTTGACACAACATGCACTAGTGCGCTTACTTATGAAAAATACTCAAGGAAGAAGAACACTTTGGCACAGCCAGTCAGACCTACTCCCCCCAAGACCAACATAGTTAGCAGCAATCTAGGAAATATAGGCATGAGCATTGATACAACTAGCAAGGGCACTAACACAGTAGCACCTGGTAGACCTAAAGACAGCCCCAATGCACCCATGAAAGATGTTGTGTGTTTTAAATGCCATGGTCATGGGCATTATAAGAATGAATGTCCTAATGCTAGGGCTTTCACCAACATAGAGTGGACTGAAATCAACAACAGGAAGAGGGAACCTAGGGCCATGTTAGTAGCTAAGGATGGAGAGGAACAAGTGATACTACCACCCACACCTGTTGATGAACCAGAGGGTTCATACATATTAACTAACCTAGGCACACTTTAGAGGACTCAACCTGGAGACACTGAGAGTAGTGAGTCAGAGGAGGAAAAAATCGAGCAAATATACCCTGAGGAAGGCCATTACCACCTGCTTATACGAAGGAACTACCATGCCACCCCCAAAGGAAAACTAATAGATCAAAGGAAGAGTGTATTCCAAACCAAATGTAGAGTGCAAAATCAAGTATGCAGCCTTATGATTGATGGAGGGAGCGAAACTAACTGTGTGAGCAATCAATTGGTACAGGATCTGACATTATAGACCATTGATCATCCTAACCCATACAAGCTACGTTGGTTGGACAATAAAGCTGAAGGATATGTAAAGAAACAATGCTTAGTTAGCCTTACCATAGGATCTTACAGTGATGAAATGTTATGCGATGTGGTAGATATGAATGTATGCCATATATTATTAGGAAGACCCTGGCAGCATGCTAAACATTCCATGCATAATGGATTCACCAACGTCTACACTATCAAACATAATGGAAAAATGAAAGAACTTATACCCTTACCCTCATTTAAGACCCTTGCTACCACTGCTAAACAGAACAAAGCAAGCTGTGTTTTGACTAAGGTCGAATGCTACAATGAAACTCAAAATGGGAGAGACTCTTTACACCTACTCATAAAGAAAACTAAGGAAGATCAAAACCAACAGCAAATCAAAGCATTTAAAACACGCGAGACTGCAGCAGCGGACCTTGAGCTGTCTAAACCTATGACTAATAATGTTACTGAACTGGACAAGTTGCATCATGAAAGCTCAATTACACTCTGTGACATAGTTAGTTTTCATTTCATAGAAGACACTATTGTTGACTCTTATTCTTGTTGTTGGTATTTTGCTGATAAACAGCAGATACTACAACCCAAAGACACCACAAACATGGACACCAAACATGATGGGTTGCAGGATGGAACCTTGATGAGGAAGCATTTGAACCTACTGCACAACTATGGGATCTCAAAGACTTTCAACTTGGATGATTCAAAAAAGCATGAGAGCAACGCAGAATTGAGGACAATTCTGTTCAAATAAGGAGGGATTGATGCAATTATGACTAGCTACAAATTAATAACAAACAAGAACATAATTGCATCATGACATCGATAAAACCCATTAAACCTCCATGTGCTACACTTAAGGAACGTATTGATCATGGCTTGAATGAAGAAGACCAACTTGAAAGTGGACTAAACATAAACTTGGAAGCATGGAAAGAACAAGAGGAAACACAAGGAAGCCTTCCAGCAAGTGTTAGACAGAACGAAGGTTGTTCCACAGCCTACAAACAATAAAACCAACAGAGCATCAAGTTGACTGTCTGCCCACCTTGCAAGCATCGAAACGTTTAGCCTGGTATGTGTATGAGCGTGGAATTTCGAAGAATGGCATCTTTGGACATGGAAGAAGAGGCCGAGACTCAAGGAGCACACAGAGAGTCCCCACAAGGCCCATGGGAACAGCTGCAAGGTCCCACACTTGCCAGTTTCTGGACATGGGTTGAAGTCAGAATACATAGAATATTTTTCATGTTTCTGTTTTGATTCTTTATATGTACGTGTTTGTAATAATAGGCACGGGATAGTTAAAGGTTGTTAAAACTCCCCAACTAGCTGTTAGACATTGCTCTATAAAAAGGGCATGATCATTGTAACAAAGACTCAGTTTTAGATTTTGTTAATGAAATATTCATTCAAGTAATTGGTGCTATTACAAACTTGAGTATTACCTTTGTGAGTGAAGCAAGGGAGGTATTCAATCAATTCCACGAGGGTTAAGAGAGTGAATCTTAATCTTGAGTGTGAGGACGAGGCCAAGGACTGAGTGAAGGTCCATTTGTCTCAATCCACGACAAAGAACCATCCCCAAAGATTGTTCTTGTCACCATTCTGTTTTCACAAAACAGAAGGTTTATTGTTCATTGTGTACGTCCATAGTGTTCTTGATCATATTCTTGAAGGCATTGAGGAGGTTCTTGGATCATCCCACCCCGTACACGCATTACTTGGTTCATGTAGGGAGATGATGTTCTTGTCTTTCTCATGGCCCAGATGTTCCCGGTCTGTGCTCAGGAGGGTCAACAAGGTCTGCTGTTCGTCAGATGCTCCTGCTGTTCCTTTACTGTTGTCTGTTGTGTCCCTTAAGCTCAGAATGCTAGTTTCTGTAATGCTTTGAGTTTCCTCAGCCCCAATGCGTGTTCTTAGGTCTATGCCTGATGTGTGGGCGGTGCCAACGCTTGACCCTTAGTCTTCATGAGTATTTGGCGTAGAAGGTAAGTAGGGCACACTGTCCTGTTCCTGATCAGTATTGCCAATATTGTCATCGCCATTGTTCCCTGATGCATTTGCATCAGCCATGCACTCTCCTTTAGTCATGCACTCTCCTTGGTTTGCCTTGACTTGTGGATTGTCACTATCATGATCCAATTTTGGATCAGACCTTCAACCTCTCTTCTTGGTGTCTTCCTGTGATTGTTAGGATGAAGTTAGGGTCTTGATAGAAAGGTTCATGTAGTGAGATTCCATTTCTATCTTCCATGTCTTCCAAGATACAAAGGTTAGTTCTGGACATTCCTTGCAAGGTCACCTGGTCGAAGGCTGTCTGTTTGCCTTGTTTCTGTTCTTGGTTGTTCTATTCTTTGCTGTAGCTATACTATTTTGGTACACATTGATTTGTTATTGCACTTGTCGAAATGTCATGCATTCTTAGAAACATGCACCATGTCAATTATGGTGCACATTCTTCATTGATCAATGATCCTTGTTTATTCTTCATCGTTCGTTCTTCATTGATCATTGATCCTTGTTCATTTTTCTACGTTTATTTATCATTGATCATTGATCCTTGTTCATTCTTCATCGTTCATTCTTCAATGATCATTGATCCTTGTTCATTCTTCATCGTTTTTTCTTAAATGATCATTGATCCTTGTTCATTCTTCATCGTTCATTCTTCATTAATGATTGATCCTTGTTCATTCTTCATCGTTCATTCTTCATTGATCATTGAACCTTATTCATTCTTCATCGTTCATTCTTCAATGATCATTGATCCTTGTTCATTCTTCATCGTTCATTCTTCATTGATCATTGATCCTTTTTTATTCTTCATCGTTTATTCTTCATTAATTATTGATCCTATTTCATTCTTCATCGTTCATTCTTCATTCATCATTCATCATTGATCCTTGTTCTTTCTTCATCGTTCATTCTTTATTGATAATTGATCCTTGTTTATTCGTCATCGTTTATTCTTCATTGATCATTGATCCTTGTTCATTCTTAATCTTTTATTCATCATTTATCATTGATCCTTGATCATTCTTCATCGTTCATTCTTCATTGATCATTGATCCTTGTTCATACATCATCGTTCATTCTTCAATGATCATTGATTTTTTTTCATTCTTCATCTTTCATTCTTCAATGATCATTGATCCTTGTTCATTCTTCATCGTTCATTCTTCATTGATCATTAATCCTTGTTCATTCTTCATCATTTATTCTTCATTGATCATGAATCCTTGTTCATTTTTCATCATTCAATCTTCAATGATCATTAATCCTTATTCATTCTTCATCGTTCATTCTTCATTGATCATTGATCCTTGTTCATCTTTCATTGTTAATTGTTCATTAATCATTAATCCTTTTTCATTCATCATCGTTCATTCTTCAATGATCATTGGTCCTTTTTCATTCTTCATCGTTCATTCTTAAATGATCATTGATCCTGGTTCATTCTTCATTGTTCATTCTTCAATGATCATTGATCCTTGTTCATTGTTCATCGTTCGTTATTCATTGATCATTGTTCCTTCTTCATTCATATCGTTTATTCTTCATTGATCATTGATTCTTGTTCATTCATCATCGTTCATTCTTCAATGATCATTGATCCTTTTTCATTCTTCATCGTTCATTCTTCATTGATCATTGATCCTTGTTCATTCTTCATCGTTCATTCGTCATTGATCATTGATCCTTGTTCATTCATCATCGTTCATTCTTCAATGATCATTTGTCCTTTTTCATTCTTCATCGTTCATTCTTCAATGATCATTGATCCTTGTTCATTCTTCATCGTTCATTCTTCATTGATCATTGATCCTTTTTTATTCTTCATCGTTCATTCTTCATTAATTATTGATCCGATTTCATTCTTCATCGTTCATTCTTCATTCATCATTGATCCTTGTTCTTTCTTCATCGTTCATTCTTTATTGATAATTGATCCTTGTTCATTCGTCATCGTTTATTCTTCATTGATCATTGATCCTTGTTCGTTCTTCATCGTTCATTCTTCATTGATCATTGATCCTTGTTCATTCATCATCGTTCATTCTTCAATGATCATTGATCCTTTATCATTCTTCATCGTTCATTCTTAAATGATCATTTATCCTTGTTCATTCTTAAATTTTATTTCTTCAATGATCAATGATCCTTGTTCATTCTTCATCGTTCGTTCTTCATTGAACACTGATTCTTGTTCTTTCTTCATCGTTCATTCTTCATTGATCATTGATCCTTATTCATTATTCATCGTTCATTCTTCAATGATCATTGATCCTTGTTCATTCTTCATCGTTCATTCTTCATTGATCATTGATCCTTTTTTATTCTTCATCGTTCATTCTTCATTCATTATTGATCCTATTTCATTCTTCATCGTTCATTCTTCATCATTGATCCTTGTTATTTCTTCATTGTTCATTCTTTATTGATAATTGATCCTTGTTCATTCTTCATCGTTTATTCTTCATTGATCAATGATCCTAGTTCATTCTTCATCGTTCATTCTTCATTAATCATTTATCCTTGTTCATTCATCATCGTTTATTCTTCAATGATCATTGATCCGTTTTTATTCTTCATCGTCCATTCTTCAATGATCATTGATCCTTGTTCATTCATCATAGTTCATTATTCATTGATCATTGATCCTTGTTCATTCATCATCGTTCATTCCTCAATGATCATTGATCCTTTTTCATTCTTCATAGTTCATTCTTCAATGATCATTGATCCTTCTTCATTCTTCATCGTTCATTATACATTGATCATTAATCCTTGTTCATTCATCAGCGTTCATTCTTCAACGATCATTGATCCTTTATAATTCTTCATCGTTCATTCTTAAATGATCATTTATCCTCGTTCATTCTTAAACGTTCATTCTTCAATGATCATTGATCCTTGTTCATTTTTCATCGTTCGTTCTTCATTGATGATTGATTCTTGTTCATTCTTCATCGTTCATTCTTCATTGATCATTAATCCTTATTCATTCTTCATCGTTCATTCTTCAATGATCATTGATTCTTGTTCATTCTTCATCGTTCCTTCTTCATTGATCATATATCCTTATTCATTCTTCATCGTTTATTCTTCATTAATCATTGATCCTTGTTCATTCTTCATCGTTCATTCTTCATTAATCATTGATGCTTGTTCATTCATCATCGTTCATTCTTCAATGATCATTGATCCTTTTTCATTCTTCATCGTCCATTCTTCAATGATCATTGATCCTTGTTCATTCTTCATCGTTCATTCTTCATTGGTAATTAATCCTTGTTCATTCATCAGTGTTCATTCTTCAATGATCATTGATCCTTTTTCATTCTTCATCGTTCATTCTTAGATGATCATTTATCCTTGTTTATTCTTAATCGTTCATTCTTCAATGATCATTGATCCTTGTTCATTCTTCATCGTTCGTTCTTCATTGATCATTGATTCTTGTTCATTCTTCATCGTTCACTCTTCATTAATCATTGATCCTTATTCATTCTTCATCGTTCATTCTTCAATGATCATTGATCCTTGTTCATTCTTCATCGTTCATTCTTCATTGATCATTGATCCTTTTTTTTCTTCATCGTTCATTCTTCATTAATTATTGATCCTATATCAGTCTTCATCATTCATTCTTCATTCATCATTGACCCCTGTTCTTTCTTCATCGTTCATTCTTTATTAATAGTTGATCCTTGTTCAATCTTCATCGTTTATTCTTTATTGATCATTGATCCTTGTTTATTCTTCATCGTTCATTCTTCATTGATCATTGATCCTTGTTCATTCGTCATCGTTCATTCATCAATGATCATTGATCGTTGTTCATTATGAATCATTAATTCTTCAATGATCATTGATCCTTGTTCTTTCTTCATCGTTCGTTCTTCATTGATCATTGATTCTTGTTCATTCTTCAACGTTCATTCTTCATTGATCATTGATCCTTGTTCATGATCTTCATCGTTGATTCTTCAATGATCATATATCCTTGTTCATTCTTCATCGTTTATTCCTCAATGATCATTTATCCTTGTTCATTCTTCATCGTTCATTTTTCATTGATCATTGATCCTTGTTCATTCTTCATTGATCATTGATCCTTATTCATTCTTCATCGTTCATTCTTCAATGATCATTGATCCTTTTCCATTCTTCATCGTTCATTCTTCATTGATCATTGATCCTTGTTCATTCTTCATCGTTCATTCGTCATTGATCATTGATCCTTGTTCATTCATCATCGTTCATTCTTCAATGATCATTTGTCCTTTTTCATTCTTCATCGTTCATTCTTCAATGATCATTGATCCTTGTTCATTCTTCATCGTTCATTCTTCATTGATCATTGATCCTTTTTTATTCTTCATCGTTCATTCTTCATTAATTATTGATCCGATTTCATTCTTCATCGTTCATTCTTCATTCATCATTGATCCTTGTTCTTTCTTCATCGTTCATTCTTTATTGATAATTGATCCTTGTTCATTCGTCATCGTTTATTCTTCATTGATCATTGATCCTTGTTCGTTCTTCATCGTTCATTCTTTATTGATCATTGATCCTTGTTCATTCATCATCGTTCATTCTTCAATGATCATTGATCCTTTATCATTCTTCATAGTTCATTCTTAAATGATTATTTATCCTTGTTCATTCTTAAATTTTATTTCTTCAATGATCAATGATCCTTGTTCATTCTTCATCGTTCGTTCTTCACTGAACACTGATTCTTGTTCTTTCTTCATCGTTCATTCTTCATTGATCATTGATCCTTATTCATTATTCATCGTTCATTCTTCAATGATCATTGATCCTTGTTTATTCTTCATCGTTCATTCTTCATTGATCATTGATCCTTTTTTATTCTTCATCGTTCATTCTTCATTCATTATTGATCCTATTTCATTCTTCATCGTTCATTCTTCATCATTGATCCTTGTTATTTCTTCATTGTTCATTCTTTATTGATAATTGATCCTTGTTCATTCTTCATCGTTTATTCTTCATTGATCAATGATCCTAGTTCATTCTTCATCGTTCATTCTTCATTAATCATTTATCCTTGTTCATTCATCATCGTTTATTCTTCAATGATCATTGATCCGTTTTTATTCTTCATCGTCCATTCTTCAATGATCATTGATCCTTGTTCATTCATCATAGTTCATTCTTCTTTGATCATTGATCCTTGTTCATTCATCATCGTTCATTCCTCAATGATCATTGATCCTTTTTCATTCTTCATAGTTCATTCTTCAATGATCATTGATCCTTCTTCATTCTTCATCGTTCATTATACATTGATCATTAATCCTTGTTCATTCATCAGCGTTCATTCTTCAATGATCATTGATCCTTTATAATTCTTCATCGTTCATTTTTAAATGATCATTTATCCTCGTTCATTCTTAAACGTTCATTCTTCAATGATCATTGATCCTTGTTCATTCTTCATCGTTCGTTCTTCATTGATGATTGATTCTTGTTCATTCTTCATCGTTCATTCTTCATTGATCATTAATCCTTATTCATTCTTCATCGTTCATTCTTCAATGATCATTGATTCTTGTTCATTCTTCATCGTTCCTTCTTCATTGATCATATATCCTTATTCATTCTTCATCGTTTATTCTTCATTAATCATTGATCCTTGTTCATTCTTCATCGTTCATTCTTCATTAATCATTGATGCTTGTTCATTCATCATCGTTCATTCTTCAATGATCATTGATCCTTTTTCATTCTTCATCGTCCATTCTTCAATGATCATTGATCCTTGTTCATTCTTCATCGTTCATTCTTCATTGGTAATTAATCC
This sequence comes from Amaranthus tricolor, assembly GCF_026212465.1. Classification (NCBI taxonomy): domain Eukaryota; kingdom Viridiplantae; phylum Streptophyta; class Magnoliopsida; order Caryophyllales; family Amaranthaceae; genus Amaranthus; species Amaranthus tricolor. The sequence continues at coordinate 24,947,239 of NC_080060.1, forward strand.
TTGTTCATTCATCAGTGTTCATTCTTCAATGATCATTGATCCTTTTTCATTCTTCATCGTTCATTCTTAGATGATCATTTATCCTTGTTTATTCTTAATCGTTCATTCTTCAATGATCATTGATCCTTGTTCATTCTTCATCGTTCGTTCTTCATTGATCATTGATTCTTGTTCATTCTTCATCGTTCACTCTTCATTAATCATTGATCCTTATTCATTCTTCATCGTTCATTCTTCAATGATCATTGATCCTTGTTCATTCTTCATCGTTCATTCTTCATTGATCATTGATCCTTTTTTTTCTTCATCGTTCATTCTTCATTAATTATTGATCCTATATCATTCTTCATCATTCATTCTTCATTCATCATTGACCCCTGTTCTTTCTTCATCGTTCATTCTTTATTCATAGTTGATCCTTGTTCATTCTTCTTCGTTTATTCTTCATTGATCATTGATCCTTGTTTATTCTTCATCGTTCATTCTTCATTGATCATTGATCCTTGTTCATTCGTCATCGTTCATTCATCAATGATCATTGATCCTTGTTCATTATGAATCATTAATTCTTCAATGATCATTGATCCTTGTTCTTTCTTCATCGTTCGTTCTTCATTGATCATTGATTCTTGTTCATTCTTCAACGTTCATTCTTCATTGATCATTGATCCTTGTTCATGATCTTCATCGTTGATTCTTCAATGATCATTGATCCTTGTTCATTCTTCATCGTTTATTCCTCAATGATCATTTATCCTTGTTCATTCTTCATCGTTCATTTTTCATTGATCATTGATCCTTGTTCATTCTTCATTGATCATTGATCCTTATTCATTCTTCATCGTTCATTCTTCAATGATCATTGATCCTTTTTCATTCTTCATCGTTCATTCTTCATTGATCATTGATCCTTGTTCATTCTTCATCGTTCATTCGTCATTGATCATTGATCCTTGTTCATTCATCATCGTTCATTCTTCAATGATCATTTGTCCTTTTTCATTCTTCATCGTTCATTCTTCAATGATCATTGATCCTTGTTCATTCTTCATCGTTCATTCTACATTGATCATTGATCCTTTTTTATTCTTCATCGTTCATTCTTCATTAATTATTGATCCGATTTCATTCTTCATCGTTCATTCTTCATTCATCATTGATCCTTGTTCTTTCTTCATCGTTCATTCTTTATTGATAATTGATCCTTGTTCATTCGTCATCGTTTATTCTTCATTGATCATTGATCCTTGTTCGTTCTTCATCGTTCATTCTTCATTGATCATTGATCCTTGTTCATTCATCATCGTTCATTCTTCAATGATCATTGATCCTTTATCATTCTTCATCGTTCATTCTTAAATGATCATTTATCCTTGTTCATTCTTAAATTTTATTTCTTCAATGATCAATGATCCTTGTTCATTCTTCATCGTTCGTTCTTCACTGAACACTGATTCTTGTTCTTTCTTCATCGTTCATTCTTCATTGATCATTGATCCTTATTCATTCTTCATCGTTCATTCTTCAATGATCATTGATCCTTGTTCATTCTTCATCGTTCATTCTTCATTGATCATTGATCCTTTTTTATTCTTCATCGTTCATTCTTCATTCATTATTTATCCTATTTCATTCTTCACCGTTCATTCTTCATCATTGATCCTTGTTATTTCTTCATTGTTCATTCTTTATTGATAATTGATCCTTGTTCATTCTTCATCGTTTATTCTTCATTGATCAATGATCCTAGTTCATTCTTCATCGTTCATTCTTCATTAATCATTTATCCTTGTTCATTCATCATCGTTTATTCTTCAATGATCATTGATCCGTTTTTATTCTTCATCGTCCATTCTTCAATGATCATTGATCCTTGTTCATTCATCCTAGTTCATTCTTCTTGATCATTGATCCTTGTTCATTCATCATCGTTCATTCCTCAATGATCATTGATCCTTTTTCATTCTTCATAGTTCATTCTTCAATGATCATTGATCCTTCTTCATTCTTCATCGTTCATTATACATTGATCATTAATCCTTGTTCATTCATCAGCGTTCATTCTTCAATGATCATTGATCCTTTATAATTCTTCATCGTTCATTCTTAAATGATCATTTATCCTCGTTCATTCTTAAACGTTCATTCTTCAATGATCATTGATCCTTGTTCATTCTTCATCGTTCGTTCTTCATTGATGATTGATTCTTGTTCATTCTTCATCGTTCATTCTTCATTGATCATTAATCCTTATTCATTCTTCATCGTTCATTCTTCAATGATCATTGACTCTTGTTCATTCTTCATCGTTCCTTCTTCATTGATCATATATCCTTATTCATTCTTCATCGTTTATTCTTCATTAATCATTGATCCTTGTTCATTCTTCATCGTTCATTCTTCATTAATCATTGATGCTTGTTCATTCATCATCGTTCATTCTTCAATGATCATTGATCCTTTTTCATTCTTCATCGTCCATTCTTCAATGATCATTGATCCTTGTTCATTCTTCATCGTTCATTCTTCATTGGTAATTAATCCTTGTTCATTCATCAGTGTTCATTCTTCAATGATCATTGATCCTTTTTCATTCTTCATCGTTCATTCTTAGATGATCATTTATCCTTGTTTATTCTTAATCGTTCATTCTTCAATGATCATTGATCCTTGTTCATTCTTCATCGTTCGTTCATCATTGATCATTGATTCTTGTTCATTCTTCATCGTTCACTCTTCATTAATCATTGATCCTTATTCATTCTTCATCGTTCATTTTTCAATGATCATTGATCCTTGTTCATTCTTCATCATTCATTCTTCATTGATCATTGATCCTTTTTTTTCTTCATCGTTCATTCTTCATTAATTATTGATCCTATATCATTCTTCATCATTCATTCTTCATTCATCATTGACCCCTGTTCTTTCTTCATCGTTCATTCTTTATTAATAGTTGATCCTTGTTCATTCTTCATCGTTTATTCTTCATTGATCATTGATCCTTGTTTATTCTTCATCGTTCATTCTTCATTGATCATTGATCCTTGTTCATTCGTCATCGTTCATTCTTCAATGATCATTGATCCTTGTTCATTATGAATCATTAATTCTTCAATGATCATTGATCCTTGTTCTTTCTTCATCGTTCGTTCTTCATTGATCATTGATTCTTGTTCAATCTTCAACGTTCATTCTTCATTGATCATTGATCCTTGTTCATGATCTTCATCGTTGATTCTTCAATGATCATTGATCCTTGTTCATTCTTCATCGTTTATTCCTCAATGATCATTTATCCTTGTTCATTCTTCATCGTTCATTTTTCATTGATCATTGATCCTTGTTCATTCTTCATTGATCATTGATCCTTATTCATTCTTCATCGTTCATTCTTCAATGATCATTGATCCTTGTTCATTCTTCATCGTTCATTCTTCTTTGATCATTGATACTTGTTCATTCTTCATCCTTCATTCTTCAATGATCATTGATCCTTTTTCATTCTTCTTCGTTCATTTTTCAATGATCATTGATCCTTGTTCATTCTTCATCGTTCATTCTTAATTGATCATTGATCCTTGTTCACTCTTCTTCATTCATTTTTCAGTGATTATTGATCCTTGTTCATTCTTAATCTTTTATTCATGATTTATCATTGATCCTTGATCATTCTTCATCGTTCATTCTTCATTGATCATTGATCCTTGTTCATACATCATCGTTCATTCTTCAATGATCATTGATTTTTTTTCATTCTTCATCTTTCATTCTTCAATGATCATTGATCCTTGTTCATTCTTCATCGTTCATTCTTCATCGATCATTGATCCTTGTTCATTCTTCATCGTTTATTCTTCATTGATCATGAATCCTTGTTCATTCATCATCGTTCATTCTTCAATGATCATTTGCCCTTTTTCATTCTTCATCGTTCATTCTTGAATGATCATTGATCCTTGTTCATTCTTCATCGTTCATTCTTCAATGATCATTGATCCTTGTTCATTCTTCATCGTTCGTTTTTCATTGATCATTGATTCTTGTTGATTCTTCAACCTTCATTCTTCAATGATCATTGATCGTTGTTCATTCTTCATCGTTCATTCTTCAATGATCATTGATCCTTGTTCATTCTTCATCGTTCATGCTTCATTCATCATTGATCCTTGTTCATTCTTCTTCGTTCATTCTTCAATGATCATTGATCCTTGTTGATTCTTCATCATTTATTCATCATTGATCATTGATCCTTGTTCATTCTTCATTCTTCATTCTTCAATTATCATTGATCCATCTTCATTCTTCATTGATCATTAATTCTTGTTCATTCTTCATCGTTCATTCTTCAATGATCATTGATCCTTGTTCATTCTTCATCGTTCGATCTTCATTGATCATTGATCTTGTTCATTCTTCATCGTTTATTCTTCATTGATCATTGATACTTGTTTATTTTTCATCGTTCATTCTTCAATGATCATTGATCCTTATTCATTCTTTATTCTTCATTCTTCAATTATCATTGATCCATCTTCATTCTTCATTGATCATTAATTCTTGTTCATTCTTCATCGTTCATACTTCATTGATCATGGATCCTTGTTCACTCATCATCGTTCATTCTTCAATGATCATTGATCCTTTTTCATTCTTCATCGTTCATTATTCAATGATCATTGATCCTTGTTCATTCTTCATCGTTCATTCTTCATTGATCATTAATCCTTGTTCATTCATCATTGTTCATTCTTCAATGATCATTGATCCTTTTTCATTCTTCATCGTTCATTCTTAAACGATCATTGATCCTTGTTCATTCTTCATCGTTCATTCTTCAATGATCATTGATCCTTATTAATTCTTCATTGTTCGTTGTTCATTGATCATTGATCCTTCTTCATTCTTATCGTTTATTCTTCATTGATCATTGATTCTTGTTCATTCATCATCGTTCATTCTTCTATGATCATTGATCCTTATTCATTCATCATCTTTCATTCTTCCATGATCATTGATCCTTTTTCATTCTTCATCGTTCATTCTTAAATGATCATTGATCCTTGTTCATTCCTCATCGTTTATTCTTCAATGATCATTGATCCTTGTTCTTTCTTCATCGTTCGTTCTTCATTGATCATTGATTCTTGTTCATTCTTCATCGTTCATTCTTCATTGATCATTGATCTTTGTTCATGATCTTCATCGTTGATTCTTTAATGATTATTGATCCTTGTTCATTCTTCATCGTTTATTCTTCAATGATCATTGATCCTTGTTCATTCTTCATCGTTCATTTTTCATTGATCATTGATCATTGTTCATTCTTCATTGATCATTGATCCTTATTCATTCTTCATCTTTCATTCTTCAATGATCATTCATCCTTGTTCATTCTTCATCGTTCGTTCTTCTTTGATCATTGATACTTGTTCATTCTTCATCCTTCATTCTTCAATGATCAATTATTCTTGTTCATTCTTCATTGATCATTGATCCTTGTTCATTCTTCATTGATCATTGATCATTTTTCATTCATCATCGTTCATTCTTCAATAATCATTGATCCTTGTTCATTCTTCATCGTTCATACTTAATTGATCATTGATCCTTGTTCATTCTTCTTCATTCATTTTTCAATGATTATTGATCCTTGTTCATTCTTAATCTTTTATTCATCATTTATCATTGATCCTTGATCATTCTTCATCGTTTATTCTTCATTGATCATTGATCCTTGTTCATACATCATCGTTCATTCTTCAATGATCATTGATTTTTTTTCATTCTTCATCTTTCATTCTTCAATGATCATTGATCCTTGTTCATTCTTCATCGTTCATTCTTCAGTGATCATTGATCATTGTTCATTCTTCATCGTTTATTCTTCATTGATCATGAATCCTTGCTCATTTTTCATCATTCAATCTTCAATGATCATTGATCCTTATTCATTCTTCATCGCTCATTCTTCATAGATCATTGATCCTTGTTCATCTTTCATCGTTCATTCTTCATTAGTCATTAATCCTTTTTCATTCATCATCGTTCATTCTTCAATGAGGATTGGTCCTTTTTCATTCTTCATCGTTCATTCTTAAATGATCATTGATCCTGGTTCATTCCTCATTGTTCATTCTTCAATGATAATTGATCCTTATTCCTTCTTCATCGTTCGTTCTTCATTGATCATTGTTCCTTCTTCATTCTTATCGTTTATTCTTCATTGATCATTGATTCTTGTTCATTCATCATCGTTCATTCTTCAATGATCATTGATTCTTTTTCATTCTTCATCGTTCATTCTTCATTGATCATTGATCCTTTTTCATTCTTCATCGTTCATTCTTCAATGATCATCGGTCCTTTTTCATTCTTCATCGTTCATTCTTTAATGATCATTGATCCTTGTTCATTCTTCATCGTTCATTCTTCAATGATCATTAATCCTTATTCATTCTTCGTCGTTCGTTCTTTATTGATCATTGATTCTTGTTCATTCTTCAACCTTCATTCTTCAATGATCATTGATCCTTGTTCATTCTTCATCGTTCATTCTTCAATCACCATCGATCCTTATTCACTCTTCATCGTTCATGTTTCATTCATCATTGATCCTTGTTCATTCTTCTTCGTTCATTCTTCAATGATCATTGATCCTTGTTCATTCTTCATCGTTTATTCATCATTGATCATTGATCCTTGTTCATTCTTCATCGTTCATTCTTCATTGATCATTGATCCTTATTCATACATCATCGTTCATTCTTCAATGATCATTGATTGTTTTTCATTCTTCATCGTTCATTCTTCAATGATCATTGATCCTTGTTCATTCTTCATCGTTCGATCTTCATTGATCATTGATCTTGTTCATTCTTCATCATTTATTCTTCATTGATCATTGATACTTGTTTATTTTTCATCGTTCATTCTTCAATGATCATTGATCCTTATTCATTCTTCATTCTTCATTCTTCATTGATCATTGATCCATGTTCATTCTTCAGTCATCATTAATTCTTGTTCATTCTTCATTGATCATGGATCCTTGTTCACTCATCATCGTTCATTCTTTAATGATCATTGATCCTTTTTCATTCTTCATCGTTCATTCTTCAATGATCATTGATCCTTGTTCATTCTTCATTGTTCATTATTCATTGATCATTAATCCTTGTTCATTCATCATCGTTCATTCTTCAATGATCATTGATCCTTTGTCATTCTTCATCGTTCATTCTTAAATGATCATTGATCCTTGTTCATTCTTCATCGTTCATTATTCAATGATCATTGATCCTTGTTAATTCTTCATTGTTCGTTGTTCATTGATCATTGATCATTGATCCTTCTTCATTCTTATCGTTTATTCTTCATTGATCATTGATTCTTGTTCATTCATCATCGTTCATTCTTCAATGATCATTGATCCTTATTCATTCATCATCTTTCATTCTTCCATGATCATTGATCCTTTTTCATCCTTCTTCGTTCATTCTTAAATGATCATTGATCCTTGTTCATTCATCATTGTTTATTCTTCAATGATCATTGATCCTTGTTCATTCTTCATCGTTTGTTCTTCAGTGATCATTGATTCTTGTTCATTCTTCATTGATCATTGATCCTTATTCATTCTTCATCGTTCATTCTTCATTCATCATTTATCCTTGTTCATTGTTCATCGTTCATTCTTCATTCATCATTGATCCTTGTTCATTCTTCATCGTTCATTCTTCATTTATCATTGATCTTTGTTTATTCTTTATCATTCATTCTTCATTCATCATTGATCTTTTTTCATTCTTCATCGTTCATTCTTCATGAATCATTGATCCTTGTTCATTCTTCATCGTTCATTCTTCATTCATCATTTATCCTTGCTCATTCTTCATCGTTCATTCTTTATTGATCATTGATCCTTGTTCATTCTTCATCGTTTATTCTTCATGGATCATTGATCCTTGTTCATTTTTCATCGTTCATTCTTCATTGATCATTAATCCTTGTTCATTCTTCAATGATCATTGATCCTTTTTCATTCTTCATCGTTCATTCTTAAATGATCATTGATCCTTGTTCATTCTTCAACATTCATTCTTCAACGATCATTGATCCTTGTTCATTCTTCATCGTTCGTTCTTCATTGATCATTGATTCTTGTTCATTCTTCATCGTTCATTCTTCATTGATCATTGATCCTTGTTCATTCTTCATGGTTCATTCTTCAATGATCATTGATCCTTGTTCATTCTTCATATTTTATTCTTCATTCATCATTGATCCTTGTACATTCTTCATCGTTCATTCTTCATTGATCATTGATCCATATTCATTCTTCATCGTTCGTTGTTCAATAATAATTAATCATTGTTCATTGCTCTTCATTGATTCTTCATTGTTCAATAGCACATTGTTCTTCATTTTTAGTTCATTGTTCATTGATCATCGATCCTTTTTCATCGTTCATCATTCATTGTTCATTGATCATTGATCCTTTTTCATTGTTCATCTTGCATTGTTTATTCATCATTTATCCTTGCTCATTCATCGTTCATTGTTCATTGATCATTGGCCCTTGTTCATTCTTCATTGTTTATTCCTCAATGATTATTGACCCTTGTTCATTCTACAATTATCATTGATCCTTGTTCATTCTTCATCGTTCATTGTTCATTGATCATTGATCCTTATTCATTGTTCATCGTTCATTGTTCATTGATCAATGAACCCTATTCAATTTTTATTGATCATTATTCCTTGTTCATTCTTCATTGTTCATATTTCACTGATCATTGATCCTTGTTCATTGTTCATCATTCATTGTTCAATTATAATTGATCCTTGTTCAGTGTTTATCATTCATTGTTCATTCATCAATGATCCTAGTTCTTTCTTCATTGTTCGTTGTTCATTAATAATTAATCATTGTTCAATATTCATGATTCATTGTTCATTGTTCCATGTTAATTGTTCATCATTCATTGTTCATTGTTCATAGTTCATTGCTCATAGTTCATCTTTCATTGTTGATTGATCATTGATCCTTGTTCATTATTCATCGTTCATTGTTCATTGATCATTTGTCCTTGTTCTTTGTTCATCATTCATTGTTTATTGATCATTCAACCTTGTTCATTCTTCATCTTTCATTCTTCAATGATCATTGATTCTTATTCGTTGTTCATCTTTCATTGTTCATTGATCATTGGTCCTTGTTCATTCTTCATCGTTTATTCATCAATGATCATTGATCCTTGTTCATTCTTCATCGTTCATTCTTTAATTATCATTGATCCTTGTTCATTCTTCATCGTTCATTGTTCATTGATGCTGGTTCATTCTTTATCGTTCTTTCTTCAATGATCATTAATCCTTATTCATCGTTCATCGTTCATTGTTCATTGATCATTGAACCTTATTCATTGTTCATTGATCATTAATCCTTGTTCATTTTCTATCGTTTATCGTTCATTGATCATTAATCCTTATTCATCCTTCATTGTTCGTTGTTCTATGTTCATTGTTCATTGTTCATTGTTCATCATTCATTGTTCATTGTTCATAGTTCATTGTTCATCGTTCATTGTTCAATGTTAATTAATCATTGATCTTTGTTCATTGTTCATCCTTCATTGTTGATTGATCATCATTCATTGTTCATTGTTCATAGTCCATTGTTCATCGTTCATTGTTCATTGTTCATTGATCATTGATCCTTGTTCGAATTCATCATTCATTGTTCATTATTTATTGAACCTTGTTCATTTTTCATCGTTCATTCATCAATGATCATTGATCGTTGTTCATTGTTCATCTTTCATTGTTAATTGATCATTGGTCCTTGTTCATTGTTCATCTTTCATTGTTAATTGATCATTGGTCCTTGTTCATTCATCATCGTTTATTCTTCAACGATCATTGATCCTTATTCATTCTTTATCGTGCATTCTTTAATTATCATTGATACTTTTAAATTATTCATCGTTCATTGTTCATTGATGCTGGTTCATTCTTTATCGTTCTTTCTTCAATGATCATTAATCCTTATTCATCGTTCATCATTCATTGTTCATTGATCATTGAACCTTATTCATTGTTCATCATTCATTGTTCATTGATCATTAATCTTTGTTCATTCTCCATTGTTCATTGTTCATTGATCATTGATTCTTATTCATTCGTCATCGATCATTCTTCAATGATCATTGATCCTTATTCATTGTTCATCGTTCATTGTTCATTGATCATTGGTCCTCGTTCATTCTTCATCGTTTATTCATCAATCATCATTGATCCTTGTTCATTCTTCATCGTTCATTCTTTAATTATCATTGATCAATGAACAATGAACTATGAACAATGCACAATGAACGATGAACAATAAACTATGAACAATGTACAAGAATGAATGATCAATGAACAATGAACGATGAACAATAAACTATAAACAATGAACAATGAATGATGAACAATGAACAATGAACAATGAACAATGAACAAGGAACAAAGAAAAATGAACAATGAACAATGAATGATGAATAATGAACAATGATTAATTATTAATTAACAATGAACGATGAAGATTGAACAATGAACAATGAACAATGAGCAATGACCAAAGATCAATAATGAAGGAACAATAAACGATGAACGATGAACAATGAATGATGAACAATGAACAAGGAACAATGATCAATTAATAATTAACGATGAAGAATGAACTAGGATCAATAATCAATGAACAATGAATGATAAACAATGAACAAGGATCAATGATTAATCAACAAAGAACGATGAACAATGAACAAGGATCAATGATCATTGAAGAATAAACGATGAACAATGAACAAGGATCAATGATCATTGAAGAGTGAATGATGAAGAATGAACAAGGATAAATGATCAATGAACAATGAACAAGGATCAATGATCAATGTACAATGAAGGATGAACAATGAACAAGGATCAGTGATCAATGAACAATGAACGATGAACAACGAATAAGGATCAATGATCAATAAACAATGAACGATGCTGGATGAACAATAAAGAAGGATCAATGATCATTGAAGAATGAATGATGAAGAATGAAGAAGGATCGATCATCAAAGAAAAATGAATGATGAACAATGAACAAGGAGCAATGAACAATGAACAATAAACGATGAATAATGAACAAGGATCAATGATCATTGAAGAATAAACGATCAACAATGAACAAGGATCAATGATCATTGAAAAATGAATGATGAATAATGAACAAGGATAAATGATCAATGAACAATGAATGATGAACAATGAACAATGAAGGATGAAAAATGAACAAGGATCAATCATCAATGAACAAGGAAGGATGAACAATGAACAAGAATCAATGATCAATGAACAATGAACAATGAACGATGAACAATGAATGATGAACAATCAACAATCAACAATCAACAATCAATGATGAACAAGGAAAAAGAACAATGAATGATGAATAATGAACAATGATTAGTTTTTAATGAACAAGGAATGATGAAAAACGAACAATGAACAATGAACAATGAATAAGGATCCATGTTCAATGAACAAGGATCAGTGATCATTAATGAATGAACGATGAAGAATGAACAAGGATCGATGAACGTTGAACAATGAGCACGGATCAATGATCAAGGAACAAAAAATGATGAACGATGAACAATGAACTATGAATAATGAACAATGAACAATTAACACTGAACAATGAACATTGAACAATGAATGAGGAACAATTGATATATGTTGGCTATGTATTAAACAAGAACCAAACTATAAACACACGTTTGTATTTTGAAGTTTCGAATTCTATAAATAAGACTGATTAGTTTCTATTGTAATGGAATTGTTTTGTGATTTTATTGGTTTAAAACAAGGAAAATTAAGAAAGATAAGTTGATAGAACAACTTCAAAATGGCTGAAGCAAAGGTTTAATTTCGATACAGAATTCACCACAAAATTAAAGCTATGGGCTCCTAAGAACACATTCAATCTTTAGCCAAAAGAATGAAAAGCAAAGGAACTTCAACTTACTTTCAACTACTACAAGTTAAAATTATATTGCAAAGATAGAACAAGAAATCCTCAAAGGTTGTTTGTATTAAAGATGTAATGGAAGTGAATGAATTACAAGAGAGCAAGTAGCCTATTTATACTAAAGAATTCAGCTACCAAAGATTACAACTTGCAAGAAAATTTTGAATATTACACAAAAGCAAGCTCCCAACAGCTATATTTTTAAATCTAGTGGATAAAAGCAAGTCTCCAACAGCTATATTTTTAAATCTAGAGGATATTTGGAACTAAAGTGATTGGCTTGTTTTGAATTGATTTGCAAATTTCTTCAATAATCTTCATATATCCTTGATGATTTTCAGCCATTTTGTTGATTTTATAGCTAAATGTTTTACTTCGATTCTTGCTTCGCACGCTTTGTAAATTTCGAACCCATTTGAGCCAAAAATAAATACTAGACTTAATACAAAATTACAACTCAACTAACTAAACATGAGACATGATAAAGCTTGATCCTAAACATGGCTTAATCATTTCTAAAGGACTCAAATATTTGAAATGAAATAAAAGACTCAAATTAATGAAGACTTAGTTCATGACTACGAAATTAAAGGGCTTGACATTTGGATTTTGAATTTGAGCGTCTTCCGTTTGATGTATCATTGTATTGATCTTCGCTAGCTCATGAGAATTATATGTAGGTGATCCTAAATAGAAAATGAACAATGAATAATTATTAATGAACAATGAACGATGAAGAATGAACAAGGATCAAAGATCAAAGAACAATGAACCATGAACAATGAACAAGGATCAATGATCAATAAAGAATGAACGATGACGAATGAACAAGGATCAATGATCAATAAAGAATGAACGATGACGAATGAACAAGGATCAATGATCAATAAACAATGAATGATGAACAATGAACAAGGATCAATAATCAATGAATAATGAACGATGAACAATGAACAAGGATCAAAGATCATTGAAGAATGAATGATGAAGAATGAACAAGGGTCAATGATCAATGAACAAAGAATGATGTACAATGAACAAGGATCAATGATCAATGAACAATGAAGGATGAACAATGAACAAGAATCAATGATCAATGAACCATGAACCATGAACAATGAACAAGGATCAATGATCAATGAACAATGAATAATGAACGATGAACGATGAACAAGGATCAATGATCATTGATTAATGAATGATGAATATTGAACAAGGATCAATGATCAATGAACAATGAATGATGAACAATAAACAAGGAGCAATGATGAATGAACAATGAACGATGAACAATGAACAAGGCTCAATGATCATTGAAGAATGAATGATGAAGAATGAACAAGGAGCAATGATCAATGATCAATGATCAATGAACAAGGAACGATAAACAATTGAACCATGTAGATCTTACTCAGGCCATGGTTCAGGTCCAAATGATATTCAATCTAATCCAGCTCAGAGTCAAAGGCATAGCACAGCGCATATTAAGCATCCAACCCAAGAGTATGAGGAGAACAAGAATATAACAAGCAACGCCCAAGCTCCAACCCAGAAGGAGCAAGATAACCCAACAGATCACTCAAACAGCCCTCAGAACAACAAAGCTGCTGATGGACAACATTCTGACGACCAAGCCACCTTGCGCCCTTGCCTGAAGCCTAATCATACGCGTTTAGAGATGAGCCAATCCAGATTGGACATCTTTGCACACGACCTAGCCATTAAAGGCGAAGAACACTCCTGATGATATTCACAGACTTCTGAGAACTCAGCTCAAGGTGCCCCAGTCAGCTGACTGATACAAACAGCCTGTCTGTGACTTAAGCTTATTTTCTGTTTTTCTGCTTTAAAATAGAATTTTGCTAGGCACGTTATGTAACTAGCCGTTAGAATGTAGAAAACTATAAATAGAACTCTAAGCTTTGTGTAGAGAGATTTATTATTCAATAATTCAATTTTCATTCTTAAAATCAGATTGCAAGTGTTGAAATTCCTCTATTCCTTTTTCCTTGTGTGATTGTGTGTGTATTTTCAACCGGCCAAAACAAAGAAAGTGTGGAACACTTCTGAATTCTAGATTGTGGAACAGTCTAGAGTGTAACCTTTCCATCAAGTGAATGGAACTCAGGGGAAAGGCGTGGCAATCATCCTAATTGGTGAGTGAAGCCAAAAGAGGGAGACCCAAGGCTGGTCTGAAAACCAAGATTTGGTTTCTAGGGTTGTTTGGTGTACTAAGTGTGTGTTTAAGGGTCAACCAATCTGCCTCTAATTGAGAGGGTTGTTTGTGTGCAAGATTGTAACACCCCGTAATTTATCGGGTTTAAGAAAATAATATAATAAAATAAAATAAATATGTATTATTAAATTATATTATTTTACATAGATAATTACAAGAAAAAAAGTGAGTTAAATTTTAACGGTAACGAGGTTATCGCATGACGTTTCTGTTCTGTTTTAACAATAATATAATAATTACTTAATTAATTAATTAAAAATAAAATAGGGGATGTGAGGGGGTGGCCGGTTGTGGAGCATGGGAGGAGTCTTGTAACTCCTCTCATAATTGTGTATTATGGCACAATTATTATCATGGTCTTAAGTGACTATTAATCCCTAAGCCCTTTGATTCCATCACCATTTTAAACTTTAAGTAAAACACAAAGAAAAATTCAGAAATTTCTTTCTCCCTTTTTTGCTCTTTGAGTTTCGGCACATTCAAAAGAAAAAAAAATTCTTATTGATCAATCTAATCTTTTGATCAAAGGGTAAGTTTAATTGAATTGTTAATTATAGATTTTATAAACAAGATTTCTAAAATGAATTATATTTTTATGTATGATGATATCCTATGATTTATAGGAGGATTGAATATTTTTCTTTTATGTAAATAAAAAAAATTTCTCTAATAATCCTTTAATAAACCTTAATTTTGTTAAAAGGATCAAGTTATGTTTCTTGATTTATATTCTTTAACAAAGTTTAAATTTGTTATAAGAATTGAGTTTATGTTGATATTTAAATAAATTTCTTTTATGGTTTAAATTTCTCTAACTAAATTTAAATTTTTTAGTAGAAATTTAGATGGTATGGATCAAGTAATGTAGTCATCCGAGAATTTGTAAACCCTTTAGTAAAATTTGATTTTTTTTGCTTGAGGGATTGTGTTTATATATATGTGTCTTGATTTAAAAGGGTGACTTGGTTTTGTAATTCTCTACAAAATTTGATTTGTTAAGAGAATTAAGTATTTGATTTAGTCATCATAATTTATGAAATTTCAAGTCTCTTGAAAGATTTTGTGAATGTGACCTTGCTAGAATTATTTTGGTCATGAGATTTAAAATAAAAAGGGTTGATAATGTATACATAAAATAGAAATAATAATGAATTTTAAAAAACTCGTTAAACGCTTAAAATAATTAAAAATAGTAAATGGATGTTAGAAATTATGAAATATGGTACCCAAGGTAATTGACGTGTTCTGAACGCAACGGCGAAGTCGGATTTTTCATTTGAATTTTCTAATCTTTCTGAAAGGACCCTTAAAGTTTCTGGTCAGAATTTGAAATTTGGAACCATTGGGAATTGGATGTAAACAATTAAAAATTATCAAGTCTTAGTGATATTTTAAAGTATGGAGTGGATTAAATGTGTAAACACGTTCTAATACGTGATTGTTTTGTGTGTGTGTGATATTTAGGACCTCGATTCATAAGAGGGTGAAATTTCTATCGTGGTTAAATATCATTTAGTTGCAGCGCTTAAAGGTACACGCTTAGACCATAATGTTTATGTAAATGTGCAAGTACTGTTGTTTCATTTCTAATCGAGGCATTGTAAATCACATAAGGATTAGACACCTCAAATAATTTGAAAGAAATTAATTGGAAATTGAGAATTTATGTGATTGTCACCGAAATGGGGTTGACGTTTGGTTATATTATGTTACCCAAAGGGGTTAACGTATTGGTTTGGATTATTACAATTATTGTTCCCATGGCAGTTTTGGATCATTACGGTCACCATGGGGGTATGCATACTTTAGCCTTTGACGACCCGAACAGGACGGGCAACGTCTGAGGTCGGTGGTTGCCTTGGGATTAGCTCTCCCAAGTGTATTCCACCAAAAGGATTGGTTTATACTTGGACGACCCGAACAGGACGGGCAACGTTACAAGTTGGAATTATCTAATAATGCATGATTTATACTTGAACGACTCGAACAGGACGGGCAACGTTACAAGTTTGGATTAACTAATAATGAATGTATTAGAGCCTATGCATGCTAGGATAAACATATTGCTTGTGTTCAACCTGATTGATATTTGTATGAAGTCTCTAACGTGTATTGGTTTGTTTCTTTGGAACCTACTGTGTGTTGTCATACGACGACTAGTAGGTTGATTGCAGGTGGGGTCTGAAGTAAGGTCTCGACTTAGAACCCGTAATCATCAAGACTATGCTATTATCTTTTTGTATTGGATTATGAGTAGAAAGAAACTCTGTACTTATGTAACAAGAGATAATGTAGTTTTCCTTTCGCTTCCGCTTATTTCAATTAGTTTGTCTAGAGGCCTTTAGGCTCTTGAGTTGTACGTAAGAGCTTCCGCTGACTTATTTTTCTTTCACGCTGGTACTGTTTTCCGTTTTAGTTATATTTCTTTATCGAAGGAACGCTGACGATCCTAGAGGAGATCTTTTCTCTGGAGCCCAAGGAGTGGACCGGAATTTGTATTTTCATATGAATTTCCGAGTCACTTGAACCGAGCCGTTAAAATTAGTATCAGAGCCAACGTTCCTCAGATGATAAAGGAATAAACAACCTTAGTAGAGAGTTGGGAAGTAGTCCTTAGGACGTAAATTTGTTGATATGTGTTTGCGTTGTATGTTGTTAGGTGATAAGTAATGTTTTATTTTTGTTCTTCCGTGTAGAATTAGAAAATATGAATAAGGGAAAAACACCTATGAAATCGCACACCCCCAGTGACTCTAGGTAAACGCCAATTTTTAACCTAGAGACTGTCTCGAGAGAAGTCTCTAATGATGATATTTGCAGGATAAGGGATGGTGAAAGTATCCGGGATTACAGGGAAAGGATGCTGATGGTTAAAACAAATGCCGAAAGGGTCTGTTACGACTTAGAGCTGGACCTAAATAGGTTGTATCATTTATCCGAGGCTAGGAGGGGAGTAGAACTTACACATGGGGAGCCTAGTGGAAATAATCATCGAGAAGAACCCCTAGAAGAGGAAGGACCCATGGAAGGGGGAGAACTCAACTTAGGGTATGAACCTGAACTAGCTGCAAAATCAATGGAGGAACGAATCGTACCTGATCTGCCACGAGTGGAACCCGAGATTCAGTCTGAGAGTGATATTGAAATGTGGGAGCCTTTGCAGGAACCACCTACTTATATAGAGATTTCCAGCGAAGATGAGAGAAGGAATTGGGGGTCGCATTATGATTTGTATGGCTATGGGGATGAGTTTGTCAAGAGGTTATCAGAGGAGGAGGATTCGAAGGAGGAAGTGGAGGAAGCACCAACAAACTAACCTGGGGGCATTGACAGTGAATCAGAAGGAGCATCTTCAGGTTCAAGTTCTGATTCTGAGGAAGATAAAGATGCCTCCGATTTCTTGGAAAAGACTGTCTAGAAGCGGTGCTAACCGTACACTAAGGAATTTAGTAAGAGCACTTGCGGAAGTAGGCACTCCACGGGAGAGATCTGTGTCGGAATTAGCCTCTGAGATGAGTAAAAGGATCAGTCAGAGCAAACCCTCGACTTTCAATGGTAAAGGGGAACCATCGGAACTCGAGCTCTGGTTAAGGGAATTTGATAAACTTTTTGATGTGGTTGAGTGCCTAGAAGAATTGAAGGTCAACCATGCTGCATTTTTATTTGGTCAGTGAAGCCGAGTATTGGTGGGAAAATAGTAGATCTGGGTTGCTAGAACAAGCTGAAGGAGTCCTTAATTGGGATTTGTTTAAAAGACCTATGCGAGAGAAATTTTACCCTTTACACGTGAGAAAAGATAAGTCAAACGAGTTCGCTCGTTTGGAAATGGGAGACATGACTGTTGATGAATATTATCGAAAATTTATGGAATATATTCAGTACTGTCCTGAAGATGTTCCCACTGAGGAGAAAAAGATGCAACGTTTTGAACTGGGATTGTCATATGACATTCAAAAACATATTGAGAGCGACCGCTATAACACCCTGGAACAGATGTACAAGCGTGCGTCTCAAATCGGGAACATTCTGAGGAAGGAGAAGGGAAAAGAGAAGGGTAAGGCCCCTGAGAAGAGGAAGGAGATTGCAGGCCAGACATCAGGAAGTTCGTCGGACTTTTACCAGAAGAAAGCTAGAACTTTTGGAAATTTTCAGGGAAGTAGGTCTAATACAAATTCTGAGTTTAGGGGAGACGCAAAGCCTACTAAGCCATTACTGGACCGAGACGACAATGAAAGGAAATATTTCTGTAGGTGATGCACGGGAAACCATCTTAGAAAAGATTGTGATGGGAATTTGGTTGAATGTAATTTTTGCCACAAGAAGAGACATAAAGAGTATGAATGCTACATCAAGAAGGCAGTGGGAGTCAACAGTCGGGTGAGCAGCAGCTGCAGCAGAATTTGAATTACGGAAATGGTAATCATGGAAACACTGCTCAGAGGTTTCAGCTAAGTGGGGGACAAGGGCGGGTGGATGGAAACCGGATCGAAGGGTCAGGTATGCAGCGTGGGGGGTAATCAAGTGGAAGGAATAAATGCACAGCCGTTTGTGGACGGGTAACAGCGATCAGTGCAAGGGAAACTGACCAAGATATGTTCACCATTCTTTCTGTAGCTGTTAACGTACTTTTTGACTCGGGTGCAACATATTCATTTCTTGCAAAGAGTAAAGTAGAGGAGTTGAATTTAGGAACATTTGAAAAAGTTTCTTATATAGTGGCTGTTCCATCGGGAAGGTTCTACAATTGTGATAGATTGTATAAGGAAGTACCCTTAAGAATAGGGAACGTCATTTTTCCTAGTGACTTGTATGTGTAAGATATGGAAGGCTTAAAGGTAATTTTGGGTATGGACTGGTTAGGAAAATATAAAGCCACTATAGAATGTGGGGAACAGAGGGTGTCGCTAAAAGGACCAAAAAGGGAAAAGGTTAGATATCGGAAATTTCAAAAGGTCCCAGAACAAATTTGGTGTCGACCTTAGAATTGCAAAGACTCATGAGGCAAGGACACCCTGTGTACTTACATCATATCAGCCAAGCGGGGAAGAAGGAGGAGGATTCTAAGAATATTGCAGTGGTGAATGAATTTATAGATGTATTCCCTGATGAAATTCTCGGCATGCCACCTCAACGGGAAATTGATTTCACAATAGACTTGGTGCCTGGGACGGGACCAATTTCTAAGGCCCCTTATCTGACCTAGTGTTTCCCCTTAGAGGGCTCCAGTTCTTTTTCTAAGAAAGAAGGATGGCAGTTTGAGATTATGTATTGATTATAGGTAACTAAATAAGGTGACCATTAAGAACAAGTACCCGTTACCCCGCATCGACGATTTATTCGATCAATTGAGAGGAGTTGGAATCTTTTCAAAAATTGATTTAAGATCGGGTTATCACCAACTGAGAATAGCTGAAGGGGATATATATAAAACAGCTTTTAGAACACGTTATGGGCATTATGAGTTCACTGTGATGCCTTTTGGATTAACAAATGCTCTAGCTGCATTCGTGTGTTTGATGAATCAAGTATTTAGTGCTCATTTGGATAAGCTCGTGGTAGCCTTTATTGATGACATATAGGTCTTTTCGAAAGACCGGGATGATCATGAGAAACATCTACGTTTAGTCCTGCAACCCTGCGAGAAAATAAGTTGCACGCAAAATTGTCGAAGTGTGACTTTTGGTTGGAAAAGGTCTCATTTTTGGGACATTTTGTTTCTAAGGAGGGCGTCTCGGTTGATCAGGCAAAAATAGAGGCAGTTCGAAGTTGGTCGTCACCAAAGAATGTCACCGAAGTACGAAGTTTCTTGGGCTGGGTATTACCGTCGTTTTGTCAAGGATTTCTCACGTATCGCCCGGCCTATGACTTCGTTGATGAAGAAAGAGAAGAAGTTCGAGTGGACTGACGAGTGTGAACAGGCCTTCGTGACTTTGAAGGAAAGGTTAACTATGCCCCTGTTCTTATTCTACCTAACCCAAAGCTAGATTATACTATTTACAGTGACGCATCGAAGAAAAGATTGGGTTGTGTACTGATGTAGGACCGTAAAGTGATTGCTTACGCATCACGACAACTGAAAGTACATGAAGTTAATTATCCTACTCATGATCTGGAGTTAGCTGCTATGGTGTTTGCTCTCAAAATATGGAGGCATTACTTGTATGGCGTTAAATGTAGGATCTACACTGATCATCAGAGTCTGAAGTATCTCTATACTCAGCCTGACTTAAACATGCGATAACGTCGATGGCTAGAGTTGATGACAGATTATGATTTGGAGTTCATATATCATGAGGGACGAGCAAATTTAGTAGCCGATGCGTTGAGTAGGAAGTCCAAACACTCGTTGTCCGCCTTGGACAGAGTTGAAGAGTTGCATCGGGATTTTGTGGGGATGAATTTGGAAGTGGTGCGTAAGGGTGAATTACAAGGATGTCTGAATGCTTTTTCTATTCGACCTTCATTCTTTGAAGAAATTTTGAATTCCCAAGATAAAGACCCAAGACTATTGAAGTAGAAGGAACAAGCTCGGGAAGGAAAAGCGGAGGGATTCTTTGTTCATGAAGATGGGAGCTTGAGGTTCAATGGTCGCTGGTGTTTGCCGACAGGGGAAGAATCTTTGAAGGAACATACCCATCCGGGCTGAGGTTCAGTCCATCCGGGCGGTGACAAAATTTATCAAGACCTTAAGCTAATGTTTTTGTGGTCTGGGATGAGAAAAGATATTGGAGATTATGTCTCGCGCTGTTTGACTTGTCAAAAGGTTAAAAGTAAGCATAAAAGACCAAGAGGTTTATTGCAACCTTTGGAGATACCGGTATGGAAGTGGAATGATATCTCTATGGATTTTATTGTGGGTTTACCTCGGACGAAGGCAGGAAATGATGCGTTATGGGTCATACTGGATCGTTTGACTAAATCATCACGTTTCATCCCTATGAACTTTCGTTGGGAGATGGAACAATTAGCTCGAGCTTACATTAAGTATGTTGTGCGATTTCACGCTGTGCCCCGTACTATTGAGTCCGAAAGAGATACACGGTACTTGTCACAATTTTGGCAAACCTTGCAACAGGCAATGGGCACTACGTTGCTTTATAGTACGTCTTTCCATCTGCAGATGGATGGGCAGACGGAACGGACAAATCAGATACTAGAAGATATGTTACGCGCTATTGCCATGGAATAGCAAGCGTCGTGGGATGAACATTTGGACCTGGTTGAATTTTCTTACAACAACTGTTATCAGGCATCGATACAGATGGCTCCATTTGAGGCTTTGTATGGGCGTCTTTGTCGTAGTCCGGTTTATTGGGGTGATTTCACCGAAGCTGTGACCTTGGGGCCTGAATTGTGGTTCCAGATGACTGAGAAAGTGAGGTTGATAAGGGATTGTTTGAAAGCGGCACAGGATCGTCAGAAGTCTTTCGCTGATTTAAAGCGATGACCAGAAGAGATCATCGTGGGCGAACGGGTATTACTTCGCGTGTCACCCATGCGCGGAGTAGTACGTTTTGGTGCTCGTGGAAAGTTGAGCCCTCGATTTATAAGACAATATGAAATTTTGGAACGTGTGGGTAACGTGGCATATCGGTTAGCCCTTCCAAACTCATTAGAAAAGGTACATGACATATTTCATATGTCGCAGCTTAAGCGATATCATGCCACAGCCTCTCATGTCTTAGATCCCGAACCTTTATATTTGGATACATCCTTGTCTTACCCTGAGCAACCGGTTAGAATCTTGGACACGAAGGTCCCTAGTACACGACGAAAACATATATCCTTGGTAAAAGTCTTGTGGTCAAATCACGAACATGAAGCGGCTAAATGGGAAACGGATGAAGCTATGCGAGCAAAGTACCCTCATCTCTTTCAGGTCAGTAGCATTACGGGATGTAACTTCCTAAGGGGGGTAGAAGGCGATAGCAATTTCGCGCGAATGTTTTGGGAGGTTGTAACCTCTTTGACTTATATTCTTGCTCCTTTACAAGTGTCGTGTTAAGATAGTGTGTGTGTGTGCCCTGCGTTTTTTGTTGTCATGTAAGTTACGAGGGCGTAACTTCTTTTAAGGGGGTAGTCTGTAACACCCGGTAATTTATCGGGTTTAAGAAAATAATATAATAAAATAAAATAAATATGTATTATTAAATTAAATTATTTTACATAGATAATTACAAGAAATAAAGTAATTCAAATTTTAACGGTAACGAGATTATCGCGTGACGTTTCTTTTCGGTTTTAACAATAATATAATAATTGTTGAGATATAGTGTGAAAGGTAATTAATGAATATAGTGTGAAAGGTAATTAATGAATTTACCCTAATGTGAATGCATTCAATGTAATTGTGGATGAACTTGCCTATAAATATGAAAGTTCACCAATGTAAAAACTACACCAATGAGAAAAAACATCTCTATCTTCTAACTTTTACTCATTCTACTTCCTCCTTATCTCTCTAATTAATGTATTTATCTCTCTAAGTTTTAACACGTTATCAGCACCAGCTCTACCCTTAATCATCAAGAAGGTAATATTTTTAAAACCTAATTAAGCATTTTTCTTCATCAGTACCCACAAATGGACCAACAATCAAATGGTGTCAACATCACCATCCAAGGTGTTTCTAACACATTTTTATATTTTATAATTGAGCATAATTCCATACCCTTCACTACAAACCCAGCAAGGACTGATTTAAATCAGCTCCGACATAATAATCCCAATAACACTAATGGTCCACCAGTACCACCAACTCGTAATTCACATGTACGACCAACTAATAATCCACCGGTTCCACCGACTAATATTCCACCGATACGACCAACAAATAATTCATCAACACAACCAACTAATAATGCCCCAACAACAACTGAAAATAACCCCTCACCAAGTAATAAAAGAACCAAAGATGATGAGGGAGAAACAAGTACTAAACGTTGCAAGATAAATTTTAAATGACCCATAAAATAATTTATTGGACAATACGTCACCTTTACGGATGACAAGGACACTTTATTGCTTTTGTTATTATTTTATTTTATACCGCCTATATGGCTGGTTAACTTTTTTTTCTTTTTTTACCGCCTAAATGGACGGTTAGTATTATTTATTTCTTTTGTTATTCTTTAAACCGCCTATATGGCTGGTTAATTGTTTTTTCTTCTACCGCCTAAATGGACGGTTAGTATTATTTTTTTATTCTCGTATATTTATATGTGCATTTTTTATTTGCAGTATTTGAATTTATATCCATGTGCATTTTTTACCTTTTACTTTAAGTATTTCTTTTAAGTATACATAACAATACGGTATATTGTACAATTTGGGATAACTCTCTATAAAATAGGATTACCCCAATTTTTTTACCACATACCCCTTATCCTTTCAACTTTACTCTTCACATCAAAAACCCTCCTTCTCCTTCTTCCTTCCACCGACAATGTACCACAATTACAAAAATAATCAATCTTCTTCCTCTTCCTATACTTTTAGATTTGAAGAAAATTTTGCCAAACTCAAATTATATATCTCCTTAATTATGGGCTTGGTGGTCCTTCTTGTAGCATTAGGAATTATAATAATTATGAAGAAATAATTTATTTTGAAGAAGAAGAAACAAAATGCACATGTTTTTCTTTGTCATATTTTCTTTTGTTTGTTAGTGCATTTTGTATGATAAATTATACTAATATATTATGTAAATGTTATTTCTTTTACACTCTTTAGCATTTATTGTCTTTGATTTTTTCGTTCTTCTCCTTGTTATTATTATTATTATTATTCCTCTTGTTCTTGATTTATTCCTAAATTTATTATCTACAACAAATTCATAACAATAAACCAAGGGGGAGAAGATCATTAAATTAAAACATCATAATTTTTCTAATGGTTTATTATTATGAAAATATAAGAATTATTGCATCGTCATATACTTACAAAACAATTATATATTATGTAGCAAGTATGGCAGAAATTACCAAAAGGCTATTCAACATATTAGACTTAACTGGAAAAAAAATTTCTTAGAATGGAAAGAAGATGCCATCATGAACTTAGAAGCTCAAGGGCTTGAACATACTGTATTGGAAGTAAAAGAAAAGGATCCAATAGATGGAACTCAAGCTACCAAAATAAAGGTAGCTACAAATGAAGAAAAGGCTAAAGCCTTAGTCCTCTTGAGGCATCATATTCATGATAGCCTTAAATCTGAATATTTATTTATAAAAGATCCCAAAACATTGTGGGACTCTCTTGTTGAAAGATTTGATCACCACAAAAGGGTGCTTCTTCCATAAGCTAGCCATGAGTGGATGAATTTAAGATTTTCTGATTTTAAGACTCTCAGTGAGTACAATTCAACATTATACCGAATTGCATCAATGTTGAAATATTGTGAGCACCCGGTGACTGATGCAGAATTGATTGAACTCACATTATCTACTTTTCATCCATCAAACATTATTCTGCAACAACAATATAGAGAAAGAAATTTCAAAAGATATTCAGATTTGAGTGTAGTACTCTCATTGGCTGAACAGCACAATGATCTCGTCTGGAAAAATCATAATATGAGACCTATTGGATCACAAGCTATCCGTGAGACACACTCTACTAAAACACATGTGCCTGAAGCACATGCTGTTGAAAATAAAGGCCGTGGAAATTATAATAACCGTGGTAGAGGACGCGGAACTTTCCGAGGAAAAGGACGAGGACGAGATCGTGGAAATTTTTATGGACATGGTAGAAAGTTTCAAGGATCCGGTAGAGGCCATTTTCCCTAAAATTATCAAAATGATCATTACAATAATAATTCTCGAAGAGGAAAACAAGTTGGCTATCACAATAGAAATAGCCATCAAGAAGGAAAAGAAAGTATTTTTTACAGATGTGGCATGACAGGGCATTGGTCACATACATGTCGTACTGCCAAACATTTGGTTGAGCTGTATCTAGCCTCCCAAAAGAAAAAAGGAAAAGGTGTGGAAGCAAACTTTAATGAAGCAAGCACCTCAATGCCCAATGTCGATCCTTATAATAAAGCAACCACGTCGATGCCTAATCTTGACCTTTCAGACTTCTATTTAGATGGTGATGAAAATGATAAAGAATACGAAGAAGATATTTGAATTTTTTTTCTTAATAATGTTGTGACACTTATTTAGTTATATTTCTTTTTATATGCAATCTCCTTTTTTTATGTATTGATATCACCTTATGATAAATGAAATTTTATTTTAACTATTTATCTATTATGAAGATATGGATCAGTTTGAAAATGGAGTCAAATATCAATGCCTCCTAGATAGTGGAACAACTCACACTATACTAAAGCACAATGAATATTTTTCTGAGTTGAAGATGGTGAAAGCAGATGTCACCACAATCTCTGGAATCACTACACTAATAGAGGCATATGGAAAAGCTCAAATAATACTTCCTAATGGAACAAAGCTAGTAATTAATGATGCTTTATATTCGAGTAAATCTCGACGAAATCTCATAAGTTTCAAAGATGTACGCCAAAATGGTTATCATTTAGAAACAATGACCGAAAATCATACTGAATATTTATGCATCACATCTGAAAAATGCGGCAAGAAAAGCATTCATGAAAAATTACCAGCATACTCATCGGGATTATATCGCATTAATATAAAACCGGTTGAGATAAACATGGTGTCTAACCAGAAGTTAGATAATAAAGAAATGATAAATTTATGGCATGACCGATTGAGTCATCCTGGTGTGGGAATGATGCGAAAAATTATTGAAAATTCAATTGGGCATCCAATGAAGAAAATGAGAATTCCCCAACCAAATGAATTATCATGTTCTGCATGCTCACAAGGCAAATTGATAATCAGACCATCTTTAAATAAAATTGCTACTGAAACTCCTAAATTTCTAGAAAGAATTCATGGAGATATATGTGGGCCAATTAATCCTGCTTCTGGGCCATTTAGATATTTTATGGTATTGATTGATGCCTTAACACGATGGTCACATGTAAGTCTCCTACAAACTAGAAATGTGGCATTTGCGAAATTACTTGCTCAAATCATTCGATTGAGAAATCAATTTCCAGATTATACAATTAAGCGAATAGGGCTTGACAATGCCGGAGAATTTACATCTCAAACTTTTAATGATTATTGCACATCAATTGGAATTGACGTAGAACATCCAGTAGCTCATGTTCATACTCAAAATGGTCTGGCTGAATCATTGATTAAAAGACTCCAATTAATAGCAAGACCATTATTAATGAGGTCGAAATTGCCATCATCTGCGTGGGGACATGCAATAATACATGCATCGTCATTGATAAGATTGAGACCAAGTGCTTATCATAAATATTCACCACAGAAATTAGTGCATGGTCGAGAACCAAATATATCACACTTGAAAATATTTGGATGTGCAGTATATGTCCCTATTGCGCCACCCCAACGTACAAAAATGGGTCCACAAAGAAGGATGGGAATTTATGTTGGATTTGAATGCCCATAAATTATCAAATATTTAGAACCAATGACCGGTGATTTATTTAATGCTAGATTTGCAGATTGTCATTTTAATGAGACAATATTCCCATCCTTAGGGGGAGAGAAAGTGGACCCAAATAAGAAGGAAATAGATCTCACATGGAATGCAATGCATTTGAAAATATATGATCCAAAAACGAATGCTTCTGAACAAGAAGTTAGAAAAATTATCCATAATCAATATATTGCAAACTAATTACCTGATGCATTTGTAGAAACAAAGCAAGTGACAAAATCATACATTCCTGTCGCAAATGTTCCGGCACGAATTGAAATTCCCACTGATGACAAAGCCACTGAAAATGAATCTATTCCACGCCGGAAGCGTGGAAGACCACTTGGTTCAAAGGATTTGAAACAAAGAAAATCCAAAAGGTTGAAAGAAATGGAAAATGTTATCAATATTACTTCTTCAATGAATTGTAAAGAAACAAGTCTTGGAGATGAGGATGAAAATCTCAGAGAAGAAGAAAATAATAATATCAAAGATAACAATGAAATTTCGATTAATTACATTTCAACTAAAAGGCAAATAAATCGAAAGAATGTTATTGTTAATGATGCACTTGCTCATTCAATCGCCACCGAAATAACACTTGATGAAAATGATATAGAACCAAGAACGATACAAGAATGTCGGCGTAGGAATGATTGGCCGAAATGGAAAGATGCTATTCAAGCAGAATTAAAGTCACTTGAAAAACGAGAAGTTTTTGGACAAATTACACAAACACCAAACGGTATAAAATCGGTCGGCTATAAATGGGTGTTTGTAAGAAAAAGAAATGAAAAAGATGAAGTGGTCAGATATAAGGCATGACTTGTAGCACAAGGTTTTTCCCAAAGACCAGGGATTGATTATGAAGAAACGTATTCTCCAGTAGTAGATGCGACTACACTAAGATTCTTGATAAGTCTAACTGTCTCAAACAGTTTGCAAATGCGACTTATGGATGTTGTGACCGCATATATATATGGTTCACTTGATACAGACATTTATATGAAAGTTCCTGAAGGACTTAAGTTGCCAGAAAACCACCAATCACGAGAAATGTTTTCCATAAAGCTAAAAAGATCACTTTATGGACTAAAACAATCTGGAAGAATGTGGTATAATCGTCTTAGTGAATATCTCCTGAAAGAAGGATTCAAAAATCATCAAATCAGTCCTTGTGTATTTATTAAACGGATTCAATCAGGATTTTCTATAATTGCAGTTTATGTTGATTATTTAAATATCATTAGAACTCCCAAAGAGCTTGAACAAACTGCAAAATATTTGATGAAAGAATTTGAAATGAAAGATCTTGGGAAAACAAAGTTTTGCCTTGGATCACAAATGGAGCACCTAAGGGGTGGAATCTTTGTGCACCAATCCAACTATACAGAAAAAGTTCTAAAAAGATTTCATATGGACAAAGCTCATCCTCTGAGCTCTCCAATGATAGTACGATCATTAAAACCAAAAGATGATCCATTTCGACCTTGTGAAGAAGACGAGGAGATTCTTGGCCCTGAAGTGCCATATTTAAGCGCAATTGGAGCTCTGATGTATCTAGCTAATAATACAAGACCTGATATTGCTTTCGCTATTAATTTATTAGCTAGATATAGTAATTCACCAACACAAAGACATTGGAGTGGAATAAAACATTTGTTACGCTACCTTCGAGGAACTAAAGATCTTGGACTATTTTATAGATCAAAGCAAGATGCTACACTTGTTGGATATGCAGATGCTGGATACTTATCAGATCCCCATAAGGCTAAATCACAAAATGGATATGTATTCACATATGGAGGTACCGCAATATCTTGGAGATCCACGAAACAAACACTGACAGCTACATCATCAAACCACGCAGAATTAATCGTCCTTTATGAAACAAGTAGAGAATGCGTTTGGTTAAGGTCAGTAATTGGTCACATTCAAGAAGAGTGTGGGATAAACTCGATAATAAATTCTCCAACTATAATTTTTGAAGATAATACCGGTTGCATTGAACAAGTTAGTGAAGGCTTCATAAAAGGGGATAAAACCAAACACATAGCACCAAAACTCTTCTTTGCACATGACCTCCAGAAGTACAAAATAGTATAAGTCAAACAAATTCAATCAAGTGAAAATCTTGCAGATCTATTCACAAAGTCCCTTCCATCAAAGAGATTCGAGCAACTTGTATATAAAATTGGAATGTGTCATCTACGAGATATACGTTGAAGTCAGGGGGAGAATCATATTTACTGCACTCTTTTTCCCTTTGTTCAGGTTTTTATCCCATTGGGTTTTTCCTGACAAGGTTTTTAATGAGGCAGTATTAAATAGAAATATTGTAATAATATTTTACTCTTTTTACACAATTAGAATGCATTCAAGGGGGAGTGTTGAGATATAGTGTGAAAGGTAATTAATGAATATAGTGTGAAAGGTAATTAATGAATTTACCCTAATGTGAATGCATTCAATGTAATTGTGGATGAACTTGCCTATAAATATGGAAGTTCACCATTGTAAAAACTACACCAATGAGTAAAAACATCTCTATCTTCTAACTCTTACTCATTCTACTTCCTCCTTATCTCTCTAATTAATGTATTTATCTCTCTAAGTTTTAACAATAATTACATAATTAATTAATTAAAAAAATAGGGGATGTGAGGGGGTGGCCGGTTGTGGAGCATGGGAGGGGTCTTGTAACTCCTCTCATAATTGTGTATTATGGCATAATTATTATCATGGTCTTAAGTGACTATTAATCTCTAAGCCCTTTGATTCCATCGCCATTTTAAACTTCAAGTAAAACACAAAGAAAAATTCAAAAATTTCTTTCTCCCATTTTGCTCTTTGGGTTTCGGCACATTCGAAAATTTATCTGGTACTGTTTTCCGTTTTAGTTATATTTCTTTATTGAAGGAACGCTGACGATCCTAGAGGAGATCTTTTCTCTGGAGCCAAGGAGTGGACCGGAATTTGTATTTTCATATGAATTTCCGAGTCACTTGAACCGGGCCGTTACAAAGATTGAGAGTCCGGAGGACCCTATCTTTGTGCTAATTGGTATTAGAGTGTATGTGACGAGAGCACAAGACACCATTGTTGAACAAATTGAAGAGCAAACGGCACAGCAATACTAGAGAAGAATGGAACCTTCAACGCACGCGAATTTGGTAAAATCGTTCTAAACTTTGCATTCAGATTGCATGCAATTGTTAATATGAAAAAAGGTGATATCCAATTAATCATTTTTGTAGTTTTTAAGACCCAATTCAATTTCTAATTGAAATAGATGAAGTTTTGAAAAATCTTGAGAAAATCGCATTCTGGCATATTGTGGTTTTTCCGATATTCGAATTTCTTGGAATATATGATTGTATTGATTTGTTTGTTGTTGTCTACATTTAGTTTTAAATTACACAATAACGTTTTCATATATTTGCATTGTTGATTGAACATGATACAATTCAAAAGCAGAAAAGAAGTTCATATCATCTTAATTTCTGAAACGACATTTGTTAGCTGTTTGTCTGAAATTTTGAATCACCACATTCTGTTTTTCATTTGTACATCTTGATTTCTTTCTTACACTATAAACTTTGTGGTAGATTTAAATAATCTGAATATATATTGGTTGTGCAGTGATTTCTTGTTTCCTGTCAAGATTTTTCTATATTACATCTTGCTTTGTGTGCTGGTTCCTAGCTGTTGACACTTAGAGCCATGGATGTTAGAATAAGTGCCATAGAAGAAACCCTATATAGAATGACACAACTCTTAGCACAGGCTGGATTAGGAAAGCAAGAAACACCACCTATCAACCATAATGATGATCATGAGGATAGGATAATTAGGATCGACATCTGATGCGTGCTTGGGTTGGAATTCCTCAATTCAATGTAGAGAACTAAGCCAACCTTCAATCCCACGTAATATGATAGCCAAACAAACCCAAAACACACATGAAACCGGGATATGATTCACACAAACAGAACAAGTTTGTAGGGTGAATCTTGGATTGAAAGACTAGGAGTTTAATCCTCCAAGGCCAACAATCCCCTAAGTATAGCCAAGGACTACTCTCAGCTATAGTAGGTTGAAGATCTTGCACTACTCAAGACCCTTTTGAATGTACATACACATTCAAGGAAGAAAACAAAGGAACAATCCAATGAATCTAATTTCTGAATTTTTATTAAACTGAAAACTTCTCATTTACAATGCTAGGGACGCCTATATATAGACTTGGGGAAAAGGGAAAGTACATTGGCAAGCTAAGGACACGTATAACTAATTATAACAGCCATTAAAAGGCACGTGCAACACATATGCATATTAAAAACAAGAGAACATGCTAAACAGAAACATTCTGACAATCTAATGAGCAGGTGACCTTCCACGTATCTTCTTGTGCTCTTTAAATGATTTTTGATGGCCATCATTATTCGAGTTAGCAAGTTTCTAGTACAAAGATTCCATTTCTACCCTTGGAGGCCAAAATGATTGGAAGATACGATCTAGCCATGTCTCGGAAGGTCAGCCCTGTTCTGTTGTGAACTAGCTGCTGACTGGGCTACCTTTGTCCTTTCATTTTGGGATCTTCCAATGGCTAATAAGAAGATCCTTGTATCATGGCAAGTAGTTCCAAATGTGAAGATTCCATTTCCACCCCTTGAGTCCCCCAAGGAGTCCAAGCTTGCTTTGGCACGGATCACCAAGGTCTGCTGGTCAACATTCCAAATCAGGGGCTGCTGGGCAGTATCTGTTGAGTGGGCGACCTTCACAGCTACTTTCAATGGGTTATCTATGATGTATAGCAATGTTATTGGGCCAAGACATGAAGGTCTATATGCCAAGATTCCAGAATGACCTTCTACAACCTTAGAAACATTCTTGGCTGAGCTGTACAAGACCCTCAAGGTTGGCTGCTCGACAGGTTGCTGATCAGTTGTTTTTGGCCTTGTATTTCCTTCTTTTGTTGCTGAATCAATGTCCAAGCTTGCATATGACTCAAAGGCTTGCTCTTCATCCATGCTTCTTGTACTAGTCATCCTTGAACCATCCCAATATGGTTCAACATCCAAGACTTTGATGGGCAGTCCAATAAACCTGAGGAATACATAGAATGGGATGCAAGTCTAGATAGGTATTTTGAGTATAAGAACACCACGCCTGAGAGACAATACAAGCTAGCCAAAATTAAGCTAATATAGCTAGCTGCTGTATGGTTAGAGGACATCCAAAGACAGAGGAGGAGGGAAGACAGGACCAGGATTGATACTTGGGATAAGCTTAAGAAGCATTTAAGGAGGAAGTATGTGCCTAACAACTACAGGCATCAGTTGTACATAAAATGGAGTACCTTAAACCAAGGGGGAAGAAGTGTGAGTTAGTATATACAGGAGTAGGAAAAACTAACTGTGCTTTGTGAGATCAATAACACACAGGATTTAAAGTTAGCCAAGTTCATGACTGGGTTAAGGGAGGATATTAAGGAGAAACTCATGGTGATACCTAACCTTGACCTGCAGCTAGCCTTTAATATGGCCACAACTGTTGAACAAGCTTACACCAAGAAGAAAGTGTCAAATAACAACTACCTTAAGTCCCCTAGGAGCTTCACACCCAGGAGTAACAACCCAAGTTCACCTATATTACAAAAGAAAACAGATCAACCCCCTAGTACATCTGGAAAGGCAATTGTACCCATGAGGAAAATAGTGTGTTTCAAATGTCATGGACATGGACACTATAAGGATTCTTGCCCTAATGCTAGAGTGTTCATTGCCCAAGAATAGAAAGAGATTAGGGAAGATACGAAGCCTAAGATGATGCTAGTAGCAAAGAATGGTAGGATAGAGGAAGATTGGCCACCAGTACCTAAGGATGAACCTGAGGGATCATATAAAGTGAATGAATCAGGGAGACTAGTCAGATATGAACATAGCACTGATGAGGATGACTCAGAAGAGGAAAGAGAGAGAATTTTTCCTGAGGATGATCACTATAATCTAATAATCAGGAGGAGTCTACACACTACATGTGAGGAGAAGGAAAACAGCCAAAGGGAAAATATTTTTCAAACTAAGTGCAGGATAGGAGACAAAGTATGTGACTTGATATATAATTGATGGTGGTAGTGAGTCTAATTGTGTAAGCCTAGACTTAGTTGCTGATTTAAACCTAAAGACTAGATTTCACCCACACCCTTAAAAACTTAAGTGGCTAGATAACAATGCTAGTGGATCTGTGAATAAGCAATGTCTTGTAGGGTTTGTCATAGGATCATACAAGGATAAGGTGTTATGTGATGTCTTGGAGATGAGTGCTTGTCATGTGCTTTTGGAGAGACCTTGGCAGTATGATAGAATGACCATACATAATGGATTCACCAACACTTACAGAGTCAGACATGAGGGAAAACTTAAGGACTTGATTCTCATGCCAACCCACAAGGCTATACCACCCCCTGTTAGGAAGCCTGTTCACTTGATGAGTAGGACGATGTGTGAGAATGAACTTAAGAGCAAGAATATGGTCTATGTATTGTTCACTAAGGAAGTAGATCAAGCAATAGACATACCATCTGAGGTTAAACCCTTACTGCAGCAGTATGCTGATGTGTTTCCTGATGATCTTCCTAAGGGTTTACCACCTATTAGGGGAATAGAGCACCAAATAGACCTCATACCTAGAGCTGCCCGACCCAACAAACCAGCATATAGGACCAACCCTATAGAGACAAGGGAGTTACAGAGGCAAGTAGAAGAACTATTGCACAAAGGGTATGTGAGGGAAAGTCTTAGCCCTTGTGCTGTGCCTACTCTCCTTGTGCCTCAGAAAGATGGAACCTGGAGGATGTGTATAGATAGTAGAAGTGTCAAAAATATCACTATCAAGTATAGATTTCCCATCCCAAGGATAGATGACATGCTTGATGAACTGTCAGGTGCACATTGGTTTAGCAAAGTAGATTTGAGGAGGGGTTACCATCAAACACTAGTGGAAAAAAACATATTTGCTGCTTATCATTTGTTGCGGTTTTTACATATACGCAGCAATAAATAGGAAAAAGATTAAGAAAAAAAAAACATTAATTGCTGCGGTTTTAGGCTTCGACCGTAGCAAATAGTCCATGAAGAATTTTAACTGCTGCGGTTCTACGCTATGACTGGAACAATTAAGTGTATTAAAATGGCGCCTTTTAAATTTTAACGTTTATATTTTCATGATAACCCTTCGGTTTTCTTATACCACACGCACAAACGAACACATACTGTTTTCCTTCTCCTTCGTTCCATTCTAGACTTTAAACTTCAATACTGTTCTTGCTCATTATCAAACTTCAAACTTCGAATTTTCATAAACTTCGAACACATACAGTACAACGGTTTTCTTCTACTGTTCTTGTTCATCATCATTCTTAAAAACCGTTCTTGTTCATTATCAAATTAAACTTCAAACTTCAAATTTTCATAAACTTCGAACACATATAGTACAGTGGTTTTCTTCTACTATTCTTGTTCATCATCATTCTTCAAAACTGTACCGTTTGAAACCAAAGGCATTTTTAGTGTTGTTTATCTTCAAAACTCACGAATTAAGGTATTATTTCTCTTTTTAATTTCAATACATACGAAAAACCCTTAAAATGTGGTTTGTTAAATTACTGCATACGAATTATAGGGTATTATTATATTTCTGTTTTTAATGTGGTTTGCAAGTTCAATATAATACATTTGAAAATTAGTGCTAATTTTTTTTTCTTTGTAGATTATTACAAAACCTACGAAATCAAGGTAATTTCTATTTGTTTTGTAAATTTTGCAAGTTTATATTTTTAATGTTTTACTTGTAATTTAGTAATTTAGTTAAAAATTTGGTTTGTTAATTAATTATTTGCATATTTAGTAATTATTTGTGAATGTGGTTCGTGTGGTTTGTTAATTATTTGCATATTTTATTAAAAATGTGGTTTGTTGTTTAAAAGTTGTGTATTAATTTTGTTTTGAATCAATTAATCACACTAATTAGGATGACAAAAGATCGTTCTTGGATGTATGGAAGCATTGAATCGTCGGAATTTATTAATGGCGTATTAGAATTTTGTAGTATTGCGGTTGAACATCAAGTTAGGACGGGGGGAGTTGGTTTTCATTGCCCATGTGTAAGTTGTGGCAATGTATCAAAGGTAGATAGTGTTGATATCCTTAGGGAGCACATACTTCGACGTGGGTTTAAGCCTCAATATCATGTTTGGGTTTGGCATGGTGAGGAGGGAGCTTACAAAGAGAAAAGTGTTGTTGAGGACGTCAATAATGTGGTCGATGTCAATGAGGATGTAGTAGATCATGTTGATGGGTATGAGACAGATGAAGAGAATGTCGATGAGGATGTGGATCGTGTTGATAAGATGATGGACGTAGTCGAGGATGAGTTAGGAAAATGTCCTCGTGTTTTTGACTTGTTGACAGAGGCTTCTCAAAAGCCTTTGTACCCTGGATGTACAAAGTTCACCAAACTAACAGCAGTGTTGACAATTTTCAACATTAAGTCAAAGTTCAATTGGAGTGACGCTAGTTTCACAATGTTATTAGCATTAGCTGAGATGCTTCCTGAGAGAAATGAACTTCCAAAGTCGACATATTATGCCAAAAAGCTCATGTGTCCTTTCGGCTTAGAGTACCAGAAGATTCATGCGTGTTCGAACGATTGTGTGTTGTATCGGAATGAAAACGAGAACTTAGAAGAGTGTCCTTGGTGTGGGTTATCGCGCTACAAGCGTAAAGGGGCTCGGGATGCTAAAGGGCCCCCGACTAAGGTATTGTGGTATCTTCCAATAATACCTAGATTGAAGCGCTTGTTTTCTATAAAGAAAGATGCGTTAAATTTGAGGTGGCATGCAGATAGGGTGAAGAAAGGTCACTTGCTCACACATCCATCTGATTCTCCGGAGTGGAAGAGTATTGATAGGTTGCATAAGAATTTTGGGGATGAGGTTTGTAATTTAAGGCTCGGACTGTGTACGGATGGAATGAACCCTCCGAGCAGAGATTACGAAGGATGTTCTCGCCAAGCTGGCCGCCGTGTTGCAAAAGATGGGAGCACCCATTGTTGACTTGGCAAACCTGATTGTCGAGGATCAGAAAAGTCAATATGGGGATCCTAATGCTTTGGTCGAGCCAACACCCGAGCCCATCGTAAAGGGGTTTGAAGATTTCTCACTCCCGGTTCCAATGCCAAAATGGAGCCTTGAGAAACTATCAGACGCCCTAGGTAGTTTCGTCACATGGCCATATACTTGGGTCCGATTCACTAACATGGTAAGAATCATTGTACCTTATTTTTTTTTATTTTTTTTTATTGCATTCTTACACTAATTTAATTGTATAAATTGAAATAGCAAAAGAGTCCAAAGGGATCTTTGAGAGAGATCGGTTCCTCAGCAAAGGTCTCGACTGGGTCAAAGTCGATGCCAAGCACTCCAATTTGACTGATGCGGAGCTAAAAGATATCTCACAAGATTGCAAATGGCTACACACTTGTGCATCTCGCCTGCTTGAGGAGGACCCAATCATTCTACACCTGCTGAAGGAACAATACTGCTTTTTTGAGAGCCCGTATGTAATTATTGTTCCTAGTGACATTGGGCAATTTTTGAGAGGAGAGATGCTGAACGTAGCTCTTTTCGATGTCTACATGAGGTGATGCTCATTATCTTACAAGTCAGGCATTGTTGTTTAATTTTTTTAATAACCGAACTACTAACAAAATTTCTTATTCGTGAGTTTAGTGCGGCTTACGAGGAGCTAAATTCTTGCGAACGTCCAATAAAATTTGGATGGTTTGTCCTGAGTTGATTTCGGGTACTAAATGTGTAAATGATCCAGATGACGTCAGAGCATAAATTTAGACTGCTTTGACTAATTCCCTTGCATCTAAACACACGTTCATTCTGGCTCCATATACGGAAGTGTAAGTTTTATTTTTGAAATTGAACTTATCTTTTGATTTTTAAAGTCACCTAATCTCTAATTTGTTGATTTTAAATTTGCGTTTGTAGTTTTCATTGGATACTTTTGGTCATATGTTCTTTAACGAACACTATGCACGTCTTCGACTCATTACAAAAACTTTAAAGCCCGCCTCGCAACACAAAATTCAAAGCGTTGTTGAATGCGTACGTAATATTAATTATTTTACCAATTTGATTTAATTAAGTGTTATATATATATAAATAGTATTACTTTTCCCATGCATTTCAGCACAATGAAAAACAAATGGGATCTACATCCAGAGCCACATTTCCAAAATGGACAGCAATAAAGGTACACAAATTCGATTTTATGCATTTTTAAACGTTTTTGACACTTTTGCGCATAAACTAGCTCCAACTTGGTTTGTTTTGCACGAAACTTGGCACACAACACTCTTTGGTATATATTACTGTGTTGAAGTGGTTAGAATTGAAAATCATAGTCATATGCTAAAAATTACGTGTTAAGTTGCGATTTTATGGGTTTTTAATCGTTTTTGGCACTTTTGCGAAAAAAGTAGCTCGATATTGATGTGAAACCGGGGCTGATTAAGGCCTTGTTTATGTAAGGATTAATGTTGTGCGAAAGCTTTGATTAATGACACAGATAAAAACTACAAATGATCATGAAAAGAACACGAAACAACCACAAACAGAACCAAGGATTAATGTTCTAAAATACCTCTATATTACTTTGATTAAATCTGAAACATAAGTTGTTCAACGTTTATTACACAAGTGCGGCTCTCCTTATATAGAGTTGTCAACTAACATAACATCTATATTAGCACACGCCTAATTAAAACGCACGTGCTATTACATGGGCACTTAAAACAGAAACAGAAAACAAACAACACTTCGACAATTCTGATCTAGCAAACTGTCGAGCAACCCTACTTCAGCTCAGCTTCTAGGAGTCCACGGAGATTGTTAGAATGGTTTTAGGACCTTGATAGCTAGATCCAAGTACCAAGATTCCATTTCCACTTTAGCCTAGGTCTTGGATGCATAGGTTTGGTCTCCACGTGTCGTGCAAGGTGATCTAAACGCTAGTTTGCTGCTGTGTCGTGAGGTCTGTATGCAGCCTATACAGCCTTGTGTGGGCTCCTTTTGGCATCTTCATTTAATACAACCACATTTGTATCAGATTTGCACGTACATGGCACACAACATTATTTGGTATATATTATTGTGTTGAAGTGGTTAGAATTGAAAATCATTGTCGTATGCTAGAAATTACGTGTTAAGTTGCAATTTTAAGGGTTTTTAAGCGTTTTTGGCACTTTTGCGCATAAAGTAGCTCAAACTTGGTTTGTTTTGCATGAAACTTGGCACACAACACTATTTGGTATATATTATTATGTTGAAGAGGTTAAAATTGAAAATCATAGCCATATGCTAGAAATTACTTATTAATTTGCGAATTTATGCGTTTTTAAGCGTTTTTGGCACTTTTGCACATAAAGTAGCTCAAACTTGGTTTGTTTTGCACGAAACATGGCACACAACACTATTTGGTATATATTATAGTTTTGAAGTGGTTAGAATTTAAAAGCATTGTCATATGCTAGAAATTACGTGTTAAGTTGCGATTTTAAGGGTTTTTAAGCATTTTTAGCACTTTTGCGCATAAAGTAGCTCAAACTTGGTTTGTTTTGCACGAAACTTGGCACACAACACTATTCGGTATATATTATTGTGTTGAAGTGGTTGGAATTGAAAATTATTTTCATATGCTAGAAATTACATGTTAAGTTGCAATTTTAAGGGTTTTTTTACCGTTTTTGGCACGTTTGCGCATAAAGTAGCTCAAACTTGGTTTGTTTTGCACGAAACTTGGCACACAACACTATTTGGTATATATTATTGTGTTGAAGTGGTTAGAATTGAAAATCATTGTCATATGCTAGAAATTACGTGTTAAGTTGCGATTTTAAGGGTTTTTAACCGTTTTTGGCACGTTTGCGCATAAAGTAGCTCAAACTTGGTTTGTTTTGCACGAAACTTGGCACACAACACTATTTTGTATATATTATTGTGTTGAGTTGGTTAGAGTTGAAAATCATAGTCATTTGCTAGAAATTACGTATTAAGTTGCGATTTTATGCGTTTTTATGCTTTTTTGGCACTAACATCTATTTTCTCTTAGTGCTTTCGATAATCTTCTAATTCCGTTGATTGCGGCTACTACATTCTCAAATACATGGACAATGTATTAAAATACGTGAAGGAGGTTGGAGTCGATAACATAGATGCTGTAAGTATTTGTTACGATTCTTAAATTATTATTATTGGTAAAATCTAATGTTTATTAATCTTTTAATTTTATATTATATTACAGGTTTTATACGACATTCCGAGGGAAACACGCCCTCTGAGAAGTGGAGAGATGCGCGAATCAAAAGACAAGATTGCCGCGTATCTTGCTAATTTTTGTCCTTGATAAATTGTAATTATTAGTATATAGATTTTTTAGGTCTTTAATGTATATATACGATCGAGAGTTTATTATTACATAGGGATTTTTGGTGATTATTTCTGATTATCATTGGATTATTAATGGATTAATCATTGTTATTACATTTTACATTATTATTGGATTATTATTAGTATTAAACGAAAAAAGAAAAAAAAAATAGCAAGTATTTGCTGCGGTCAGGCACAAAACTGCAGCAAATAATGCCACTTATTTGCTGCGGTTTTGCCACTAACCGCAGCAAATAATGCCATTTTTTGCTGGGGTTTTTAACCAAAGCATTTAAAGTAGGCCATTTGCTACTATCACTATTGGTTGGGACCAAAACCGCAGCAAATAATGGCCAAAAAACCGCAACAAATGAGGTTTTTTCCACTAGTGAAATAAGGATGAAGGAAGGGGATGAGTGGAAGACTTCCTTTAAGAACAAATATGGATTATATGAGTGGTTAGTCATGCCATTTGGGTTGACAGGAGCACCTAGTACATTCATGAGGTTGATGAATGAAGTGCTAAGACCTTTCCTACGCAAGTTCATAGTGGTTTACCTAGATGATATCCTGATTTATAGCAAGCAGCTTAAGGAACACCTTGACCACCTACAGCAGCTCTTTGAAACTCTAAGAAAACAGAAACTATATGGAAAATTAGAAAAATGTAGCTTCCTCATGCAGGAAGTAGGGTTTCCAGGGTTTATCATATGCAAGGATGGAGTGAAGGCAGATCCATCCAAGGTAGAAGCTATTAAGAGATGGCCTACACCCACCATTGTCACACAGGTCAGGTCCTTCCATGGTCTTGCATCCTTTTATAATAGGTTCATAATGAACTTTAGTGAAATCATGGCCCCCATCATAGAGTGCACCAAGAAAGGCACCTTTAGTTGGACCTTAGAAGCTCAAAAAGCCTTTGAGCTAATCAAAGACATCATGTGTAGGGCCACTGTTTTGAAGTTGCCTGATTTTTCTAAATTTTTTGATGTTGAATGTGATGCATGTGGGACTAGGATAGGTGCTGTCTTGATTCAGGAAGGGAGACCAGTGGCCTTCTTTAGTGAGAAGTTAAACAAATCTAGGCTCAACTACTCTACATATGACAAGGAGCTTTATGGCATGATTAGGGCTTTAGAAAATTGGTCTCACTATTTGAAAATGCAACCTTTCATATTGTACACTGATCATGAGTCTCTGAAAAATATTCATGGACAGAATAAGCTCAGTCCTAGGCATGCTAGATGAGTTGAGTTCTTACAAACATTTAATTTTGCAGCTAAATACAAAACAGGTAAAACTAATGTGATTGTTGATGCATTAAGTAGGAGACATAACCTATTAGCCATCCTTGAAACCAGGATGATTGCATTTGAAATGATAAAGAACAATATGTTGGTGATCCTGACTTCAATGACCTGTACACAACCTGTTTAAAGGAACCTAAAAGCACATTTCACATACAACAGGGTTTCTTGTTTAAGCGCAACAGGCTAGGCATACCTAAGACCTCTCTTAGGCCTTTGTCAGTCAAGGAAGTGCATGAGGGCAATCTAGGTGGACACTTTGGCATTCAAAACACTTTAGACATGTTAGATGAACATTTTTATGGCCCAAGATGCAAGGGACTGTTGGGAAATACATATTAAGATGTGAAGCATGCATAAAGGCAAAAATCACCTTCCATAAAGGTAAATATAT
Source organism: Amaranthus tricolor (assembly GCF_026212465.1). Lineage (NCBI taxonomy): Eukaryota > Viridiplantae > Streptophyta > Magnoliopsida > Caryophyllales > Amaranthaceae > Amaranthus > Amaranthus tricolor. The sequence goes on from NC_080060.1 coordinate 24,988,294, forward strand.
ACCCTTACCTGTGGCTAGTAAACCTTGGGAACACTTGAGCATGGATTTTGTCATGGCCTTACACAGAGAGGCAAGAACTCTATCATGGTGGTAGTTGATAGATTTTCTAAAATGGCACATTTCATTGCTTGCACAAAACTTGATGATGCTAGGCACATAACTAGTTTATACTTTGCAGAGATTGTGAGGTTGCATGGGGTGCCAAAAACCATTGTATCTGACAGGGATAGCAAGTTTCTCAGTCATTTTTGGAGAACCCTTTGGAGACTGCTAGGCACCACATTGTTATTCAGTACAGCCCATCACCCACAAATAGATGGCCAAGCTGAAGTCACAAACAAGACATTAGGATCCATCTTAAGGACATTAGTAAGCAAGAACCTTAGGGACTGGGATCTTAAGTTGTGTCAAGCAGAGTTTGCCTACAATAGAAGTCCTAGCCATGCCAGCAAACACTCACCTTTTCAATGTGTATATGGGGAGATTCTCCTACTACCAATAAACCTAACACAAGCTAATCTGAATGACAGGAAACAAAGAGATGCAGTTGAGCAAGCTGAGGGTTTGATGAAACTGCACGAGGTGATCAGGGAGAATATCAGCAAAGCAAATGAAAGATACAAACAGAAGGAAGATGGAAAGAACAAAATCAGAGAACCACTAGAAATTGGTGATTTGGTTTGGGTACACCTAAGAATAGAAATATTCCCACAGCTGAGGAAAAAAAAACCTGATGCCAAGAGCAGCAGGCCCCTTTCCAATCATTGCTAAGTTTGGTGACAATGCATACAAGGTGGAACTTCCAGCAAAGTACAATATAACAAACACCTTCAACATAGGGGACTTGCAGTTGTACAAGGAGGATCAAGAATTGAGTTCAATTCTTCCACAAGAAGGAGGAGTTGAACCATGTACACCTTACTCAGGCCATGGTTCAGGTCCAAATGATATTCAATTTGATCCAACTCAGAGTCAAAGGCATAGCTCAACCCATATTAAGCATCCAACCCAAGAGCATGAGGAGAACAAGAATAGAATAAGCAAGGCCCAAGCTCCAGCCCAAAAGGAGCAAGATAACCCAACAGATCACTCAAACAGCCCTCAGAACAACAAAGCTGCTGATGGACAACATTCTAACGACCAGGCCACCTTGCACCCTTGTCTTAAGCCTAATCATACACGTCTAGAGATGAGCCATTCCAGAAAGGACATCTTTGCACACCGACCTAACCATCAAGGGCCCAGAACCCTCCTGATGATACTCACAGACCTTTGAGAACCCAGCTCAAGGTGCCCCAGTCAGCTGACTGATACAAACAGCCTCTCTGTGACTTAGGCTTATTTTTTGTTTTTCTGTTTTAAAATAGAATGTTGGTAGGCACGTGATGTAACTAGCCGTTAGAATGTAGAAAACCATAAATAGAACTCTAAGCTTTGTGTAGAGAGATTCATTATTCAACAATTCAATTTTCATTCTTAAAAGCAGATTGCAAGTGTTGAAATTCCTCTCTTCCTTTTTCATTGTGTGATTGTGTGTGTATCTTCAACCGACCAAAATAAAGAAAGTGTGGAACACATCTGAATTCTAGATTGTGGAACAGTCTAGAGTGTAACCTTTCCATCAAGTGAGTGGAACTCAGGGGAAAGGAGTGGGAATCATCCTAATTTGTGAGTGAAGCCAGAAGAGGGAGACCCAAGGCTGGCCTGAAAACCAAGAATTGGTTTCTTGGGTTGTTTGGTGTACTATGCGTGTGTTTAAGGGTCAAGCAATCTACCTCTAATTTAGAGGGCCAATTGTGTGCAAGACTGAGAGTCCGGAGGACCCTATCTTGGTGCAACTGATCATTGAACCTTGTTCATTCTTCATCGTTCATTCTTCAATGATCATTGATCCTTATTCATTGTTCATCGTTCATTGTTCATTGATTATTAGTCCTTGTTCATTCTTCATCGTTTAGTCATCAATGATCATTGATCCTTGTTCATTCTTCATCGTTCATTCTTTAATTATCATTGATCCTTGCTTATTTTTCATCGTTCATTGTTCATTGATTCTTGTTCATTCTTCATCGTTCATTCTTCAATGATCATTGATACTTATTCATTGTTTAAGTTCATTGTTCATTGATCATTGGTCCTTGTTCATTCTTCGTCGTTTATTCTTCAATGATCATTGATCCTTATTCATTCTTCATCGTTCATTCTTTAATTATCATTGATCCTTGTTCATTCTTCATCGTTCATTGTTCATTGATCATTGATCCTTGCTCATTCTACATCGTTCATTCTTCAATTATCATTGATCCTCATTCATTGTTCATCGTTCATTGTTCATTGAATATTGGTCCTTGTGCATTCTTCATCGTTTATTACTCAATGATCATTGATCCTTGTTCATTCTTCATCGTTCATTGTTCATTGATCATTGATCCTTATTCATTGTTCATCGTTCATTGTTCATTGATCATTGAACCTTATTTATTTTTCATCGTTCGTTGTTCATTGATCATTAATCCTTGTTCATTATTTATTGTTCATTGTTCATTGATCATTGATCCTTGTTCATTGTTCATCATTCATTGTTCATTGATCATTGATCCTTGTTCAGTGTTCATCTTTCATTGTTCATTCATTAAATCTAATTCTCATGAGCTAGCTAAGATCAATACAATGATACATCAAACGGAAGACGCTCAAATTCAAAGTCCAAATGTCAATCCCTTTAATTTCTTAGTCATGAACTAAGTCTTCATTAATTTGAGTCTTTTATTTCATTTCAAATATTTGAGTCCTTTAGAAATGATTAAGCCAGGTTTAGGATCAAGCTTAATCATGTCTCATATTTAGTTAGTTTAGTTGTAATTTTTTTTTTAAGTCTAGTATTTATTTTTGGCTCAAATGGGTTCGAAATTTACAAAGCGTGCAAAGCAAGAATGGAAGCAAAATATTCAGCCAGAAAATCAACAAAATGACTGAAAATCATCAAGGATATATGAAGATTATTGAAAGACATTTGAAAATCAATTCAAATCAAGCCAATCACTATATTTCCAAATATCCTCTAGATTTCAAAATATAACTGTTGGAGACTTGCTTTTATCCACTAGATTTAAAAATATATCTGTTGGGAGCTTGCTTTTGTGTAAAATTCAGATTTTTCTTGCAAGTTTTAATCTTTGGTAGCTGAATTCTTTTATATAAATAGGCTACTTGCTCTCTTGTAATTCATTCACTTCCGTTACATCTTTAATACAAACAACTTTTGAGCATTTATTATTCTTTCTTTGCAATCTAATTTTAACTTGGAGTAGTTGAAAGTAAGTTGAAGTTCCTTTGCTTTTCATTCTTTTGGCTAAAGATTGAATGTGTTCTTAGGAGCCCATAGCTTTAATTTCGTGGTGAATTCTGTATCGAAATTAAACCTTTGGTTCGGCCATTTTTAAGTTGTTCTATCAACATATCTTTCTTAATTTTCCTTGTTTCAAACCACAAAAATCACAAAAGAATTCCATTACAATAGAAACTAATAAGCCTTATTTATAGAATTCGAAACTTCAAAATACAAACGTGTGTTTATAGTTTGGTTCTTGTTTAATACATAGCAAACCTATATCAATTGTTGCTCGTTCATTGTTCAATGTTCATTGATCATCGATCCATGTTCATTGTTAATCGTTCATTGTTGATTGATCATTGATCCTTGTTCATTGTTCATGTTTCATTGTTCATTGATCATTGATCCTTGTTCATTGTTCATGGATCATTCAACCTTGTTCATTCTTCATCGTTCATTCTTCAAAGATCATTGATCCTTATTCACTCTTCATCGTTTATTTTTTAATTGTCAATGATCCTTGTTTATTTTTCATCCTTCATTGTTCATTGATCATTGATCCTTGTTCATTCTTCATCGTTCTTTCTTCAATGATCATTGATCCTTATTCATTGTTCATCGTTCATTGTTCATTGATCATTGGTCCTTGTTCATTGTTCATCATTTATTCTTCAATGATCATTGATCCTTGTTTATTCTTCATCGTTCATTATTCAATCATCATTGATCCCTTCTTCATTCTTCATCGTTCATTGTTCATTGATCATTGATCCTTATTCATTCTTCATCGTTCATTGTTCATTAATAATTAATTATTGTTCATTATGTATAGTACATTGTTCATTGTTTCTTGTTCATTGTTCATTGATCATCGATCCTTGTTCATTGTTCATTAATCATTGATCATTGTTCATGGTTCATCTTGCATTGCTCATTCATCATTGATCCTAGTTCATTCTTCATCGTTTATTCTTTATTGATCATTAATCCATGTTCATTCTTCATTGTTCAATGTTAATTAATAATTAATCATTGTTCATTATTCATCCTTCATTGTTCATTGTTCCATGTTCATTGTTCATCATTCATTGTTCGTTGTTCATAGTTTACTGTTCATCGTTCATTGTTCAATGTTCATTGATCATTGATCCTTGTTCATTGTTCATCATTCATTGTTGATAGATCATTGATCCTTGTTCATTGTTCATGGTTCATTGTTCATTGATCATTGATCGTTGTTCATTGTTAATCATTCATTGTTCATGGATCATTCAACCTAGTTCATTCTTCATCGTTCATTCTTTAAAGATCATTGATCCTTATTCATTCTTCATCGTTTATTCTTTAATTATCATTGATCCTTGTTTATTCTTCATCGTTCATTGTTCATTGATTATTGATCCTTGTTCATTCTTTATCGTTCTTTCTTCAATGATCATTGATCCTTATTCATTGTTCATCGTTCATTGTTCATTGATCATTGGTCCTTGTTCATTGTTCATCATTTATTCTTCAATGATCATTCATCCTTGTTCATTCTTCATCGTTCATTCTTCAATCATCATTGATCCTTGTTCATTCTTCATCGTTCATTGTTCATTGATCATTGATCCTTGTTCATTCTTCATCGTTCATTCTTCAATGATCATCGATCCTTGTTCATTCTTCATCGTTCATTCTTCAATGATCATTCATCGTTTATTTTGATTATGTATAGGTACGTCTATTCCGAAATCTTTCTATACATTCAATGACCAACAAACTAGTGCTTTGTTTATATGGTTGAAAAGCATAAGATTTCCTGATGACTATGATTCTAATATGGCTTGGAATAATGACCTAGCGAAGCATCAATTTTTCGGCATGAAAAGTCACGACTATCATGTTTTCATGCAACAATTAATTCAAATTGTATGCAGAGATTTGCTACCGATGAAGGTTTAAGAAACTCTTACCAAGTTAAGCTTATATTTTAGAAGTTTGACAACCACAAAGCTCTGTGTGGATGATTTGAGGAAGATGGAAGAAGATATTCCTGTTATCAACTGCAAACTAGAGACGAGATTTTTGCCCACATTCTTTGATAGCATGGAAGATGGAAGATCAGAGACCTTCCTGGAATGATGATAGAAGTTACAACAATGTTGGATCTGGTGTGTTGACAATTTTCACCCATCCGATCATATTTCACAGAAACGGAAAAACACGTATTTTTGATGAAAACGATTACGAGATTGCCCACAGATATGTGCTGATGAACTGTTGAGAGATGGATTTACTTGTGTTTGAGTTTAAGAGTTCAGTGAAAAGACAATGACCGAACTGGTCAAGTTAGATGATTTAAACATTTGTGCAAGAGAAATTTAGAAATGCGTTCATAACATCAGTATGTTTATAATTTTCCTTTTTTTATATGTATATGTGGATGCCTATCAAAAGAGTCACGTTGTTCATATGTCACTAGTATGACCCAACTACTACTAGAAATAGCCACAACAAAAAAGTTCATAAACGATACAAGTTAGTTGACATACATTAGGGTCGTTCGTATCGAATATATGATCCATTTGAATTGGCAAGTCAGGCATCTTAAGTATATTATTTTCCATATCCGAGTACAAGACAAAATTTAAAAGATTGGAGAGTGGCTTGCAAAGCTAAACAAAAAAAATTTGACAGTGCAATACAACAAGAATCCATAGATGCTGCTTTCCAAGAAGAAATAGGAAAAATACTTCAATTGAAGAAAATGTTTCCCATGCACCGCTTCTTGATCCATCCCGCGAAATTATACAACACGTGTACGATAGCGATGAAGATACTAATGAAGATGTGGATGTGTATCTTGTATTGTCAGAAGACGAAGAATCCAAAGATGAAGTGGCTAAGAACGTCGATTATTATAGTGAAGAGGAGTAGCTTACTTATTATATGTAATTATTTAATATTTTGTAATATTTGATAAAACTTTATTATATATATATTTCAAAGGCTAGCTTTTTGTATTCAAAAGGGTGTGGGTGCTCAACTTGTTACTCGACTCCCCACCAACATCTTGTAAAGTCTCTTCTTATGAAATGAAATGAGGTTTTATAAAAATAAAAATAATAATAATAATAATAATAATAATAATAATAATAATAATAATAATAATAAATATTGAAGTATAAGTTATTAGATAATAAATATAAAAGCAATATAATAAGAATCACTAAGTTATGTTCTAGTGGTTGGAGTATTGTACCTTGATGCTAGAGGTCAAGGGGTTTAAGCCCCAGCTGCAACAATTATTGAAAACTTTGATAATTTGATGATTTAGGGTGATTGGATCTGAATGTGGGTTTCGAATATGGGTTTAGTTCGTTGGGTAAAATATCATAATATGAATTTTTTTGATGTGGGCGACAACAGCAGGATCGTAGCCAACCCGTACCCCCCAAATAAAAAGGTAAATGGCGACGACACCTAGGCGGTAGCCAGGCCGTCACCCCTATTTTCACAATTTTGCCCACATTCAAGCGTTCGATATTCATTTAGCATCCACCAAAATTGCGTCCATCCTTGGAGCCGTCGCCAAGACCACTTTTAACCAATTTAGCGATCAAATGGAGATCATAAGTGTCGTCGCCATTTTAATATTTATTTGTACTATGTTAACTTAGGTTAAACTTATTATAAATATCGGTATTTAACGGTGAGACACAAGGTGCGCACATAGTGCGAACAATATAGTTTTTAGTTGTATTATACTATTACTATTTGGTGGTTCGTCGAATCCCTACTTGTCTCTTAGATGACACATCAGAAATTAAATAAGAAATTATCGAACAGTGACCACACAACACAGATCATGTATATCCTTTCTATTAACCCCACACGGTTACACGTTACGCACCAGAAAAAAAAAAGCCAACAAACAATTTGATATACAGCAACTAATACAGATTACTTTGCAAGAAAAAATGGATCTCATGAGCTCAAAGTCACTAGCGCTGTTCATAGTGTGTACCATCCTATTCCTGTTCTTCACTTGTGCTTCATCTCACAGTATCCCAGCAGACCCATTGAATCCGACTTCGAGCCCAAAACAAAAGTGTCCAAAAGATACCCTTAAATTTGGGGTATGTGGTAGCTGGCTTGGTTTGGTTACTGAAGTAATTGGAACTAAGCCTAGTCCAGAGTGCTGTACTCTAATAAAGGGCATTGCTGATCTTGAAGCTGCTGTTTGTTTATGTACTGCACTAAAATCCAATGTTTTAGGTGTCGTCAAGGTGAAGTTGCCAGTTGCTCTAAGTCTGCTCCTCAATGGCTGTGGAAACAAGGTTCCTTCAGGTTTCAAATGTTAAATTTTAGGACACTATCAAGTTTATCTTTTTAAGTCTTTCGGATTTTGTTTCCATCAAATATTTTCTGAATATTAGTTATATAATGTTTAAGACCTTCAAAGTTGTTTTAAGAACTACTATTATGTCATAGTTAGGTTTGTTTTCTTGCTTAGTTTATTCTGTGCCTACAAATTCATAACTGCAAACACTTCTTGTACTGTGTTACTGAAATCTGTACTTATTAAATTACATTGCTCTGGTAGTCCGCCGAAAATGCTTTCCTTACATAGCTAATTATAATAAGAATTAATAGTGAATTACCGCCTTCAAGTTTAGGGTTTTTGTGAATTACAGACTTAAATTTTATTTTTTTTTCGAATTACAACCTCGAAAGTATCAATGTGACCACCATTCAAGCCAATTAGTGACCGTTGACTAACTCACATGACCTTTGTCTAACCTAAATGACCGGTGACCATTACTTTTGTTGACCAACCCTAATCACCTTTGAATTTTCTAATTATCAATTGTAACTTCGTGTTTTAGCACTTTAACTTCGTTTTTACCTATCATAACGATATTTATTCAAAAAAGGACGTCGCAGTTATCTTTAAAGCTTAACTCTTTCGAAATGGTCCAAATAAGTACTTATTCGTCTATTTTTCAGCACGTAGACCGAAAATTTTATTGAACATCGTTTTTACCAATCATAACAATATTTTTTCAAAACATGGACGTCGCAATTACCTTTGTGGCATAACTCTTTCGAAAATCCGGTTGAAACAACTACTTATCTGCCTATTTTCCTGCACTTAGACTAGAAAAGTTATTTAACATCATTTTTACCAATCATAAACGACATTTTTTCAAAAAACGAACGTCGCGATATTCTTTATGGGGTAACTCTTTCTAAAATCCGATAAAAATAAGTACTTATTTGCCTATTTTTCGACACGTAAACCGAAAAAGTTATTTAACATTGTTTTTACCCATCATAATGAGACTTTTTTAGTCTATGTGCCGAAAAATAGACGAATAAGTACTTGTTTCGATTGGATTTTCAAAAGAGCTAACCCTTTAGGATAATCGCGACATCCGTTTTTTGAAAAAAAAATCGTTATGATGGGTAAAAATGACGTTAAATAATTTTTTCGATTTACATACTGAAAAATAAGCAAATAAGTACTTGTTTCGATCAGATTTTCGAAAGAGTTACCCCATAAGGGTAATCGCGACGTCATTTAAAAAAATATCATTATGATAGGCAAAAATGACGTTGAATATCTTTTTCTGTCTACGTGGCGAAAAACATGCGAATAAGTACTTGTTTCGACCGAATTTTCGAAAAGAGTTACCCCATAAAAATAATTGTGACGTCTGTTTTTTGAAAAAAAAATATCTTTATGATGGGTAAAAACAACGTTACCGAGATAAAACATAAGGGTACAATTGGTAATTAGGAAAGTCAAAGGTGATTAGGGATGGTCAACAAAAGTCGAAGGTGATTAGTAATGGTCAACGGTCATTTAGGTTGCTTAAAGGTCATGTGGATTGGTGAATGTCATTTGGCTTGGATGGTGGTCACTTTTATACTTTCGAGGCTCTAATTCGAAAAAAAATTAAAAAAAAAAAAAAAAAAAAAAAAAAAAAAAAAAAAACATCAAGGCTTTAATTCGCAAAAACCTAAATTTGAAGACTATAATTCGCAGTTGATTTTTATAATAAATAAGTATAAATCATGGATGCCAAAGCTAAAGTGGGTTTCTTCACACACCATTTGTCCAATGTTCAAAAGAAAAATCACGTAAGTTTAGTAGCTTACACTAAGGCCAACTAGAGCTAATCCCTATGGCCGATAAAACAATATCATCACTCAACAACTTATTATCAATGATGAAATTCCTCTGAACTGAAATAGGTTCGTAGTCTCGGCATGGCATCTTATATGGGACTCTTATTGTTCAGTTTTAAGTTAACCTAGTATAAAATCCCGTGTACTGCACGGAATTCTTAGTATGAAGAATAATATAAATCTTATTTTCAAAAACATGTAATAATAAATATATTGTATACTAAAGATGAAGTAATAAATAATAATAATAATAATAATAATAATAATAATAATAATAATAATAATATTAATATTAATATTAATAATAATAATAATAATTGTTAAAAAGGGGTAATATGACATTTTTGTATGTGTAATAAATTTAAATAGTTTGTAGATAAGTAAAATAAATAACAGGTTGATTCGCTTTATTTGCCACTTAAATCAATATTAACCAATAAAACTCTTTCATCTAGCATGACTCCAAAAGATTGACACGTGTGATTTTTCAGTCTTTTTATTAAATTGTATAATGATTAGTTGAAATAATTTCTATAATTAAATCAGTGTAAATCTTAATAAATTATTTAATGTCATCTAAATATATCTTACCTTATTTTATTTTTAAATTTCTCTAGCAGTAATTTATTAAAAGATATATGATTAATATATTATTTTTTAATTTATAATTTTAAATTTGTTAATATCACCTAAATGATTCTTAATTTATTATATCTATTCTCTTAGTCATTTTATAAATTAGAGTATTTGATTAGGTGAAATAATTTCTA